>NC_031989.1:59436775-59735771 GCF_001879085.1 Nicotiana attenuata
GTTAAGTTAGGTTTAGGTAAGGTTTTTACTTTTTACGGGTAAAGGTTTTAAAAACCGGGGTTTAACTTTTTTAAAACCGGACCGTTTTAAACGTTTTTAAAGTTTAAAAACCAAACGGGTAACGGAAGTTTTAAAACGGGAAAGTTTTAGTACGGGTTTAGTAAACGTTTAAAAAAGGGAACGTTTAAAAAAGGGGGTTAACCGTAAACCGGGATAAAGGGTTACCAGGAAACGGTAAGAAGGAAACGAGTTTTACGTTGAAAAGTTTAGGGCCCAAATTTTAGGGGAATTAAAAAACGGGGTACTAAGACGAAGTTAATAAACCCGTAAAGTTATGGAACTAGTACCACTAGCAAGGAACCATATGACGCGTATAGTATAATTGTTATAATAGTATATTAAAAATGGATAGTACTTTTAGATAATTTAGATGATTCTAATATACGGTATAATGGTTAATATACGGGCAACGAGACATTACCTAGTTAATAGTTTAAAAAAATGAGATAAATGATTAAATCTGCCCAAAAAACGTGACAAAAGCCACAAAACTAAGAAATGACTCTTAGTCATTTTAGATGAGGTGGCTAACTAAGGTTAATAGAAATTTATTAAGAGAATGACTCTTGTTCAAAACTAAGAGAATGAGTCTTTGATTCCATTTTTCATTTTGGACAACAAGCAGAACGTCTTTCTTTTCCAAGAAATGGCATTCTTTGCCCAAGATTGCTTAGTAGTAGTTACTAAATTCTCTATTTAACAAGCACACACACATTGTTTTAAAGAACAAAAACGTTCTGTTCCATTTCATCTAAGCAAGAAACACATATATTATCTTTCCTAATTCAATACTACAAGAACAAAATCCTAGTTCATTCAAAATACTTCAAGAAACAGAAGCTTAATTCCGTCCAAATTTTGCGATTCTAAAAGAGTACGGTACAATCCTCGCCAAGAATATTATACGGAGTTTTTCCTACACCAGGTATGTTAAGTCTATCCTTTTTTTTCCTTTTGGCATGATCCATACGACACAAACGAAACGAGCAAATATACAACTTTCATAAATTACTCTATTCATAGAAATGCTAGAGATGCTTATGTTCTTGATTCTCTATGTCTCAATTCTATCATCTGTTCATGGGTCTCAGAAAAATACGTAAGTTTAAAAAGTTTACTTCATGATATTATTCAAAGGCATAATGGTTTTATGACACTCCATGAGATTTTATTGACGTACTTCTCATGCATTGCATTCATGTACATTGACCCATGACCAAATGTCGTTATGTACACGTATATATGTATATATATGTATATGGGATATGGAAAAAGGTTATGGTGTTATATACGCACCACCACCTGTCAGCTGGTATACGTTGATGATTTGCCCACAGTGGCTGAGATGATATGATGGGATGCCCTCAGAGGCTTGATGATGTTATGAACGCATATACCCATGCATGGTATGACATTTATACGCATATGCACGACATTATAATATTAAATGAGTCACAGAGTTATTCAGATATACATGTTGAGTCTTTTACTCCATGTTTCTCTCATGTCTACTAGTTACTGATTTTCATTACTTACATACTCGGTACATTATTTGTACTGACGTCCCTTTTGCCTGGGGACACTGCGTTTTATGCCCGCAGGTCCTGATAGACAGGTTGAGAGTCCTCCGAGTAGGCTATCAGCTCGGCAGAAGGTGTTGGTGCTCCATTTGCTCCGGAGTTGCTTCTTTGGTCAGTATGATTAGTGCAAGTATTGATTGGTATGGCGGGACTCTGTCCCGACCTTTATGATATTATGTATTCTTAGAGGCTTGTAGACAGATGTCATGTATATGGATACTTGTATGGCCTTGTCGGCCTATGTTTCGAGTATATGAAGTATCATGCCAGCCTTATAGGCCCGTACTTCATATGTATAAGTTTGTATTCCCTCATATTTTACTCTATTTCATTTACCTATGATAGAAGGATATGAAATATACGTTACGTTGGTACTCGGTTGAGTAAGGTACTAGGTGCCCGTCGCGGCCCATCGATTTAGGTCGTGATAAAAGTGGTATCAGAGCAGTTCTGTCCTACGGAGTCTACAAGCCGTGTCTAGTAGAGTCTTGTTTATGGGTGTGTCGTGCACCACACTTATAAGCAGGAGGCTACAGGGCATTTAGGACTGTCACTCTTTCTTCTTACTCGAGATTGTGTGGTAGAGCTCAGTTGTAAGAACTCAATTTCCTAAACTATATCTTATTCGTAATACAACGATGCCTACATCCAGAAAGACGGTTGGTAAGAGATATAGCTATGGAAGAGTTGAGTCGGAGGAACTCAATTTTTACATCATGCTTATGATTGAAAAATATGAGGTATTCAGCAGATCATGTGTATACTAAGACATGTAAGCCTCTTGATAAGGAACCTTAAGGCAAGGATATCTATCCACCCCTATGGTGAAAGGTAATGAGAGATTCAGAAAACAGATACAAGTTTCAACAAGTAAAAGAAGCAAGATGAAGAAGGGTACATGGCGCCCAATTAATGAAAAATTAACAGTATTTACAATTCAAGGAGAGAAATATAAGCATTTTTAGATACCTTCAATTGTAACAGAGGTATGTACAATTAGTCACACCGATCTAAGTTATGCCATATGGGAGCTAACAGAAGTAGTATAAGAAAAGGATGGATATCAAGATCCGGCTGGGGTTAGAGTAACCCAAAATGTTGGATGGATTGTTAGCAATTAGCGGACATTTTCGAAGGATATTACAAACGAGGTAATAATTCTCCTTGCCAGATAGTGCACTCTAAAATAGTATATCTGGATATGAGTACTACAAACATAGGCACTAGAAGACTAGAATGGATAAATATTACCTTAGTATGGCTCCCGTCCCTAGTAGGAAAAGAATGTTAGGCAACCCGAAGAGCCCGTGGATGGAGCAAGGGGAGCTAAAATGCGAAAGAATGTCTTGTCGAAGTTTTCAGAATAAAGTGATTGACAGAAATGTTAGCAGGAAATAAGAAGAGAGTTAATGAAGCATTATGAGTAAGATGTGATACATGGATGATACTCAAGATGTGATGCATGGATGACAACAGTAGATAAAAAAATGACAGTATTGCAGAGTCTATAGTCAAGTGAAGGGAAATACGAGAGGTGGCAGGCCTTGAGACAACAAAAGAGTATAGACCTTAAAGACATACCCTTACTTTGAGAAATAAGTGCGTGACTCTAACACGGCTACCAAAAGGAAAAAGTTAGACCTCAGAATATAGAAATCAGTATGGGCTGGTGAACAAGATAAACTAAACATGAATTAGGGGCTGAGTGATTTGATAATGGTCGACATCATGAGAATTTCAGATTTCATTACAGCGATAACAGAATGGACAACAAAAGAAGATTCATGAGAAATTCGGAGAATTGTCATTCAGGAAGATGCTTCCCTAAAAGCAAGCAATGTGAGCAAAGTTAAGCTTAAGAGACTATATGTGCCAGTTATAGTAATTGCCACCCTCGCGAGTAAGGAATTTCATTATCCTTAGTACAGAAGGATTATCGCAAGGCGAGTAAGGGTCATCGATGATGTGAAAAGACGCCAAAAATGATGAGGTAAAATATCTATAGGTAGATCGTCGTAGCGATAAATATTAGTACTCCCCTAAAGGGGGGACAATAGAATGATGTGGCATTAAGCCAAAATTAAGTGGTTCTAGTAATTATGGAATGGTAAAAGATGACTGCGATAAAAAATGAAAGAGGAATGGGATTGCACTTATTCAAACCCTACAGATACGCTACGAGTTATGCAAGCCAAGAAAAGGAAGTAAGGGTTCCTGCCCGGGATATTTTTGATAAATAAGGAGCTAGTGCGAGAGGTAAGTTAAGACAAAGGAAATAACCCAAGAAAGATTACACGGAATATGGATATGAGAATGGGCCAACGAGTAGTTAGTAGTTAATTCAGGAAGATCTTAGTTATGGCTAGATAGGAGGTTACAGACGAGTCAGCAGATCGTGCAAGATAAACGTAGTAAAACCCAATATAGTGAATTCAGTCTCGCAATAGTGTCATTGTAATACTTGAGAAAGATTCAGATAGGAGTTGGGATAGTTAAGGTACCGTATGAGTGTTACTGAAATAAAAGAGAATGCCACTGGGAAGACAGTCAAAATATCAAGTTCAGAAGCAACCCTACAAGCACAAGGGCGTGGAGGTAAGTAACTACGGATAATTATAGGCGAAGAAGGACATAAAAAAAAATTCCGTCGGATAACGATATAATAAGCTCGCAGCTTTACAAGAGTCAAGGGTTCTCCCTAAGTACTACAACGAAAGAGTAGATAAGGAAATAAGGAAGAAGGCTTCAACCTAAGCACAATGACTTAAAGAGGAAATGGTCGTGTAACAACAGTCTCACAACAACATTGTAAGCACTCCAAAGGAAAGTGGCACCTACCGTGGCTGATGAACAGGAAGTAAAATCAGAAGTGATATTCAAGATCATATGAGTTGTATGGAATTCCAATATGCATGGGCGCTAAGATAAGCTAAGTATGCACGCAAAAAGGGGGCATAAAGACCAGGAAAAGTAATTGCTTAAGTTTGAAGAAAGCGAAGCAGGAACGGAAGGAATTATTCGATCAATGATCCAGAATTAGATACGTTATGAATGCACTTAAGATTTTTGAGTATTATCCATGTAGCATATATGTTGACAATCATACAGCCGTAGAAGACTCCGGTATAAGTTAAAAGGAAAGAGCTGAGTCCAAATCATAAACCAAGAATTGAATTGTTAGATGATGGTATCACGGATATTCCATAACGTCCATCAAAGGCTAACGTAATAACTAATACCATGAACCGCAGATCGGGAGGTAGCTTAAGCCTACATAAAGGCTGATCAGAATAATGAGGAAACTAAACAGTTACATCAACGAAGTAAATCAAGAATTGATTATTGGAACTAGAAAATTATAGAAATCGTGATTGAGAATATTATAGGATCACTCTTAATATCAGAGGTGCCAAAGGGATAGTACAACAAATATATTATATAACAGCCCTACGGTAAAGCCGGTAGTACTAGCCTCATAAGAAGTCAGTACGAAGCTCCCACCGGATTGTGTATGTACCAAAGGTGCAAGTATTATAATAGAGCTTTAAGTTAAGGACATAAATTATACCTATGTGGAAGGGAGGTCATAAAAGAGATGAAAGATACGACGTGAGATTTAAAGGTAAGTAAGGTAAAGGTGAACAACATACATGATACTCAAAGGCAGAAGATCGTGAATAGTCCATGCTTCGGATAGAAGGCTAGAAGCACTGGAATTAAATATCTAGGAATGATAGCAGCATCGTCAATGGCATACCTTCCAGCTTATGGTTTCTAAGTACTGAAAGGTCTAATTAGAGAGTAAAAGAAGAGTTAGAGATGATGCGATGTCTCGCTTGATGTTCTAGAAAAGCATAAGGGAATCGATCACAAGTTAAATTATGATAGAACGACAAGGTTTTAGAAAGACAAGAGTAAGGATAAAAAGAAGGCAAGTGAGAAGGTGACAAAATAGATAATTCCTCGGGACTAAGCCCGTGATAACAAAGGAGCTGATGGTCCCTCTAAGTTATAGAAAGCTCAATATAGCCTGAATGAACTCAAAGGAGTCTAAGACTAGTAGCATTTAGAAGAGAGGAGATGCTGCCTTGGTAGTAGAATAAGGGTGTGATTGTGATAGATAAAGGATGACGTTTGGGCCTTCGACTGAGTAATGATTTGAAAAGGATTTCATGGATTGTACAGAATTAAAAACGTAAGGTGAATCACATTGGGATGCTATAAAATACGTTTATTGAAGTACAGTATCGCCCCTAAGTGGATTAGGAAAATCACTTCTAATATTCCTCGATATGGCATAAGCCCTAGTGGAAATGTATTATGTAAGAAGTTTCAAGTTATCAATGGAAGATTGTAGATCAACATTGAGGTGAATCGACAATGGCTGGATAAAAGATACAAAGTATGAGATGAGATTAGACCATCATTCTTAAGATGTACAGTAATGAAGAAGCGTTAAAAGACTTAGCTCTATGCATATAGGATAAGCAACAAGAGTAACCTGGAGTTTGGTCGCAGACTTTAGTAACAATAAATCGAAGTAAGAGTTATGGTATAGTATGGCCTACTGAGATGTAGTAAAGCTAATGATGCCCAGAGGGACATCTTGATATAATTTTGTATATGTTCACAAAGTAAGGCCTAGATATTCGCTAAGAGCTGGAGGAAAGGGGAGAGAAGCGTCGCATAGGCACACATACAAAGTTAGAGTCGTACATGCTGCATGATAGAAGGTAGCAACAGTTACGAGATCAGAAGGATTCCGACTGCAAGAGAAAGAGGATTAAAGGGGAGAATGCCCTGGCTTTTGAATTTATTCAAAGAACATGTGTATGAATGGAAAGGAGAATATTAGAGTATTCGCAAAAGTTATGGGTTGTGAGAATAATAAGTGTATCAATCAACATTCGAGGACGAATGTTCCAAAGGGGGGAATGATGTTACACCCCATTTTGTTGTACGTGAAAGTGCGCCATAAATAAATTAATGGAAGCTCGGAAATGAGATGTTACATCCCGCATTTTCGTATGATAAAGTTTCGTCGTAAGATAATCGACGTAAGCTCGGGGATGAGATTATCTTGAGGTTAACGTATTTACGATATTTATAACAAGCAATAAGTATGTGTCATGAAGGATAAAAGGTACACGAATTAAAGAAAACGAGTTTCGTTGAATGTGGCCAATTTGGGATAAAATACGGGTCGAGTGATAATACCCGATAATTATGGACTAGTACCATGCAAGGAACCATATGACCACGGTAGTATAATGTATAAAGTATATTAAAAATGAGTAGTATTTTTAGGTAATTTGAGATGATTCTTAATTATACGGATAATTGGTTAATTACCGAGTAACAAATTAATTAAAAAATGAGATAATGATTAAATCTGCCCAAAAACGTGGCAAAAAGCCACAAAACTAAGAAATGACTCTTAGTCATTTTATGATGAGGTGGCTAACTAAGGTTAATAGGAATTTATTAAGAGAATGACTCTTGTTCAAAACTAAGAGAATGAGTCTTTGTTTCCATTTTCCATTTTGGACAACAAGCAGAACGTCTTTCTTTTCCAAGAAATGACATTCTTTGCCCAAGATTGCTTAGTAGTAGTTACTAAATTTTCTATCTAACAAGCACACAAACATTGTTTTGAAGAACAAAAACATTCTGTTCCATTTCATCTAAGCAAGAAACATATATATTATCTTTCCTAATTCAATACTACAAGAACAAAAGCCTAGTTCGTTCAAAATACTTCAAGGAACAGAAGCTTAATTCCGTCAAAATTTTGCGGTTCTAAAAGAGTACGGTGCAATCCTCGCCAAGAATATTATACGGAGTTTTTCCTACACCAGGTATGTTAAGGCTATACTTTCTTTCCTTTTGGTATGATCCATACGACACAAACGAAATGAGCAAATACACAACTTCCATAATTGACTCTATTCATAAAAATGCTAGAGATGCTTATTTTCGCGCCCCCTTTTTTCCTCCTCGCGGAGAAAGTCCGGGTTTCGACATTCACGGGGAATCGACTCATTTCCTTTTGGAATTGGGTGTTTTGAAGAGTCGCCACCTAATGGATTATGGTGCGTTAGGGCACCTAAAGTAATTAACTCATGTAACTAGTTGCATTACCAGAGAATAGGGTAAGGGCTCGAAATAACCTTGAGGGGAAGGTGTTAGGCACCCCTCGCGGTCCACAACAGTGGGTCCCGGCCGAACTTATATGAATCAGTCATTTTGCACAAGTAAACAGTTTCAACGCATATTTGCAAATAAAGGTATGTTTTGACATTCTAAATACATGTACGATTAAGGTGATGGAAGCAAGGGAGAGATTTGAACAGTTTGCACATGTATATCTAAAGAGAAGGAAATTTATAAAATTTAAACACATATGGAAGTGGGAAAGGGGAGTCCTAGGTTGATTAGCCTACAAGATCGTACCCATGCAATGCCCGATAAACACTCCTCAATGAGGGGCTACACGTGACATTAGCGCGCAGTCATCATATTCTTTTACTATCCATTACCCACCCCTTAGTAGTTATATGAGCGAGTTTAATTTACGACCTCTAAGCGTGCTGTTACCCGTCCCTTTCTTATGGTCCTGGAGGAATTTGGGACCCCCTAAATATGGACAATTCTAGAAAGCCTAAGGTTTATAAAAAGGCAAAAATTTAGGCGACAGGCAAATATCATATAGGACAAAGAAATAAGGACATACACTTAGAAGGCTCACATTTTACCTCTGCATATATATAGGCAGTCAAACAGCACGTCTAAAACACATCTTTTCCAAAAGAAGTTCAGAAATCCTAAGAACATGATATCGCAAAAAACAGAACATGCAGTGTTTGTTTTTTAGGGAAGTAGTAGGATCCTAGCCAGTTTGCCTACTGGTTTTACAACTTGTTAAACCTGGATAATTTCACACATAAATAGAACTGATTTTAATTTTAACGCCCTAAGGCTTGCCTAAATGTGTATATCCTATATGCATGTTTTCTATTAATTAATTAACACAGCGTTGAGGACTATTAAAGGAACGAGTAAGATAATTGATTAACTGATTCAGAACCTATAGGAATGATTTCTAATTAAACTGGTTTAGATCCTATAGGTATGATTTCTACGATTAAGGCTAATTTTAAACCCAATAGGCATGATTTCTATGCTTAAAGCTGATTTTTAATCCTATAGGCATGATGTCTAATTATATATAAGGTGAAGCAAGCAGAATTTATTTGACCAAAGCGAAACCCTTATAGGCATGCTATCTAACAAACACACTTGAACAAAATGAACCCTATAGGCATGTTATCTAACAAACACATTTGAACAAAATGAACCCTATAGGCATGTTATCTAACAAACACATTTGAACAAAATGAACCCTATAGGCATGTTATCTACCCATCTTTACCCACAGTATACAACTAACCTCCCTTTTCACTAGTCACCCCAATATCTGTTTAGAAATAATCATTACAAACCAATAATTGAATAAAAAATCACATAAATAAAATAGAAATTAAGCTATAGGGAGCCTGAAGTAGGCCCAAAGCAAATCTTTGTGTACCAGGCCTTCACTAGTCTCAAACGCCCAAGATTTCATAGCCCAATTCATGTCCAGGTGTGTTAGTGTTCCCTAAGGATCTCAAGGATCCCGGGCAGTGCTCACACCCAGACATTCTTAAATAAAGACTGATTTTGTGAAGTGTGGAAGTACAGCCCTGATATGCCAGAGTTCAGAGAGGTCTCATGGACCTCTAAGCAGTACACATACCAGAGGGGCAGAACATAATAACCTAAGAATAAGTGAGAGTGCTTGACATGATTCGAAAGAGTTTTTGGTAAACAGTATAAAGAAGAGTCTTAGGAGTGAAGAGATTCTCTGAAACCAATACTAGTTTGAGTGGTAAAACGGTTTGAGAAAAACATGAAGAACATTTTTGAAATCAGAGTGCAAGTCACAAAACAAACAGCTTCAAAAACACTTTTGGGCAAACAAACTCTACATATAGGGACAAAGGGATTTGGGGACATATAGAATACACCCTAATGTATAAGCAAACAGATGCACGAGCTTCTCAAGCAGTTGCAAGTTAATTACAAAGGTTACATCAAAGACATGTTGAGAACACATAGATCTTAAACACACAATCAGAGTACTTTGTAGGGCTAGATGACTTAGCATGATCTCATTAGTAAAGTAGAGTAAGCAAGATTTAGATGAAAAAACTTGGCAAGCACTTGATGAAAACATTCATAGTTTGGAAATACTAATCACAGATAGAAGAAGCAGAATTAAGACATGTTGGGTGAATCAGTAAACAAGCAATGTAGCTTGGACATGCTAATGAGCAAACATTATGCATGCAATTATCACAAGGCAGGATTGGGCATACTAAACAGTACACAGATTCTTATGGATAGAATATACTAGTCAGAACAAACTTCAATATGCTAAGTGAGACAGTAGTTAGGCAGTGTGATCTAGGCATGCTGATTACACATTGAGCGCATGATAGTAAAATAATAAACAGGATTGGAAGTCACAACTAATGAATTGAAACAGCAAAGAAACACATAGTTTTGGAATTTGAATTGAATTAGGACATATCCGTTTAAGAGAGGATACAGAGTATAGAGTAGAGATGGTGGAAATAGCTAGCCTTGGCTTATAGCCGGCTGGATTAGTAAGGATTACAAGTAAAAGAAGAGAATAGAGAGCTTTGAGAGTGTTGATGAACTAATGTTCGTATCCTTTCAAAAGTCAGAATGGGGAGATTATATAGCAATTATCATAGTAAAACAAATAAGGCAAAGAATAATCAAGAGTTCCAAATAAGGTATGCAAGTAAAATTAAATAGTTAATTGGGCTAAACCCAATCAAATAATTCAACAGAATCCGAAAAGCACCCCTTAAATTAGGGAGAATCAATTAACAGCCAAGTTCAGGTTCAATAAGGTAAATAAATCAATCAAAGACCCTCTAGGAGTCGGTTAAAGCAATTAAATCCCATAAATCAGGCTAATAAAACAATTAAGGCAAGTAGTACCAGTCATGAGTCACAAATAATGAATGAAATCACAGAGAAGTACCAATCTCGACAAGAAATATAACTTGAACCCTAATAAGGCAAATAAAATCAGTCAATCCTTTTTAATTGACAGAACTAACGAATAACGGGCAAAATATTGAAATAATCAGTGAAATAAGCAGAAACCCTAGGGATTAAAACATAGATATGAAAAATTAGTCGAACAAGTAAAGAGAACCACAGTCAAACACTTTAGAATTTTTGTAGAAAACATAAAGGGATGAAACCCTAGTTTGAAAACACTTAAAGAAGAAAACTTGAAGGCATGTCAACATGCAGAGATTCGAACAAACAGAAGTCATAGAAGTCAAAACCTGAAGTATTGTAGTGTTTAAAAAATCAGTCAGTAGTAAAGGAGTAAAAGAACCTAGAAGAGAAGCCATGGAAGTTTAAAAATATTTCAGATACCTAGAGGTTCGACCAACAAAAAAAAGAAAACAAACCCTAATATAACAGAAAATGTTCAGACATCGACTAACTAGTAAAGAAGTAAAGGAACTTTTAGGAAAATCAGCGATGAACTCAGGATCATTCCCGATCTACGGAGATCTAAACCGTTTCGAGTCCAAATATTGGGTTTCAAAGGGTAAGAGGATCTGGCCTTTGAATCAAGGATTTGAACCGTGATACTTCGATAGAAATCACTCACAGACCATGAATAAACTCTTGAAGAGCCTTAAACGAGATCTGGACAGAATCTCTTCGAGGTCCTTCCACAAAAATCACACAATCGAACAACTAGGGAGATAGGAGACAAGTAGAGGCCTCGTACAGCTATGGGAAGCCATAGATCGAGTAGGAATCACAGGGACTAGGGCTGGTTTTGGGTGGCGGAGGCTAGGGTTAGGTTTAGGTCTCAGAGAGAATTAGAGAGGACAGAGGGTTTCAGGGCGGCTGTTTGGTGAAAATGGCTTAGGGTTTCGGGGGTTAGGTTAGATAAAAAAGGAAAGTTTGTTTTGGACCGTTGATCTCTTAAGATCAATGGCCAAGACTGGTTCCGGGTTAGGGTGGGTTACAAAATTGGGTCAGGATTTTGGGTCAAGTTAATTAGGTTGGGGTTTTAATTGGGCTAGGGGTGTATTTGATTGGGCCAGGGGTCTGAATTTAATTATGGTTAAAGGTGCTATTTATTAAATACCCGATTTAATTGATAAATAATTTTTAAAAATAACTAATAGGCTGTAAAAAATGATTTTCATGCCTGGAAATATTTTAAAATAATCACTTAATATTTAAAAAATGTAAAAGGCTATTTTATTGGTAAAATAATATAATAATCCATGCATAGGCTATAATTGCAAAGTAACTACAATTGCAGCCTAAAAATACAAAAATGGCTATTTATGCAATAATTGAAACTTAGTACAAATGCAAATGATAAAATTAAACCACAAAAATTATTATAAAACTAGTTGTGATGCAATTAGTGATGGTTTTATAAATAAAATGCTGGGAGAAAATTAGTTAAAATATTTTTGAAAATGCTGAAATTGTATAAAAAATACTAATTGATGCCAAAGCATAGTTTTGAAAATATTATAGGAAAAATTGGGTATCAACAGCTGCCCCTCTTTACCTGGGAAGGATGAAAGAGTTTTCGGGTAAAGAAATGATGGCCAATTTTGACCAAATGGGATGTTTTGAAAGATAGAGGCCGGACTCTGGTTTTGGAGCTACCTACATATCCCTGGTTTTACAGGAATCTGGCCATGTGTAGTTCTGGATTTATTGGCGGAGTGTACCGATGAAGTCTTCACAAGAACGGACACGAGATTTCGGACTGGATGCAAGAGTGGTTATGGTGAATGGTCCAGGTTTGAGATAGCTGAAGAACTGGAGCGAGGTCGCTCCTGCTATGATAGCGGTTGCTTACTGGTCACCTGCAGATAAAGAGATGCTACGGACATGTATTTGTGCGAAAATTTAAACATGATGCAGATTCCCCTTGGACCATAAGAGTTGTCTTTGGACGGTTTAAGGATGACGTCCTCAGACCATGATGTCTTGGGCCATGAATTGTTTGGTGAGGGATTCGCAGGCCATGAAATGGTGTTCTCGGGCCATGCAGATGGTGCCTCCGAACCATGACGCCTTTGAATAATGATATGCAAATTTGAGAGATCCTCAGGCCATGGCATGGTGTCTTCCGGCTATGAGGATGATGCCTTTAGACTATGACGCCTTTGGATAGTTTTGCGATATTTCAGCCCATGAGATGCAATAGTATGATGTTAACAAGACAAGGCTTAGTCTTGTGAAATGAAGGGCAGAGCTTAGCCCGATTGAAAAGCAAATAGATAGTACTAGAATAGAGCAACATTTTTACAAGGAGGGACAATGCTTAGTCCCATGCAAGTGTGGAGGCAGGGATTAGCCTCATGCAAGCACGGAGGCAGGGATTAGCCTCATGCAAATGTGTAGGCAGGGATTAGCCTCATGCAAGTGTGGAGGCAAGGATTAGCCTCATGCAAGTGTGGAGGCAAGGATAAGCCGCATGCAAATATGGAGGCAATGATTAGCCTCATGCAAGCACGGAGGCAGGGATTAGCCTTATGCGATTATGGAGGCAGGGATTAGCCTCATGCAATTATGGAGGCAGGGATTAGCCTCATGCAAGCTATGGAGGCAGGGATTAGCCTCAGGCAAGCATAGAGGCAGGGATTAGCCTCATGCAGCATGGAGGAAGGGATTAGCCTCATGCGATGTGGAGGCAAGGATTAGCCTCATGCAGATATGGAGGCAGGGATTAGCCTCATGCAGATGTGGAGGCAGGGATTAGCCTCATGCAGATGTGGAGGCAAGGATTAGCCTCATGCAAGTGTGGAGGCAGGGATTAGCCTCATGTAAATATGGAGGCAGGGATTAGCCTCATGCAAATAAGGAGGCAATGATTAGCCTCATGCAAGTAGGGAGGCAAGGATTAGCCTCGAGCAAATATGGAGCCAGGGATTAGCCTCATGCAGATATGGAGGCAGGGATTAGCCTCATGCAGATGTGGAGGCAAGGATTAGCCTCATGCAGATGTGGAGGCAAGGATTAGCCTCATGCAAATAGGGAGGCAGGGATTAGCCTCATGCAGATGTGGAGGCAAGGATTAGCCTCATGCAAGTGTGGAGGCAGGGATTAGCCTCATGCAGATGTGGAGGCAAAGATTAGCCTCATGCAAATATGGAGGCAGGGCTTAGCCTCATGCAGATGTGGAGGCAGGGATTAGCCTCAGGCAAGCACGGAGGCAGGGATTAGCCTCATGCAGGATGCGGGACAGGGCTTAGTCCCATGCAAAGAACAAATAGCAAATAAGGGTAGAATGTTTCTTAGCTGGGGATACGTTCAGTGTCTGGTGGCCCGTTCGATAGTGACTTTGCTTCGTGTATATATGTTTGTGAATGCTATCGCTACGTCAGTTGTGCCTGCGCTCAAAGAAAAATTATATGTTCTGTAAGGGGAGGTTGGTTTGTGCCTTTGTCTACTGCTTTGCTATGCTCCGTTCCGGAGGCCTCGTTTGAGTTTCCCTGGGTAACACCTGACTGTACGAAAATAGAGTTTCCGAAAATATGCAATTATTGATAAAAATAGTTATTTAGAAACATATTGAAATATCAAGTAATTTTAGATGAACTAGTGACTGTAACACATTTCAGAGACACTGCAACTTTCTTATGTTAGAATTTTGCTCCTCAAAATTTTGCCCTAGTTTATTAACCGATTTCTGAGTGTCTGACATATGCGTTGGCTGGACTTGCTCCGGAATTTTGAGGGTCCTCCTCAAAATTTTGCCCCAGTTTCTGATTTTGGGGAAAATGGAAATTTTATTATGATATGACAGAACCTATAAGGCTGCCTACGTATCCCCTCTTAAACGGGAATCAGGTCAAGCGTAGTTCAATTTTGTCATGGCTCTCATGTAGGTAGCCCCAACATTCTTTAGACCAAATGGCATCATCTTGTAGCAGTATACCCCCCATGGTATGATAAAACTAGTTTTCCCTGCGCCTTGTTCATCCATCCAGATCCGGTGATAACCCGCGAAGCAATCTACAAAGGATTGGAGTTCATGCTTGGCGCAATTGTCGATAAGGATGTGTATATTCGGCACTGGGAAGTCGTCCTTGGGACTTGCTCTGTTTAAATCTCGATAGTCAACACATACTCTGACTTTCCCATCTTTCTTCGGAACTGGCACAATGTTGGCTAACCAGGTTGGGTACTCAACCACCCTGAGAACTTTGGCTTTGATCTGCTTATAACCTCCTCCTTGATTTTCAAGCTCATATCTTGTTTGAATTTTCTGAGTTTCTGCTTGAATTGGCGGACACATTGGATCGGTAGGTAACTTGTGAGCCACTATGGACGTGCTCAAACCGGTCATGTCATCATATGACCATGCAAAAATGTCCTCATACTCCCTTAAGAAACGAATGTATTTTTTCTTCTCTGTTGGTGACAAGTGAATGCTGATGCGAGTCTCCTTGACGGTCTCGGCGTCCCCCAACTTTACTGCTTCGGTTTCGTCCAGGTTGGACTTGGGATTATTCTCAAAGTTTTCAACCTCCCTGACAACTTCCTCGGGTATCTCGTCTTCTTCATCCGAATCACTATCCTCATATTGCGTTGCCTCATTACATGTCACAGTCACCGGTTCATCAGGAAAAGTAATAATAACGCTGTAGAAAGAAAAAGTGTAGAAAATAATAATGAATAATAAAGAGCAATGCATTTGATTAAAACTGAAAAACATCCAGACATGTACGACTCGATGGGTCGAGCATTTATTTTGAAACAAATAAGTCTTTAAAACAAAGTTACTGAAAATCTTTAATGCCTAGAATGGCAATAGAAATAAAATCTACCAAGCTACCCAGGGACTCGGTGGGCCCGGGATGGTGTGGCGGTCCAGTTCTTGAGAACAACTCCCTTCTCCATAGTCTGAATAGTGAGGCCTTCTTCCTCCTCCTCCTTAATTATTGCACTGCAGTCCATGTCTTCGTCCTCCAAGAACAGATTCTTCACCCAGCTAATGCCTCTTCTTCTGCAGTTCCCTATATTGTGTCAGCTTGGTGAAAAGCTTGATCCAGATGTGGCACCGGTTGCTCGAGAGGGTAATACGGTCCACGCCATAGAGGCGACCAATCATTATACTCTTGCCTTATGTACTGATATCCGAGCCCAAAGGTAGTGCCATGACCCTTCAGTTGTATCGGTTTAGTAATACCCTGGAGGTTCTTCCCAAGCCCTTTACCGGGTTCATACCCAGACCATGCCAGTATGCTTTCTATTTTTCTACTCCACCATTTGTCTTTCTCACGGCATTGACACATTCAATGCGATGATAGGTTTCTCCTCCTAGCCTTCTTTTGTTTTCGATAACCGAGATGGTTTGGCTGGTGTAAATGGGGTTACTACCGTCCCCGTGAATGATCACCTCCAGATGGTTCCATTCAAACTTTACTTCTTGATGAAAGGTTGATGCCACAACCCCAGCGGCGTGTATCCATTGTCGTCCTAACAGCGGATTGTAGGATGCAGATATGTCCAGCACCTGAAACTCGACATAGTACCACGTAGGCCCCATTTGCAGACAGAGATTAATTTCTCCGATGGTAGCTCTCCGAGACCCATCAAAAGCCTTCACATTCATGGTCCCTTCTCGTATCTCGTATAGGCCTTTGCCCAACCTCTTCAGTGTTGTCAATGGCAAATATTGAGACTGGATCCTCCATCAATCAGGACCCTGGTAATGAAGTAGTCTTTGCATTGCACTGTGATGTGTAGTGCCCTATTGTGATTCAAACCCTCAGGCAGCAACTCATCCTCGTGGACAGTGATTTTTTGAATTTCTAACACCTTTCCTACCATGTTATCCATTTCTCCGCTTGTGATATTATTGGGCATATAAGCTTCGCTCAACACTTTCATTAAAGAATTCCTGTGCGCCTCTGAATTTTGCAACAGTGACAGGATGGATATCTGACCTGGGTTTTGTTGAAATGATCAATGACGGAATACTCCTTTGCTTGTACTTTCCTATAAAGGTCATCTAGCCCTGTTTAAATGATAGGCTGCTTGGCAGTGGCATCCTTACTTGGTCCTCCCAAGTATTCAGGTGTATAGACTCTTCCGGTCCTAGTCATTCCTTGTGCACCATCGGATTCCTCTATCTTTTCCTTTCCTTTTCGCCGAGCTTCGGCAACATAATCCCAAGGTATTGCTTTTGAATTGAAAGGAGGTGGGGTTGATACCGTCACTGTAAAAGGTGCGACCACTTCTACTTCAAACGGAACAGGGGTGGCCGAAGGTGGAGCCACCTCTACCTCAAATGGAACTGATGTGGCTACCTCAACCTCGATTGGTGACTGAGTCTGTACTACAATAGGAGTAAGTGTGACTGAGGGTTTAAAGTCATCGCCTTCCCGAATAAGCCCAATTGACCCCTCAGGGTCCCACTCTACGTTCGTCTCTATCACATGTACCCCACCACCTTTATGATAGGGGAAGGGGCTGTTGCGGATATTAGGTGTGGCTTCCTTTGCCTGTATGACCTTGTTGTCAATCAGCGTCTGGATCTTATCTTTCAACGCTAGACACTCGTCAGTGGTATGCCCCTTCATACCGGAATGGTACGCACAAGTTTTGTTAGGATTGACCCATTGAGATGGATTCTCTAATGCCACAGCGGGAACAGGAGTGACATAACCTGTGACATTCAACCTTTCATACAACTGGTCGATGGGTTCAGCAATAGCGGTGTATTGTCTGGGTGGCTTGCGGTCAAAATTGTGTCTTGGTCTTGGATAATTTTGGCGAGTCGGAGGTGACTGGAAATGAGATGGTTGGGAGTTATAGGTATGATAGATAGTGGCTGGTTGGGAATATCTAGGAGTGATGGTTGATATGTAGGCGGTGGTGCTTGGTATGTGGATGGAGGTGTTTGATATGTTGGTGGAGGTGTTTGATATGTGGGTGGAGGTGTTTGATAGGTAAGTGGAGATTTCGGGCCTTGAGCCACCATTACTGCCCCAATGTCTTTCTTCTTTAATATGCCGCCTGACTGTAATGCCTTATTTGTGGCCTGTAATGCCTCAAAATTCATTACCATCCCGTTTTTGATGCCTTCCTCAATTCTTTCCCCAAGTTTGATGATATCAGAGAATTTATGGTTTTCAATAACCATCAACCTTTCATAATACTGTGGATCTTATGCTCTGATGAAGAACTTGTTCATCTGTTCCTCGTCCAGAGATGGTCTGAACTTGGCCACTTCCAACCTCCAACGAGTAGCATACTCGCGGAAAGTCTCGGTGGGTTTCTTCTTAAGATTCTGGATGTAGAAAACATCTGGTGCATTTTCTGTGTTGAACCTGAATCGGTCCATGAAATCTGATGCCATACTCAACCAATTGGACCATTTCTTGGGATCCTGGCTGATGTACCAGGACAAAGCATCTCCAGTAAGACTCCTCATGAAGAGTTTCATCCGGATCTTTTCATCTTTTCCGACTCCAACAAGCTTGTCACAATAGGTCCTCAGATGAACCCTGGGATCACTTGTACCGTCAAACATCTCGAACTTAGGAGGTTTGTACCCCTCTGGTAGTTCTACATTCGGTTGTATGCATAGGTCTTCATAATTCAAACCCTCTATACCTTTGCCGCCTTCGACACCCTAAACCCAACTTGTCAATTTGTTGAGATCTTCGGCCATGTTCTTGATGAGCAGGTCCTTCTCAGCTGATTCTAGTGTATAGGAAGTTGGTTGAGTAGAGTGAGGTATGGTCTCCACATATATGGGGTTGTTTTGATGAGTGCCAGGGACTTGGGTGTAGTGATGGTCATTGGTTGAGTTTTGAGGATCGGGAATGGGTTGTGGTGTGTTTTGGGGAGTGTGGTACGTGGCGGTTGGTGGGTACTGGATTGACTGATGGTGGTGTTGTGGCGGAGTTGGTACCGGTAAGGGATTGAGATTCTGAGGTGGGGTTGCATATTGATGCGGTGCAGGAGGGTTTTGTGGATGTTGGTTTGGTGTGTTCTGAGGAGGTGCTGGGTTCTTTGGGTTTTGTTGATTAATGTCGGGAACATTCAAAGTGAGGGATAAGTTCGCCAAGTTGCGGACCTGCTCAAGTTCTCCCTATAGCTCCAGTATCTTTTGTTCTAATCTTAGAAACAAATCATTCGGTGCCGGAGTACTCCGACCATACGAAGTTTCTGCATTTTCCGCATTTTCCTTTCGAATACCACTTAAGTCGTCCATTTTAGCATTCCCTTTTCTCTTTTTGTTGCTTGGAGGAGGAGGGGGTGGAGGGCCTCTAGATCTGGTATGATACGCTAATGATGCCAGTATGAGTGAACCAACCTTAGGGGATGGGAATAAAGAATAAAAGGAAAACAAAAAGGTAAACAAGTCAGTAAGGGTTCTGAAATGTTTGCAGTATTTAAACACATGTTGTGAGAATGTAAATTCATGTCCTAATTTGGGAGCCTCGTTGTGCCCGAGGTAGGCCTAGCGACAAATAGATTTGGAGAACTTTAGATACCATCAAATGCCTCATTTCATAATATGAAAAATAGACGAGTCCCACAACGACACTAAGATAATAGAAAAGTAAGTCACTATTGGCACTTGGCCTTATTACATTTTAGGAAAGCAAATAAATCTAGCCTATTTGGTCCCAATAGGACCTTCCCCAGATTCGATCTTCCTGACTCCATCGTACAGGTTCCCCAGCTCGCGCACACCCAACAGCAGGTAGGCTCTAGCCAAATGTCCTCCTTCGCTTCCTTCAGTATTCTGGCAATCCTCAATCCTCTTTATGACTTTACCCTCCAGCTCCACTAAGCCTCACTCCAGATATTCCAACTTTCTGTTGGAAGTGACAGCCATTTCTTTCCATTCTTCGATCAACCTCATATTTGTCTCATGTATTTCCTAGTGCTCATTCTTAGAGTCGTGGACCCTCTTGCGTAATGTGTTGTATTTGACTTGAGCTTCAACTTCTTCGTCTATTATCCTATTCCCTCGACCGGCACCTGGCCTCACCATTCCCTTTAGATTGTCTTCTAACCATGCTGGGTAGAGAGGTTCACACCCTGCATGATACCTGTCAGGCTCAATGGTGTCCTTTTCCACAATAATCTTGCAGTGCCATATGTGTTGGGCTTGGCACTTGTAAGGGACCTCGTCGTCTTGAAAGTCTGCTCTGAAATGGCTCATCTTGGCAATCCTAGGTACGACCTGCTTCCTGCCTGCTTGCCTCATAACTCGGATAGGGACATAGGGGTATATTCCTCTCAACCCAATCAGTACTAAGTGTGGAGCGTCTCTGGATCTGATGATGAATTCGTCTGTTGGTAACCATTCAAACATCCATTGCACTTGCTCCTCGGTCATATTGTCGAAGAACTCTACCCACTCTTTGGCATTTCCGGCTGAGCAAACCTGTCCGGAATGTAAGTCATCCGCTTGGGGTGATGGAAGGCAATATGGTCGTTCCAAGCCCTTCGCGAAAATTCTTGGCGATACTGACCCCTTCGAAGAAGTTCTAATAACCACAACTGCAGCAACAGGTTACAACCTTCGAAATGCTTGATCCCTCTTTGACAGCGCTCCAGAGCCCTGTAGATGTCGGCTATGATCATGGGGGCTATAGTGTATGTCTGTCCGTTGATCCCTTCCATCAAAGTCTTGGCGACCATGGCCAATCTAGTATGGATCCTTTCCCTTTTCATCGGGAATACTATCAAGCCCAAGAAGCACACAATAAACACGAACACTCTGTGGTGGATGTGTCCCAGAGAAATGATAGAAAGCTTGTCATGGAAGGTACGGTAGGACTTGCTATGGCCATATCTCTGATACAGGTATTCGAAGGGTATGTAGGATTTCTTCAAGCATTCCAAGTTAGCGTTTTTCTTCATCCCCATCATCTTTAGGAACCCTTTACCGGTACGGTTCTCCGGTACCAACAACCCAGGGCTATCCCAAGTCAGTCCCGCAAGTCCCCCCAAGTTCTTCTAGGAGGGGAGTCATTTCTATGTCGCCGAAACAGAACACAACCCTTTCACTGTCCCAAAACAAAGTGGCAGCCTCGATCATCCTATTGTTTGGCTGAATGTCTAGTAGAGAAGGTAAATTGCCCAAGTGCTTTCTTACGTGTTTCTTATCACTTGAGGAAAGGTCATCCCACCAATCTAGTAGCAATGGTAGAATTTTGCTGACCATGCCGTATCTGGGGACCTCATGCCTCATTTTTTGCAAAACAAAAGGTTAGGCCCTTCTCCCCCACCAGACTCGACTATTGATACATTTCTGATTAGCATATCGGCATTTAGTTCTCCAAATTAATGCACAGAACGTGATTATGTCCGTTGGGATTATGGAAACCCCGTTGGACTTTGGATAAGGCTCGTCTTAAAGGATTGTTATGTGGACAACATATTAATTCGCCTAGGTTTGACCATGATGCATGCACAGTTATGATAAGAGTAAGGTTACTATGGGGGTCTAGACTGGTACCCTCAAGCGGACAACTTGAGGGGGAAAGGCACGAAACCGTCGACTGCACCACTGATCGACTAGTTTTACCGCAAATAAGCCTTTCCGAATTCAAGGATAATAAATTGGAAGAGCGCAACCACTCATCAAGCGTTGCTATAGAATTTGATATGCACGAGTGGAATATGATGTGTAGTATGATATATGCAACAATAAACAGCATGTTGTCAAGTATTTGCACGTAAAAATGATAAATGCAGTATTTAAATAATTGAAAGGTAGTTACAGAAGAAGAAAACAAAGAGACAAGTCAGTTTCAGGAAAATAAAGAAACCATAAATGCTTAAAAAAATAAACAGTTAAATTCAAATAAGGGGAAAGGGTACGTGGGATAGAGCATGCTTAAACTGATAAAAATAAGTTCGTTATGGTAAGACCCTAGAATATCCCCAGCAGAGTCGACATGCTGTCGTGCCCCCTTTTTTCCTCCTCGCGGAGAAAGTTCGGGTTTCGACATTCACGGGGAATCGACTCGTTTCCTTTTGGGAATTGGGTGTTTTGAAGAGTCACCACCTAACGGATTATGGTGTGTTAGGGCACCTAAAGTAATTAACTCATGTAACTAGTTGCATTACCAGAGATTAGGGTAAGGGCTCGAAATAACATTGAGGGGAAGGTGATAGGCACCCCTCGCGGTCCACAATGGTGGGTCCCGACTGAACTTATATGAATCAGTCATTTTGCACAAGTAAACAGTTTCAACACATATTTGCAAATAAAGGTATGTTTTGACATTCTAAATACATGTACGATTCAGGTGATGAGAGCAAGGGAGAGATTTGAAAAATTTGCACATGTATATGTAAAGAGAAGGAAGTTTATAAAATTTAAACACATATGGAAGTGGGAAAGGGGAGTCCTAGGTTGATTAGCCTAAGAATCGTACCCATGAAATGCCCGGTAATCACTCCTCAATGAGGGGCTACACGTGACATTAGCGCACAGACATCATATCCTTTTACTACCCATTACCCACCCCTTAGTGGTTATATGAGCGAGTTTAATTAACGACCTCTAAGCGTGCTGCTACCCGTCCCTTTCTTATAGTCCTGGAGGAATTTGGGACCCCCTAAATCTGGACAGTTATAGACAGCCTAAGGTTTATAAAAAGGCAAAAATCTAGGCGACAGGCAAATAACATATAGGACAAAAATAAGGACATACACTTAGAAGGCTCACATTTTACCTCCGCATATATATATAGGCAGTCAAACAGCACGTCTAAAACACAGCTTTTCTAAAAGAAGTTCAGAAATCCTAAGAACATGATATCACCAAAAACAGAACATGCAGCATTTATTTTTTAGGGAAGTAGCATGATCCTAGCCAGTTTGCCTACTAGTTTTACAGCTTGTTAAACCTAGATAATTTCACACATAAACAGAACTGGTTTTAAGTTTAACGCCCTAAGGCTTGCCTAAGTGCGTATATCCTATAGGCATGTTTTCTATTAATTAATTAACACAGCGTTGAGGAATATTAAAGAAACGAGTAAGATAATTGATTAACTGATTCAGAACCTATAGGCATGATTTCTAATTAAACTGGTTTAGATCCTATAGGCATGATTTCTACGATTAAGGCTAATTTTATATCCTATAGGCATGATTTCTATGCTTAAAGCTAATTTTTAATCCTATTGGCATGATGTCTAATTATATATAAGGTGAAGCAAGCAGAATTTATTTGACTAAAGTGAAACCCCTATAGGCATGCTATCTAACAAACACACTTGAACAAAATGAACCCTATAGGCATGTTATCTAACAAACACATTTGAACGAAATGAACCCTATAGGCATGTTA
This sequence comes from Nicotiana attenuata, assembly GCF_001879085.1. Lineage (NCBI taxonomy): Eukaryota > Viridiplantae > Streptophyta > Magnoliopsida > Solanales > Solanaceae > Nicotiana > Nicotiana attenuata. The sequence goes on from NC_031989.1 coordinate 59,459,885, forward strand.
TCTAACAAACATATTTGAACAAAATGAACCCTATATGCATGTTATCTACCCATATTTACCCACAGTATACAACTACCCTCCCTTTTCACTAGTCACCCCAATATATGTTTACAAATAATTATTACAAACCAATGATTGAATAAAAAATTACATAAATAGAATAGAAATTAAGCTATAGGGAGCCTGAAGTAGGCCAAAAGAAAATCCTGGTGTACCAGGCCTTCACTAGTCTCAAATGCCCAAGATTTCATAGCCCAACTCATGTCCAGGTGTGTCAGAGTTCTCTAAGGATCTCAAGGATCCCGAGCAGTGCTCACACCCAGACTTTCTCAAATAAAGACTGATTGTGTGCAGTGTGGAAGTGCCACCCCTGATATGCCAGAGTTCAGAGAGTTCTCATGGACTTCTAAGCAGTACACATACCAGAGGGGCAGAACTTAATAACTTAAGAATAAGTGAGAGTGCTTGACATGATTTGAAAGAGTTTTTGGTAAACAGTATAAAGAAGAGTCTTAGGAGTGAAGAGATTCTCTGAAACCAGTACTAGTTTGAGTGGTAAAATAGTTTGAGAAAAACATGAAGAACATTTTTGAAATTAGAGTGCAAGTCACAAAACAAACAGCTTCAAAAACACTTTTGGGCAAACAGACTCTACATATAAGGAGAAAGGGATTTGGGGACATATAGAATACACCCTAATGTATAAGCAAACAGATGCACAAGCTAGTTGCAAGTTAATTACAAAGGTTACAGCAAAGACATGTTGAGAACACATAGATCATGAACACACAATCAGAGTACTTTGTAGGGCTAGATAACTTAGCAGGATCTCATTAATGAAGTAGAGTAAGAAAGATTTACATGGACAAACTAGGCAAGCACTTCATGAAAACATTCATAGTTTGGAAATACTAATCACAGATAGAACAAGCAGAATTAAGACATGCTGGGTGAATCAATAAACAAGCAATGTAGCTTGGACATGCTAATGAGCAAACAGTATGCATGCAATTATCACATGGCAGGATTGGGCATAGGGGTGTGCATTTGATTTATCGATTCGATTTTGACCCTTATCGATAATTACTTATCGATTATCGATTTGTACATATGCTTATCGTTATCGTTTTAATAAGGTTTCGATTTTTTCGATTTCGATTTATCGATTTTGGGGGCTTATCTATTCGGTTATCGATTACACCAATAAGAAAATTTGCGGGATTCCATGGAAAGTATATCGCTATAAACGCGCCTAACTAATATGGACAAAAAGAAGCTAAAATGAGACAAACACCATCTATAATATAAAAACTGTGTAAACAAGCACATGCAACAAAACTAAAGTAAGGGATCAAATGTATGCCACCAACACTCCAACGGTATAAAAAAACAAAACAAAACAAAACACATCATCACGGCTAATTCTGTTTTCCATTAATTTGAACGTCATTCGCTTGATCTTTAAATATGATCATTCCTTAAATGTGGTAGAAGAAATAATAGGGTAAGGGACTTAGGGTAAAGGAAAGGGTATAGATTAGGAAAAATAATATTGTATAGCCGCTTTCAAAATAGTAGCGGAATATATATACATTCTGTATGTTATATTAATCTACACAAATGAGTAATTACTCATTTAACAAGTGTCTACAGTCTAGGGGTGTGCATTCGATTTATTGATTCGATTTTGACCCTTATCGATAATTACTTATCGATTATCGATTTGTACATATGCTTATCGTTATCGTTTCAATAAGGTTTCAATTTTTTTGATTTCGATTTCGATAACAAATAATCGATTCGATTTATCGATAAACCGATTCGAATACACACCCCTAATTGGGCATACTAAACAGTAAAGATATTCTTATGGATAAATGTACTAGTCAGAACAAACTCCAATAAACTAAGTGAGACAGTAGTTAGGCAGTGTGATCTAGGCATGCTGATTACACATTGAGCGCATGATAGTAAAATAATAAATAAGAGTGGAAGTCACAACTAATGAATTAAAACAGCAAAGAAACACATAGATTTGGAATTTGAATTGAATCAGGACATACCAGTTAAAGAGAGGATACAAAGTATAGTGTAGAGATGGTACCAGTCTAGACCCCCATAGTAAGGTATGCAAGTAAAATTAAATAGTTAATTAGGGCTAAACCCAATCAAATAATTCAACCGAATCCGGAAAGCACCCCTTAAATTAGAGAGAATCAATTAACAGCCAAGTTACAGGTTCAATAAGGTAAATAAATCAATCAAAGACCCTCTAGGAGTCAGTTAAAGTAATTAAATCACATAAATCAGGCTAATAAACAATTTAAGGCAAGTAGTACCAGTCATGAGTCACAAATAAGGAAAGAAATCACAGAGAAGTACCAATCTCGGCAAGAAATATAACTTGAACCCTAATTTGGCAAATAAAATCAGTCAATCCCTTTTAATTGACAGAACTAACAAATAACGGGCAAAATATTGAAATAATCAGTGAAATAAGCAGAAGCCCTAGGGATTAATACATTGATATGAAAAATCAGTCAAACAAGTAAAGAGAACCACAATCAAACACTTTAGAATTTTTGCAGAAAACTTAAAGGGATGAAACCCTAGTTTGAAAAAACTTAAATAAGAAAACTTTAAGGCATGCCAACATATAGAGATTCGAACAAACAGAAGTCATAGAAGTCAAAACCTAAAGTATTGTAGTGTTTAAAAAATCGGTCAGTAGTAAAGGAGTAAAAGAACCCAGAAGAGTAGCCATGGAAGTTTTAAAGTGTTTCAGATACCTAGAGGTTTGACCAACAAACAACAAGAAAACAAACCCTAATATAACAAAAAATGTTCAGACATCGATTATCTAGTAAAGAAGTAAAGGAACTTTTAGGAAAATCAACGATGAACTCAGGATCGTTCCCGATTTACGGAGATCTAAACCGACTCGAGTCCAAACATTGGGTTTCAAAGGGTAAGATGATCTGGCCTTTGAGTCAAGGATTTGAACCGTGATACTTTGATAGAAATCACTCACAGACCATGAACAAACTCTTGAAGAGCCTTAAACGAGATCTGGACCAGATCTCTTCGAGGTCCTTCCATAAAAACCACACAATCGAACAACCAAGGAGATAGGAGACAAGTAGAGACCTCGTACAAGCATGGGAAGCCATAGATCGAGTAGGAATCACAGGGATTAGGGCTGGTTTAGGGTGGCGGCGACTATGGTTAGGTTTAGGTCTCAGAGAGAATTAGAGAGGAAAGGGGGTTTCAGGGCGGGTGTTTGGTGAAAATGGCTTAGGGTTTCGGGGGTTAGGTTAGATAAAAAATGAAGGTTTGTTTTGGACCGTTGATCTCTTAAGATCAACGGCCAAGATTGGTTCCGGGCTGGGGCGGGTTATAAAATTGGGTCAGGGTTTTGGGTCAAATTAATTGGGTTGGGGTTTTAATTGGGCTAGGGGTGTATTTGATTGGGCCAGGGGTCCAAATTTAATTATGGTTAAAAGGTGCTATTTGTTAAATACCTGATTTAATTGATAAACAATTTTTAAAAAATTATTTTCATGTCTGGAAATATTTTAAAATAATTACTTAATATTTAAAAAAATGTAAAAGGCTATTTTTTTGGTGAAATAATTTAATAATGCATGCATAGGCTATAATTGCGAAGTAACTACAATTGCAGCCTAAAAATACAAAAATGGCTATTTGTGCAATAATTGAAACTTAGTACAAATGCAAATGATAAAATTAAACCACAAAAATTATTATAAAACTATTTGTGATGCAATTAGTGATGGATTTATAAATAACATGCTGGGAGAAAATTAGTTAAAATATTTTTTTAAATGCAGAAATTGTAAAAAAATACTAATTGATGCCAAAGCATAGTTTTGAAAATATTATAGGAAAAATTGGGTATCAACACTTGTGTTCTTGATTCTCCATGTGTCAATTCTATCATCTGTTCATGGGTCTCAGAAAAATACGTAAGTTGAAAAAGTTTACTTCATGATATTATTCAAAGGCAATGATTTTGTGACACTCCAGGAGATTTTATTGACGTACTTCTCATGCATTGCATTCATGTACATTGACCCATGACCAAATGGCGTTATATTCGCGTATATATGTATATATATGTATATGGGATATGGGAAAAGGTTATGGCGTTATATACGCACCACCACCTAATCAGCTGGTATATATTGATGATTTTCCCACAGTGGCCGATATGATTTGATAGGATGCCCTCAGAGGCTTAATGATGTTATGAACGCATATACCCATGCATGGTATGATATTTATACGCATATGCACGACATTATAATATTAAATGATTCACAGAGTGATTCAGATATACATGTTGAGTCTTTTACTCCATGTTTCTCTCATGTCTACTAGTTACTGATTTTCATTACTTACATACTCGGTATATTATTTGTACTGACGTCCCTTTTGCCTGGGGATTCTCCATTTCATGCCCGCAGGTCCTGATAGAGAGGTTGAGAGTCCTCTGAGTAGGCTATCAGCTCAGTGGAAGGTGTTGGTGCGCTCCATTTGCTCCGGAGTTGCTTCTTTGGTCAGTATGATTAGTGCACGTATTGATTGGTATGGCGGGACTCTGTCCTGACCTTTATGATATTATGTATTCTTAGAGGCTTGTAGATAGATATCATGTATACGGATACTTGTATGGCCTTGTCGGCCTATGTTTCGAGTATATGAAGAATCATGCCGGCCTTATAGGCCCGTACTTCATATGTATAAGTTTGTATTCCCTCATGTTTTACTCTGTTTCATTTACCTATGATAGAAGGATATGAAATATACGTTACGTTGGTACTCGGTTGAGTAAGGTACTGGGTGCCCGTCGCGGCCCATCGGTTTAGGTTGTGACAAATACTTCTAAAGCATAAAAATATGGAACACCGGGTGAAGAGCCGATAAGTTGGGTGTCAATACAAGCTTGTAGGCCACCTCACCAACTCTCTCATGGATTTTAAAAGGACCGATATACCTAGGGCTCAACTTATCCTTCTTCCCGAACCTTATCACACCCTTTATGGATGACACCCGAAGCAAAGCCCTCTCTCCCACCATGTATGATACATCATGAGCCCCCCTTCAACGTAACTCTTCTATATAAATCATGCTAAACGAAGCCGATCCTGAATCAACTTGACTTTCTCCAAGGCATCTTGGACCAAATCAGTGCCCAACAACCTAGCCTCACCCGGCTCAAACCAAGTAACTGGAGAACGGAACCGTCTCCCATATAGGGCCTCAAAAGGAGCCATCTGGATACTCAATTGATAGTAGTTGTTGTAGGAAACCTCTACAAGTGGTAGGAACCGATTTCATGAACCCCCGAAATCCATAGCACAGGCGCGTAGCATATCCTCCAAAATCTGAATGGTGCGCTCGGACTGCCCGTCTATCTTGGGGTGAAATAGTGTACTTAACTCAACCCGTATGCCTAACTCGCGCTGCACAACCCTCCAGATATGCGATGTGAACTGTGTGCCTCAATTAGAGATAATGGACACCAGCACACCGTTGATACGAACAATTTACGGATATAGATCTGAGCTAGCTGCTCTAAAGAAAGGTAGTCCCTGCCGGGATGAAATGTGACGACTTGGTTAGCCTATCCACAATCACCCACACTGCGTCAAATTTCTACAAAGTCCGTGGGATCCCAACAACAAAGTACATGGTAATACACTCCCACTTCCACTCAGAAATCTCAAGTCTCTGAAGCAAATCGTCCGACCTCTAGTGCTCGTACTTCACCTGCTGACAGTTCAAGCATCAGGCCATAAATTCCACTATATCTTTCTTCATTCTTCTCCAACAATAGTGTTTCCTCAAATCCTGATACATCTTAGCGGCACCCGGATGAATGGAGTACCGCAAACTGTGGGCCTCCTCAAGAATAAACTCACACAACCCATCTACATTGGGCGCACATATCTGGCCTTGTACCTGCAACACCCCGTCATCTCCAATAGAAACCTCTTTGGCATCGTCGTGCTGCACCGTGTCCTTAAGGACAAGAAAATGGGGTTTGTTATACCGACGCTATATGAAGCGCTCGTATAAAGAAAACCGAGAAAACAAGCAAGAAAGAACCCTATTGGGCTCCGAAACATCCAATCTCACGAACTGGTTGGCCAAGGCCTGAACATCCATGGCTAGTGGCCTCTCTACTGCCGGTAGGTATGCCAAACTGCCCATACTCTCTGCCTTTCTACTCAAGGCATCGCAACCACATTGGCCTTCCTGGTATGATATAGAATAGTGATATCAAGTCTTTCGGCAACTCTAACCACCTCCGTTGCTACAAATTGAGATCTGTCTGCTTGAACAGATGCTGGAGACTTTGATGACCGGTATAAACCACACATGGAATACCGTCCAAATAATGCCTCCAAATCTTTAAAACATGAACAATAGCTGCCAATTCCAAGTTGTGCACTGGATAATTCTTCTCATGAACCTTCAGCTGTCGAGACGCGTGGATAATCACCCTACCATCTTGAATCAACACAACACCAAGCCCAATATGCGATGCATTACAATACACAATGTAAGACCTCGAGCCTATAGGCAACACCAACACTAGGGTTGTAGCCAAAGTAGTCTTGAGCTTTTGAAAGCTCGCCTCACACTCCTCAGACAATCTAAAAAGAGCACCCTTCTGGGTCAATCTAGTCAACGATGCAGCAGTAGATGAGAAACAATCTACGAAACAACAATAATATATGGCCAAACCAAGAAAACTCCGAATCTCAGTAGTTGAAGATAATTTGGGACAACTCAGATTTTCCTCAATCTTCTCCGAATCTACCTTGATCCCCTCACTAGACATTACATGACCCAAAAATGCAATCGAATCAAGCTAGAATTCACTCTTAGAGATTTTTGCATATAACTTCTTCTCCCTCAAGGTCTGGAGCACGATCCTCAAATACTACTCATGATCCTCCTGGCTGCGGAATATACCAAGATGTCATCATTAAACACAATGATGAAGGATTCAAGATATGGCTAGAATACACTATTCATCAGGTGCATGAATATTGTTGGGGCGTTGGTCAGCCTAAATTACATGACTAGAAACTTATGGTGGCCATACCGAGTCCTAAAAGCAATCTTCAGAATATCTGGATCCTGAATCTTCAGCTGATGATACCCTGACCGCAAATCAATCTTAGAGAACACTCTGGCACCCTGAAGTTGGTTAAATAAGTCATCAATGTGCGGTAATGGGTACTTTTTCTTCATTGTAACCTTGTTTCAATACCTATAATCAATAAACATCCGCATCAAGATCCTTCTTCTTCACAAATAGAACTGGAGCACCGCAAGGTGACCCACTAAGCCAGGTGAAACCCTTATCAAGAAACTCTTGCAGTTGTTCCTTTAACTCCTTTAACTCCACTGGTGCCATACGATATGGTGGAATAGAAATGAGCTGAGTTCACGGCACCAGGTCAATACAAAAATGGATATCTCTATCGGGCTGCATGCCTGGTAGGTTTACTGGAAACACATCAGGGAAATGTCTCACTACTGGAACTAGCTTAATGGTAGGAGTATCAGCACTGACATCCCTCACAAAGGCTCGATATGCCTCACACCCCTTCTCAACCATCTGTTGTGCCTTAAGGAAGTACATAATCCTACTAGGAATATAATCAAATGTACCCCTCCACTCCAACTGTGGAAAACCTGGCATAACCAATTTCACAGTCTTGGCGTGACAATCCTCAGTAGCATGATAGGGCAACAACCAGTCTATGCCCAAGATCACATCAAAGTCTACCATATTGAGTAATAATAGATCAACTTTGGTCTTAAAACCACCAATAACAACTAAACATGACCGATAAACGCGATTCACAATAATAGAATCTCCCATCTACAGAAAGGTGTAACCAACTACCCACACTGTATCCAACCCTAATCCAAAAGCCTTCATTATATCCCAAAAGAAGTCCTACTTGATTTTGAGCCGAGTGAGCTTACATTAGTGGTGATCTACATGAGGGGCAAGCCTATGGTACTTGAAGCCGTACTTGTGACATTCTCTTGAGAGAGATGAGTGAAACTTTCATAAATCTTTGAATTGAGTGCTAATTTCTTAAGTGAGCTTGGCAAATAGAATGTAGAGGAGGAAGAGTTTGGAGTCTACCATGGCCTATATGATAGAGTAAGAATCTTGGATGAGTTAAGTCAATTCCTAAGCTCAAATGTCACATTAGAACTATATGTGCATCAATGATTAATTTGTCGCCTTGTTGATAATGCATGATTAGTGTGGTTAATTGTTGGTCCTAACTGATGTGTGAATGGCTCACCTTTGACTCGCTGAAATGACCCTAAACTCTTGGAGGTGGGAACTAATTTATTTGCTTAAGGACAAACAAAGACTTAAGTTTGGGGTAGTTGATAAGTAGGAATTTTGACTGCTTATTAGAACCTTTTTGCTTTTGTCTTAGTCCGAAAGTATCGAATTATGTTCCCAAAACTACTACAATCGTGCAAATTGCAGAAATACTGGAATTTGGTCTCCTGTGATGAATCCCGACTAAGAAAGGAGCCTTTTGAAGCAAAAGGCAATAAAAGCTGCAGAAGCGAAGATGTGCGGTCCGCAGAAGAAATTGCGGACCGCAAAATTCCATTTGCAGCCGCAAATCAAGAGGGAAACCCAACAACACTTTCTACAATGTGTGAACTGCACACGAATTGTGCGGCCGCAGATCTGAGCTTTCACTGACAGATTCAAAGTTCAAAGAATATGCAAAATGACCAAGTCCTGAAGCCCTTGTGAAGTGCGGACCGCAGAAGAATTATGAAGCCGCAAAAGATTGCCTCGCGGCCGTAGTCTAGAAATGTACGGCCGTAGAACTTACCTTCCTGCCAAGTTGAAGGAATCTGCGGACAGCACATGGAATTAAGCGGCCCCAGAACCTCCTGAGGGGCATTTTTGTCCGTGATTTTTGGCTCTGTATAAATAGACAAGTTTCACAAATTTAGGTCAAGTTTGAACATCTAAAGTTGTTGTAGTTGTTTGCTTTTATTATTTTAGAAAGTTTTAGCTTATTTTGTTATTTTAAAACTAGATTTCATCATTTTAATCTTCCATTATAAGTTTAATTAGTTTTTCTTCCCTATTTTCTGTAATTTCGAGTATGAGTAGCCAGACTTTTACTAGGATTGTGACCCAACCCTAGTATGTAAACCTCATGGGTGATTAATTTAGTGCTTGTTTATGATTGGGTGTTAGTTATTTAGCATAGTTCATGCTTCAGTTATAGAATTAATAGTTCCAAACATTGATTCATGCCTATTTGACTTAGTCTCTACTAGAAAAATAGGGACCTAGTTTAGGATAACTTAGCTAACAAGGAATTGGATTAATTGAGAGATTGATTAACCTAATTAAAGGGTTCAGCCTATTAGCGCTAGTAGAGTAGGATTGACCCGTAATACAGAACCTTTAGGCGTAACCTTTCGCTTAATACTAGAATCGAGAATCGAAATATAGCATTTGACGTTGCATTAATCGAGGATACACGACAGAAGGAATTGTTCTATTTCCAAACTTCACCTTCAAAAAGCGTAGATTTTTTTCAAAAATATTCTCGAATCACGTGTTATTCTTCTCGTAAGACTGAGAGAAATGAATAAATATGACATAAATAAAAAGAATCAAATCACACCATCTCTGTAATAGGTAAATGCCTCTTTTTAACCTGAAGTTGTCGGAATTACTCGTAATAAGATATTGGCTACAATTGAAAAGGTCTTATCAATAAAATGTCCATTTATCCGTGATCTGGGCATAGGTAGCAATCCATTCTAGAATTCTTCTCATTACCTCTCATGGGAAAAAGAGCCCACAAAGAAAAGAATTGTATAGTACAAAATAACATAAAAACTTATTTTTTTTAAGAAAAAAACAAAAGATATGAATCCACTATTCCAATTGTTCCTTTTTAACAGGAATTGATAAGAAATAAGAAATATTTCAAGGCGATTTGATTTCATACTAACGTAGTAATATAGGTTCAACCTAGAGGTAGTAATAACCCAACTTGAGCTCTTATCAACTATATTGGCTGATACCCAATTGGGCTTGAGAAAGTCAAATCGGGCAATATCACTCTCTGAGCGAGAGGTATTGAGTGGGTACTGTAGAGTTGAGATCTATAATATACCCTAATCAACAAAACAAATATTATATCCCATTAGGCAAAAACCTAGGTAATGGTCACAGCCCTAGGCCTTTAACCTATTTGAAAAAACCTCAAAAACATTTATCTCTAGTCTATTCTCTTTAGTTGCATTTATTAGAGTAGCAGTAGAAGTAGTAAATGCCGTGGCCCCTTTTGTCTCGCGAAATCGGGTTTTCACACGTGACAACTATTTTAAGGAAGGTGTTAAAATAGAGAGTCGCCACCTAACGGGTTTGAGGCGCGTTAGGGCACCTATTTGCAAATAACTCTGGTTTAACCAGTTTGCGGTACCAAAGATCGGGTAAGGGCTCAAATGAAGGTGTTAGGCACTCTTCGAGGTCCACAACTATGGGTCTGGACCGAACTCGAATTATATTAATTAGTCAGACAAACAAAGACAAAGAAAGCAAAAAGTTTGGGAAGTTTTATTAAACACAAATAATTGATTTAAAGACAAGATGGGGGGTCCTAAATGTTTTAGCCTAAAGGATCACCCAGTGCAACATAAATAATACTTCGTAACTCCCTCAAGATGGGGTGTTACTCATATTATTCAGCGGGCACAGAGTATCATCTCCTTCTACCTGATTACTGTCTTTAAGTTGTTACCTAAAGCACACTAGTTGATTCAAAATCGTGCTTTATGCATGCACTACCCGTCCCATGCCTATGGCCCAGGAGGCGTTTGGACCTCTATTTGGATAGTTCTAGACTTAACTTAGGCTGCTCAAAAATGATAAAACTAGGCGACATACAAAATATGATGGACTTCATGTAAAAGCAATTAAGGGCTCAAGTTAGCCTCCACAATTAGACAACAAATGCATCTGAGCAAATTCTCACATTAAGCGTTAGACAGTTTTAGAATTGAGTCAAATTAAAGCCATTGAGCTCAATAGACATGGTTTCTATGTGACCTCATATAGGCAGTTTCAGATGCAAGGTGCCTTCTTATAGACGAGATTATACAGTTGTTACATGCTGATTATTGAGATTACATGCAACTGGTTCTTAAACCATAGGGACGCTATGTCTAAGTGATTTACGCAGTAGAGGGAGCAATGAAATCTATTGGAAAAGCCTAGAATTACTCATGTTTTCTGACAGTGGCATGAATAAGCTGTAAACATCATTTGAGCAATTCAACATTAACAATTTAGAGCGAGTAGTTAAACACTCTAGGCAGGATCTCAAACAATCAGTGCTTGGAGCCAATTTTATTATGCTTATCCCCCTATAAACATGTTTTCTAAGTGAGCATTTTGATACAATAGCAAATGGGATAATTAAAATCCTATAGGCATGGTTTCTAGTGCATATGTGTAAGACAATGGTAAATGAAGTGATCAAAATCCTATAGGCATAATTGCTAGTAAATGTACTGAGGTGAATTGAAAGATAATTCATTTACATTTTTTCCTATAGGAAGGTTTTCTTGCAACACATATATCAGTAAGAACAATTATAGCATTTGAATTCATGTTTACTAGCAGGAAGTGTACATGTGTGTGCTTCTCCTAATGACATGATTTCTATGGTGCACATAGAAATTGAATGGCATATATAGCAAGTAAATCATTGAATCCTATAGGCATGTTTTCTACCCTTGCTCACAAATATCATATACTACCCATTCCCCATTTTTACTAACACCCCAATTGTTATTTACAAAGTTATTACAGACCCGATGATAAAATAATTACAAACGTGGTATAAATAATGACAGTAGACCCACAGCAGGCCCAAAAGAAATACCCGGCACTATCTGGGCCTTCAGTAGCATACCAGATATCCAACAAAGAGCCATATTCACCAACACAACCCAGAATCCATAGAAGAACTTATGCTAGATCACAGAACCATAGGTTGACCAACCAATTTACAAATTCAGTAGACCATAGGAAGAAAGAGTTGAGTGTCAGGAATAATTTAGGTCTCAGTAGTAGAGATAATGACTAAAGGACCCAAATCCTAGTGTGTCAGAGTTCACAAGAGTCTCAAACGGATCCCGAGCAGTGCTCACACTAGGGAGGTCAGTAGCAAGAGCCTTGATAGCCTTGCCTTTCAGCCAGCAAAGAATAAGGAGTTCAGAACATCATAATTATCAATGAGGGAGAATGGACAATAGCTGAGGGACAGAAGTGAGGGACGTAGACATAGCCATAGAAAGTAACTAATCAAACAGGCCAGCAGGTTTAGCAAGATTTCATCACAGAGCAAAGTACCACACATATTGGGAAGAAGTTGGGGGAAGAAAAAAGGTATCAAATGAACAAAGGAAAAACTGGAAAACATATTAGCAAGATCATAGTCGAAAGAAAATAGTTTTAATACAAATTGCAACACACTGTACATGTAGAACAAATATTGCAAGGACTCATAACAGTGTAAGATAGCAAACTCATACCAAATATCATATATGGGTATTCTAGGATGGTCACAATGGACTAAACATCCAGAGAAGATCTAAATCATGTCACAAAATGGTTCAAACAGGGCATGGAAAATAGATTGAGGTAACAGTTAAGATCTCAATCAGTCTCCAATGGGGTATAAGGATCATGCTGAGTGACAAAAAAACAAGTGAACATATCTTAATTAACACAGACATTCTAGCCATCACTATAGAGGTTCAAGACAAAATAAATAAGCATGAATTAGGGAAACATCCAAGCACCCCTGCACTCAGATTACCCAAGTTAGGCTTAGGTAAACACAGAACTAGTATCATTAGGAGGAGAGTAAGATGCTAACAGGCTTAGAACAAAGAGAGAATAACAAAATCGTGCCCAAAAGTAATCCAAAAAACATATTTAAGCCAAGAATTCCAGAGGTGAGAACACATGCAAATCAAGGACACATAGGGATGAAATTACGAGAATCAAGTAGTTTACCAGTTAAACGGACAAAGAACAGAAGATCCACAAGAACCCAGAACATCAATGCGTCAAAGTTCCCAAGAGCTTCAAAAGAGCCCTGGAAAATGCTCGCACCAACAGAAAGTTCGAACACTATACTCTCAGTGGCCTTGGCTTTCAGCCGGCCAAGGAAAGGTAAAGAACAAGTTAATAAAGAGATAATAGAACAGAGTTTCAAATTTTTAGTGAGATTATAACAATTCTGGTCAGTCCAAAAGGGGAATGGGGAAGGGGTTTATATAGTAGTAAAATCAGCACATAAGTAAGAAAATACAATCAATCAAACCATAAAAGGGAAGAATAACACATAAATCAATTAAAATCGGATTAGGAGAAGAAACTGGTAAACCCTAATTTTTTAAGGAAAGTAAATATTGAAAAAATATAACAAAAATCGGACACACAGTAGAATATAAGATGAATATAGACATAATAACACTCAAAATTAGAGAATCGAACCCATTTTGGTTCGATTTGGAGATTTGAAAACCCTAGTTTTAGGGAAAGTGTAAATCAACAAAAATACAAAAAAATCGGACTCGCACAGTGTAGAATAAAGCTTGTGTAGACGGAATATCGTTCAGATTCAAGAGATGGGAGTCAATCGGACAGAATCAAAGTGGTAATACTTGCCATGTTTAGGCAAGTACCATGTGATACCATGGAGAATCAACCAATAGCGGAAACATACTAATATGGTAAGTAGATGAGAGGGAAATCCCATTAGAAGAGTGATTAGGGAAACGGTTTTGAGAGGCGGTGGCTAGGGTTCGTAGGAGTAGAGAGTGGAGAGATTGAGTGCGTTTAGGGGCGGCGGGTTAGAGAGAAATGGGTTAGGAAGGGTAATTAAAATGAGGGGGGGGGGGGGGGAGGATGTGGGCCGTTGATCTTGAAAGATCAACGACTGGAATTTAAAAATGAATGGGGCGAGTTAAAATAAAATGGGTACCGACCTGGTATTAGATAGGGTCGTTTGGTCTTGGGCCAGGGGTAATTGGGCTAATTTGGGTCCGACTTTTGGTTTTAAAAATGGGCTATTATCTAAATACACAAAATTTAACAAAATAATTTATAAAAATGCTTAATAAATAAATAAAAATGTTATTTATGCAATAAAATGATTAAAAATAATGATTTAGCATTATAAAAATATAGAAGGCTATTTTGACACAAATAGTATAGATAAAAAACAATTATAAATGAATATAGGCTACTATTGCAAAATTAGGTAAATAGCTTAAAAAATGCAAACATAATTATACGAAATAAAGTAAAAATATTATGAAACATATGTTATATCTCGCGTTTTCATACGTTAAAGTTTTGTCTTCAGTTAATCGACGTAGACTTGGGGATGAGATTATTTTGAAGTTAACGTATTTATGCTATTTATAACAAGCGATAAGTAAGTGTCATGAAGGATAAAGGGTACAAGAATTAAAGAAAACGAGTTTCATTAAACGTGACCGATTTGGGATAAAATACTGGTCGAGCGATAATACCCGATATTTATGGACTAGTACCATACAAGGTATCATATGACCATGGTATATGATATATAAAGTATATTAAAAATAAGGAGAATTTTAAGAAATTTGAGATAAATTTTAAATTATGTGGCTAATTGGTTAATTGACGGGTAATGGGACATTACCTAATTAACTAATAACTGGATAAAAATTAATAATTTCCACCCTCCAAAAACGTGGCAGCTTGCCACAATCTAAAGCAAATGACTCCTTAGTCATTTGATAGATGGCAACCAAGTAGCAAAGTAAGGGACACTTCATTTGGTATATCATCAATCAAAATAGTAGTCATTTACTACAATTCGAACTTAGGAAATGATTTTCAAACAAAGTTCCATTAAGAGAACAGAACATTGCCATTCTCAATTTCAAACAATGTTCTGATTCTAAACACTTCATTCTTGCAATCAAATTTCCTACGAGGTTCCAACGAGAATTTTTAAGAATCGTAGCAACGTAAAATTTTGCTGGTCTAAAGGAGTACGGTGCAATTTTTTCCAAGAACATTATATGGATTTTCTTTTCTACTCCAGGTATGTCAAGGCCATCCCTTCTTTCTTTTTGGCATGATCCAAATTATACAGAAGAAACGAGTAAACGTACAGTTTTCATAAGCGACTCTATTCATAGAAATACTAGGGGTCTCTGTGTTCTTGATTCCGCATATGACATATTATTATATCTTCTGTTCATAGGTCTCAGAATAATATGCAGTTGAAAAAGTTTATCCGAAAAGAATATTGAGATTATTACATATTTTTCATGCATTTCATTCATTTATACATGTGCATTGNTATATATATATATATATATATATATATATATATATATATATATATATATATATGCGTATATGGGATATGGGAAAAAAGTTACGGCGTTATATACGCACCACCACCTGATCAGTTGGTATATGTTGATGATGTTGCCCACAGTAGCCGAGACGATATGATGGGATGCCCTCAGAGGCTTGATGATATTATGTACACCTATACCTATGTATGACACGACATTAATATGCACGTGCATGACATTATAAATGTTTCAAAATTTATGAAGTTATTCAGATTGACAGATGGATTTCTTTATTCCACGTTTCATCTATGTCTTTTATGTACTGATTTTCATGCCTTACATACTCAGTACATTTTTCGTACTGACGCCCTATTTCACGGGGCTTGCGTTTCATGCCCGTAGGTGCAGGTAGGCAAGCTGACGGTCTCCCCTTCTTAGGATCCTTGATCAGCGAGAGTTGGCGCGCTCCACTTGAATCGGAGCTACTTTTGTTATTGGTACGATATGCGTATATATATATATATATATATATATATATATATATATATATATATATATATATATATATATATATATATATATATATATATATATANTATATATATATATGGTTATGACGTGGCTCAGTCCCGTCTTTGTACAATTGTATTTCTATTAGAGGTCTGTAGACATTATGTCTAGTTGGATAGTATGTGGCCTTGCCGGCTTCCAGTTTTGAGGTATATTGTTGTCTGTAGCAACCTTGTTGGCTCGCCCTACGTATGTTGCACGTACATGTACATATGCCTTTTGGGCAGGTTTTCTTCATGTATGTTATTCTCGTAATTCAGCAGATGTTAATCAGGTTTATAGCTCAGACGCATGCTTAGGGGTGTTTGACAGGTAGGACTCGACCACCCGTCGCGGCCCATCGGTATGGGTCGTGACAAAAATTGTATCAGAGCAGTTCTGTCCTAGGATTGTCTACTGACCGTGTCTAGTAGAGTCTTGTTTATGGGTGTGTTGTGCACCACACTTATAGACAGGAGGCTACTGGATAATTAGGATGGTTACTTTTCTTTCTAATCCATATTGTGCGAGAGACATGAGTCATAAGTATCCACTCCTAATCATTACCTTATTTATGTTTTTAGCGATGCCTGTTACTACTAGACGACAGGCGCAAGCCGCTAGCACGGTTCAGAAGGAAATGAAAGTGTTAGAAAGAGATATAAGTTACACTATGGAGTCAGACCCATCGGAGATCATGGGTTCTATTGAGGAGGATCCATCCTAGGATCCATATGAGTCATCCGTTCGAGCTGTTTCGACCACTCCGGCAGCAGATGGACTGAGAGGAGTTCTGACCTCACCAAGGCCCTTAGTTTCATTATCACAGCCCATTGATCAGGGTATGAGGGGAGTAGTGGATGGATTGGCAAAGTCGGGATTCCCTCAGGCTCAAAACTATGTCAAGGTATTTGCGGACACTAGCTCTTCTGAGGTTCCAGATAGTCCATAGTCTTGGGAGTCCATCAATCAAGGTTCGTCGGTGTATGTTATGGGATACGCAGAGGAAGAAGATAGTAGTCGGGCCAAGAGGAGGAAGGTAACTAATAAGGACATGAAGATTCCGCTTCGAAGTGTGTCCGATCGAGGCTTTCATATAGGACGAGGCAAGGACCCTCTACTCTAGACTTCCTCCAGATGTCAACTTTTGGTTGGTGAGCTCCACTTCTTCCGAGAATATTACCAATTCACGGTTCGGCATGTGTTAGGTTGTTTTATAAGGACGTAGGGAGCTCTGTCCTGACTTGTATATATACTATGGTTATGTTTACTTAGAGGTTTTGCAGACGGTATCCTGTATATAGTTTTGGGTATGACATGTCTACGGCCTGGTCGACCCCTATTTATATAAACCTTTTTCTAAATTAGCTATGCAAATTATGTTTTAATATTGTTACCAATATATATGGATGTGGCCCGAAATGGCCCATGATTGATTTGATAATAAACAAGGATAAGGTACGTGGTGTTCGGTTGGGTAGAACTTGATATTATAATGGGTATGGATTGGTTGGCCTTTTGTTATGCTAACATCAAGTGTAGATCAAAGGTGGTTTGATTTCAGTTCCCAGGAGAGCCTGTTTTAGAATGGAAAGGTAATACGGCATCGCCAAGAGGTAAATTTATCTCCTATCTCTAGGCAAGGAAGATGATCAGAAAGGACTATATTTATCACTGAGTTCAGGTTTGGGATGTGGAAGTAGAGTTACCAACCATTCATTCCTTCCCTGTGGCAAATGAGTTTCACGATGTTTTTCCCGATGAACTTTAGGGTCTTCCACCAGAGCGAGAAATTGAGTTGCTATTGACCTACTACCAGATACGCATCCAATATCTATTCCTCCCTATAGAATGGCCCCCATAGAACTAAAAGAGTTGAAGGAACAAATAAAGGATTTGCTTGGAAATGGCTTTATCAGGCCTAGTACATCACCATGGGGAGCACCTGTGTTATTTGTGAGGGAGAAAGATGGTTCCTTACAGATATGTATCGGTTATAGACAGTAGAATAAGGTGACAATCAAGAATAAGAACCCCCTCCTGAGGATTGATGATGCAAGGTGCCAAGTGTTTTACAAAGATAGACTTGAGGTACGGATACCATCAGGTAAGGGTTAAGGAGGAAGTATTCCAAAGACAGCATTCAGGACCAGATACGGTTACTTTAGGTTTCATGTTATGCCGTTCGGTTTGATCAATGCCCCAACAGTATTCATGGATTTGATGAACCGGTGTGTTCAGGCCCTTTTTAGATCTGTTCGTAACTGACAATATATATTGGCATATTCTCGTTTAGAGGTTGAGCATGCAGATCACTTGTGTACTGTTCTCAGAGTTCTACAAAAAGGGAAGTCGTATGAAAAATTCTCTAATGTGAATTCTGGTTGAGCTCTGTAGCTTTCCTTGGGCATATCATTTCGGGAGAAGGCATCCGGGTGGATACACAAAAGATTGAGGCAGTGAAGACTTGGCCTAGACCCACAACACCGACGGAGGTTCGTAGCTTCTCCAATTGGCAGGTTATTACAAGAAACTTGTAACGGAATTTTCTTCTCTTTTAGCACCTTTGACCAAAGTGGTATGTGGTGTCTTGCTTGATGTTCCAGAATAACATAAGGAAATCTATGGTGCAAGCAAGTTGATGGAAGGTTGCGAATAAGTATAAATAGATATGTGTAGGTCGCAAGCTAAAGTATGGTAGCGCGAGAAGGTTTTAGGAAGACAGGAGGAAGGATAAGAAAAGATGAGTGAAAAGGTGACGAGAATGGATAAGTCCTTGGGGTTAAGCTCATAAGAGAGCTAATTGTTTCTCTAAGTTATAGAAGGCTCAGTATAGCCTGAATGAACTCAAAGGAGTTTAAGACTAGTAGCATTTAGAATAGATGAAATGCTGCCCTGGTAGTGGAACAAGGGCATAATTGTGATAAATAAAGGATGAAGTTTGGGCCTTCGAAGAGGGGAATTTCATGAATCGTAAAAGATTAGAATACCCATGTAAGTTAACTCAGAAGGGAGCTAAGTTTCAATGGACCGATGCTTGCGAACGGAGTTTCCAGACATTGAAGGTCAAATTAACTTCACCGGTTCTAATGCTCCCAGAAGGGACAGTTGGTTATGCGATCTGTTGTGACGCTTCAGGCATTGGATTGGGTTGTGGACTGATACAGCATTGTAAGGTTGTAGCTTATGGTTCTAGACAACTAAGAAAGCGCGAGAAGAACTACCCGACCCACGATTTAGAGTTAGCCGCGGTAATTCATGCATTAAAGACGTGGAGGCACTCCTTGTATGGCATTCATGTTGATATCTATTGGATCATAAGAGCCTCCAGTATATGTTCAAGCAAAAGGAATTGAGTTTACGTCAAAGAAGATGGTTGGAGCTACTTAAATATTATGACGTTAATATTTTATGCCATCCGGGGAAAGTGAACATAGTAGCCGACGCCCTCAGCCGTAGATCATGGGTAGCCTATTATATTTACAGCCAGAAAAGAGGAGAATAGCCCATGAGGTTCATCAGCTAGCTAGTCTTGGAGTTCGGTTACTAGACTCAGGTGATATTGGAAGTACTATTCAAGATACGACAACATCCTCGTTAGTAACTGAAGTAAAGGAACGTCAGTACGAGGATCCTGTGTTAGTTCATTATAGGGATACCACCCCTCAAAAGGAGAAGACACCGTTTGAAATTATAGAAGATGGGGTCCTCTGAAATCGAGGACGATTATGTGTCCCTAATGTTGCAGGGCTGCGTCGGTGGTTTATAGGAGAAACTCACTATTCACCTTATTCTATCCATCCAGGAGCGACAAAGATGTATCATGATATCAGGAAAGTATATTTGCAGGGCACAATGAAAAAGGATATAGCAAAGTTTGTTGCCCAGTGTCCTAACTGTCAACAGGTTAAGATTGAGCATCAAAAGCCCGGTGGATTATTGCAGGCTATGGAGATTCCGACTTGGAAATGGGAAGTAATCAATATGGATTTCAGCGTAGGCTTACCTTGTACCCAGCGTAAGTTCGATTCGATATAGGTGATTGTTGATAGGCTTACAAAGTCAGCCCATTTTATACCCGTTAGGACTACATATTCTGTAAAGGATTATGCAAGGCTTTATATTAAGGAGATAGTACGACTGCATGGTGTCCCTGTATCTATTAGCTCGGATAGAGGAGCTCAATTTACAGCTAACTTCTGGAGGTCCTTCCAAAAAGGATTGGGGACTTAGGTAAGTCTTAGTACGACATTCCATCCCCAGACAGACGAGCATGCTGAGCGTACTATTCAGACACTTGAGGATATGTTACGAGCTTGTGTGATAGACTTCAAGGGTAGCTGGGATGATCATTTGTCTCTTATTGAGTTCGCATATAATGATAACTACCATTCTAGTATTCAGATGGCTCCATATAAAGCTTCTTACGGACAGAAGTGTAGATCACCAATAGGGTGGTTCGATGTTGGGAAAACTACGTTAGTAAGACCAGAATTGGTACAATATGCAATCGAGAAAATTAAGCTTATACAGGAAAGGCCATTAGCAGCTCAAAGCCGTCAGAAGTCTTATGCGGATAATCGACGGCGAGACTCGGAATTTCAGGTTGACGACTAGGTATTCCTAAAGGTATCACCGATGAAAGGTGTCATGAGGTTCAGAAAGAAAGGAAAACTTAGCCCTGGTACATTGGACCATAGAGGATCATACGCAAGGTAGGCCAGGTAGCATATGAGTTAGACTTGCCTTCGGACTTGGAGTCTGTACATTCAGTCTTTCATGTGACTATGCTCCATAAATGTATCGGGGATCCTTTCAGAATCATGTCAGTTGACGACGTTCAGGTCACAGAGCAGCTATCATATGAAGAAACTCCCATTGCTATACTAGACAGACAAGTTCGGAGATTGAGAACTAAAGATGTAGCTTCGGTGAAAGTACTTTGGAGAAACAACAATGTGGAAGAAGTGACTTGGGAGGCCGAGGAAGACATGAAGTCTAGATATCCCTACTTATTTCCTCCTCCAGAGAAGGGTCCGACTGAGACGTCATAACCTTAGGGTACGTGTATGGATTCTGGTGTTAGTTATTGTCATTGGTCATGTGAGGCCATTGTCGTTATTGATGGTCGTGGTCCTATGTAGCATTGAATTATTAAGTTTCTACAGGAAGAGTTGGTAGTAGTATTGTTAACAAGGGCGACTCTGCCAAGGTTATGTAGATCCCGGAGAGTTAAACATTCGAGGACGAATATTTCTAAGGGGGGAAGGATGTTACATCTCGCGTTTTTTTACTTTAAAGTTTTGTCTTCAGTTAATCGACGTAGACTCGGGGATGAGATTATTTTGAAGTTAATGTATTAATGCTATTTATAACAAGCGATAAGTAATTGTCATGAAGGAAAAAGGGTACACGAATTAAAGAAAACGAGTTTCGTTGAAGGTGGCCAATTTGGGATAAAATACGGGTCGAGCGATAATACCCGATATTTATGGACTAGTACCATCCAAGGTACCATATGACCACGTTATATGATATATAAAGTATATTAAAAATAAGTAGAATTTTAAGTAATTTGAGACAATTTTTAAATTATTCGGGTAATTGGTTAACTACCGGGTAATGGAACACTACCTAATTAACTAATAAGTGGTTAAAAATTAATAATTTCAACCCTCCAAAAACGTGACAGCTGGCCACAATCTAAAGCAAATGACTCCTTAGTCTTTTGATAGGTGGCAACCAAGTAGCAAAGTAAGGGACACTTCATTTGGTATACTACAATTAGAACTTAGGAAATGATATTCAAACAAAGTTCCATTAAGAGAACAGAACGTTGCCATTATCAATTTCAAATAATGTTCGGATTCTAAACACTTCATTCTTGCAATCGAATTTCCTACAAGGTTCCAACGAGAATTTTAAGAATCGTAGCAACGTAAAATTTTACGGGTCTAAAGGAGTACGGTGTAATCTTTTCCAAGAACATTATACGGATTTTTTTTCCTACTCCAGGTATGTTAATTCCATGCCTTCTTTCTTTTTGGCATGATCCAAATTATACAGAAGGAACGAGCAAACGCACAGTTTTCATAAACGACTCTATTCATAGAAATACTAGGGGTATCCATGTTCTTGATTCCTCATGTGACATATTATTGTATCCTCTGTTCATGGGTCTCAGAATAATATGCAGTTGAAAAAGTTTATCCAAAAGGAATATTGAGATTATTACATATTTTTCATGCAT
Source organism: Nicotiana attenuata (assembly GCF_001879085.1). NCBI lineage: Eukaryota > Viridiplantae > Streptophyta > Magnoliopsida > Solanales > Solanaceae > Nicotiana > Nicotiana attenuata. The sequence continues at coordinate 59,482,170 of NC_031989.1, forward strand.
TTCATTCATTTATACATGTGCATTGACCCATGACCAGATGGCGTTATATACGCGTATTTATATGTATGTGTATATATATATATATATATATATATAGATATATATATATATGGGATATGGGAAAAAGGTTACGGCATTATATACGCACCACCACCTGATCAGTTGGTGTATGTTGATGATGTTGCCCATAGTGACCGAGACGATATAATGGGATGCCCTCAGAGGCTTGATGATAATATATAAACCTATACCTATGCATGACAGGACATTTATATGCACGTGCATGACATTATAAATATTTCAGAATTCATGAAGTTATTCAGATTGACAGATGGATTTCTTTATTCCAGGTTTCATCTATGTCTTTTATGTACTAATTTTCATGCCTTACATACTCAGTACATTTTTCGTACTGACGCGCTATTTAACGAGGCCTGTGTTTCATGCCCGCAGGTGCGGGTTGGTATGCTGACGGTCCCCCCTTCTTAGGATCCTTGATCAACGAGAGTTGGCGCGCTCCACTTGAATCGGAGCTGCTTTTGGTATTGGTACGATATGCGTGTATATATATATATGGGTATGATGTGGCTCAGTCCCGTCTTTGTACAATTGTATTTCTATTAGAGGTCCGTAGACATTATGTCTAGTTTGATAGTATGTGGCCTTGCCGGCTTCCAGTTTTGAGGTATAGAGTTGTCTGTAGCGGCCTTGTCGGCTCGCCCTACGTATGTTGCACGTATATGTACATATGCCTTTTGGGCAGGTTTCCTTCATGTATGTTATTCTCGTAATTCAGCAGATGATAATCAGGTTTATAGCTTAGACGCATGCTTAGGGGTGTTTGATAGGTAGGAATCGGGCACCCATCGCGGCCCATCGGTTTGGGTCTTTACATCATATATGATGATGCAAAATAGCAATTTGGATGATTTAGTCATCACAAAATAATTTAAAGAAATAGTTAATAATTTAAATGCAGATAAAGATCTAAAAATTCTAGAAAATGATTGTATTGATTTGTAAACTAAATAATGATGCACAAATGATATTTTGAAAGTGTATATATAAAAAAAATATGAGGGCAAAATTGGGTATCAACAGTAAACAAAATTTTGTTGTGGAAGTGCAATCTATATAACCCAATTGATTATTTCAATTATATACCCATAACAGCCCTCATAACTCCCAGTGGAGTCAACCCCGACTCTTAGTTGGGTATTTATTATTTTATACGAATGTATCATATCTCTTAGTGAGGTGTGTTGTGGACGTCATCAATTTTTGGTGCCATTGCAAGGAATGTTAAAACGGTGTTAGCTATATATTTGGGTTTGTTTTTGGAATATCTTATTTTCCTGCCGTATTACTAACTTGTGTGAACAATTTTAGGTGCAATAATGGCGGCAAACAATGAAGTCCAAAATATGCCTTTGGGGGACATGGACATCTAGGATGAGCAAGTTGATGAGGTTCTGCCCGAACCTCATGCCAATAGAAGTGGCCGAGCGCCTCATGACAATGTTCCCCCTCCACCCCACCTCCACCACGAGCGGCTCCACACCGGGTGTTACCCAATGAAGGGTATCTTGTGTAGTAGTCCCTCCCCGTATTAGGGCGGGCACCTTTCAAATCACCAATGTCATACTCACTTTGCTAGAGCAATGAGGTTTCTTCACCGGTGCTCCAAGTCAAAATGCGCATAAATATTTGAAGGGGTTTGTGGACACTTGTTGGAGGAACAAACAAACAAATGTCTTCGAGGATGCATAGGCTAAGGATTTTTCCCTTCTCTCTATGAGGGAAAGCTTTAGATTGGTTGGAACAATTACTGAACCATTCCATTCATACTTGGGATTAGTTGGCGAAAAAATTTATTTCTAAGTTCTTCTCTCCCAGGCATATGGCTACACTTCGAGACAAGATTTTAACATTCAAGCAAGAGCCCAATGAACCACTACACGAGATATGGGAGTGATATAGAACTATGGTCAAGGAATGTCCTAACAATGATATGCAGAAAACATGATTGAAAAAACCTTCTATCGTGAGATTAACACGACCAACCAATGTGTAGTGAATCAACTTGCCGGTTGAAATTTTATGACTATGCCTTATGCGGAGGCTTGTGAGATTTTGGATGAAATGGCGAAAACATCATCGGCGTGGCAATCTCGGGCTAATGTTACACAAGGTGATTCGAGCATGATCCACCTTCATAAGGAGTTGCATGACCATGGGGAAGCCATTGCCGAATTGACAACTACAATGAATCAAATAGCAAAGGCTCAACTTCATCAAGTGCAAAACCCTAAGCAAGTCAATGCCATCGAAGGTGTGAGCATGATGGTAAACAAGAGAAGAACCAAGGGTCCAGAAGTGCAAAATCGAGTGGAGAATTATGTGTAAGAAGATAGTGATTTTGATCAAGATGATTCTTATAATGAACAAGAAAAGGAGGTGCAATATGTGAACAATTTTCAAGGGCAAAGAAAAAACTTCCAAGGCCCGAACCAACAACAATGGCGACCTCAAAACGAAATTGGGGGGGGGGGGGGGTAACGTAAACTACAAGGACGGAGTGGTAACGAACAATCAAGGCGAATACGGGGGTCGGGGTNTATCCTTCCCATGGCACAAGTTATTTAAACATTGAGATGTGGCGTATTGAGAATATATTCAAGCAAATGATTGAAAAGAATGTCGATTTGGATGCCCAACTTGCCTCACTCAACACATAAATCCGCAACGTAGAAGTTCAAATAGAGCAAATCTCTCAAGCTCTAAATACATGTCCTAAGAGGGCACTACCAAGTGACACGGTGTCATGCCCAAAGGGTGGAAACAACAAGGCACATGCCGTGGCTATTACTACAAAAGGTGGAAGAGGTGGGAATGCACCCACCTCAAGTCAAAGGCAACTTGTGGATGATGAGCAATTGGTGCAAGAAGAGGAGATCCCGAACAATGTGGTGCAACCTAATGATGAGGTTCGGATTGATATTGATGATAAAGTGGAAGATACTTAAGAGGAGTTGAACCCATCTAGGGATCACATTATTGACATACCAGAACCGGTAGTGCAAAGGGCTAAGGCACCATTGCCTAAGCCTCCACCTCCATACTCTCAAAGACTTTCCAAGGAAAATGGTGAAAACCAATTCAAGAAGTTTATTCAAATGATGAAGAGTCTCGATGTCGCCCAAACTCACACCACAAATATAAGTTGTGAGGCGGTTGAAGCAATAATAAAAACCCAACGCAAGTCGGGGTCGAATCCACAGGGAGTTGGATTTTGGATTAGGTATACACCTAGTGTAACTTTATGATGTGCCTCAAATTTCACTTCCACATTTTCGATTGTTGTTTCTACTTCTACTTTTAAGCTATTGATTGTAATTGTAGAGCTAAGAGACAATAATTTTGGTTTTGGTTTTGGTTTTTTTTTATGTTATGAAAGATCTAGGGTTGTAACTTCCGCCTAGATGGATACCTAACGGGTTGAGAACTTTAGGGCATGTTTGGTTAATCCGGATACAATATAACAATCACACATGATTACTCACTCTATACCTCTCGGTAGTTTGAGTGATTTTGCCCAATTTGGCTTCACAAGTCCAAATGGGTATTTCATAAAACAAGTGATATATGCTCAAGTCGGGTCTTACTATCTCTAGATTTGACCCTTCAATTGGGGCTATCAATTTCTCGAGTTCACCCCAATTTATTTTTAGCCATTTTTGCCTAGACTTAGTCTCTCTTTCTCAAGTAGAGACTAAGTCAATTAGGCATGAGTCAATGTTTGCAACCATTAATTCTCAAATTTAAGCAAGAACTAGGGTAAATATCATATACCCAAATCATAAATAAGCCCTAAATCAATCAACCATTAATTACCCATACTAGGGTTGGGTCACAACCCTAGCTATGGGTTTAGCTACTCATGAAAAATGCAGAAATTAAAGAAGAAACTAAGATAGAACAAATAATACTTTATTAAGGAAAGAAAATATAATATTTAAAAGCTAATCTAGAACAATGTTACCCAATACATTAAATAAAAACGGTTAAAGTGCTCCTAACATACCAAAACTTGACCGAAGAATGACAAAAAGTTCTATTTATACTAAGCTCCCTGCGGAGGTTGTGCGGCCGCACAATTGTGTGTGCGGACCGCATGTTGAGATTGACTGGTCAATTGGGCTTTCTGCGGTCACATAAAATTGGAATGCGGCCGCACTTCCTTTAATTGTGCGGACCGCACTTTTCTAAGTGTGGCCGCACACTTGAACTTGGACTGGAGTTGGCCTTCACTATGCGGACCGCACATTTATGAGTGGGGTCGTATTTCTTCAATCTTCCTAAAACATGGCTCTCTGATTCTCCTCTTCTGCGGACCGAAAAATTATGAGTGTGGTCGCACTTGGCATGCTGCGGCCGCACAATAATAGTGCGGTTCGCACATATTCAATCTCCCAACATGCAAGTTCTCTAAAGCTTGTTTTCTGTGGTAGCACAATAGTGTGCGGTCCGCACTTTGTGAGGAAATTCCATTAGGGCTCCTTCAGAGTTTGCGGTCGCACACACTATTGTGCGGCCCGCACTATGGCTCTTTGTGCCTTGTTTTGGTCCTTGTCAAATTTTTGCTCCTTTTTGAGTTGATTTTCACTTCTTTGACTCGTTTTCCAATATTCCTGCAAGAAAGCACATTTCATTAGTTCTCGGGAATACCTTTAAGCATTTTTGAGCTAAAAAGTAAAATAGTGCAAATAAGTAGTCAAAATTCCTACATATCAACTCCCCCAAACTTAAGGTTTTGCTTGTCCTTAAGCAAATAAGGTAATTCCCACCTCCACAAGACAAGAATTATTTCAGCTGGCCTAAGGTGGATCAATCACACGTCAATTGGGACCAACATTCACTGAACTTGTTGAAGGCTGTTAAGCTGACGAATATGTCTTCCCACATCTCTTTCCTCCTCAACCTCTCAAGGCTGCCCACTCGAGTATCACCTCCTCTCCCATCATTCGAGACATTACCATCATTAGCTAAATTAATTAGTGCAGGAGGAGTGTGTGTAGAGGAGGGATCTGAACCGGGCTGCCTGCCTCTGAACCCTCAGAAGAACTAGCTGAGGTTGAGGTTTCGTCACAGACTTGGTATCTCCCTTGAACTTGTTGTGATTGAGCTTCCGGCTGTGCTTGCACAAACTTACCCTCTGAAGCTTCCGTAGACGATGCATATTCATTGGTTTCTGAAGATTCTTAAACTCTGTTGGTCGTCGCTTTCTTGTTTATTGCTCTCCGTATGGCAAGTGGTAGGTTACTCTTGCCTCGGTCTCGGCCCCGGAAGGGTTCAGCCCTCCCTTTTAATGTATCACCCCTTCCACGTGATCTAACCATTGTCTGCACATATAGTAATAGGGATCAGTTAGATTTGAAGTTCACAGTGTACACAGGTGTATGCATGACAATTGCAGGAAAACAGACTTAGAGGAGGCAGTGCGGACCACAGAAAAGTGAGTGCACCCGCAGACTGCCAAGTGCGGACCGCACAATTTCACAGTGCGGCCGCACATCCAAGAGTGTGGACCGGACAATTTTGAGTGCGGCCGCACAACCCCAGGTTCACACTACTTGGTTCTCTGATCTTTAACACTGCGGTCGCACACACTTTTGTGCGGACCGCGCGATGATCTGCGGACCTCAAAATTATTGAGTGCAGTCCGCACTAGTCAACTCATACTTTTGCCCTAACTTTTAAGACTCGCGGACCGCACATAAATGTGTGTGGCCGCACAATTTGAATATTACGTGGCAGTACTTTACGGTTCATGCAATTTTTTACCAATTAGACATGGTTCGCACAACTTGACAAGATTAGTGGTCCACCCAATCCCCAATGAACATATATAAGCTACCCACACGATTTTGAAGCACATATTAAGCACATTTGACATTTTTAGACCTAAAAATAACTAAACTAATCAAAGAAAACAAAAACAAAAATTAATAAAAATGAAAAAAAATCTAACATGGATTGAACATGCCAGTAGTGAATGATGCAGGTGAGAATTTAACTTGATGAACTGAGTGTGATTTGTGAACTATTTTTGGGATGCACAGTGTTTCTTAGGGCTTGGGAGTTCAGAGAGCGTAAAGTGTGAGTAGTGATGAAACGCTTTTTTTATACTTTGACCAAGTCAGGTCCAGAAATTACAGGAGTGCGGCCGCACAATTATGAGTGCTGTCCGCACTCTTTACTTGTACATGAATCGAGCTTTGCGGTCCGCACAAAAATGAGTGCGGTCGCATATCCTTGTGCCGTCCGCATACTTTTGTGTGCGGCCGCATTATGGCCACTTTCCTGCAAATTCCAACTTTAGAGAGTTGGTGATTTTGGATCTCCAGTTGTGCGGCCGCACAAAGAATTGTGCGGCCGTAGACCCTTCTCTGCGGTTGCAACATTTTTGTGCCGTCCGCATAATTTCTACATTTGGCCAAATTTTTCCAAGTATAGTCCCTACAATGCACACCCATTCCTCAATACTCTTCAAAAATAGTTAGCACAAAACAAAGCCTTTCTTATGAAGGAGTAAAGGAAAAAGAAAAAGACACATGGGTTGCCTCCCGAGAAGCGCCTGATTTAACGTCGCGGCACGACGCAGATTACCAATCATTTGAAATGAAGAACCGCCACAATGTGGCCATCATCAACCTTGCCAACATAATGTTTAACCCGGTGCCTATTGACTCTAAACACCTCATCGTTTTTATTATTAAACTCTAGAGCACCAAAGGTTTTACATTCACCACTTCAAATGAGCCACTCCATTTTGACTTCAACTTGCCCGGAAATATCCGTAACCAGGAATTGAACAATAGCACAAGATCACCTTCTTTAAACTCCTTGTTATGGATGTACTTGTCATAGAGGTACTTCATCTTCTCCTTGTATAGGGACGAACTTGTGTAGGCATGGTACCGGAATTCATCAATCTCATTCAATTGTGCCACCCTTAAGTTTGCGGCGATATCCCACTCAAGGTTCAACTTCTTCAACGCCCACATGGCCTTATGCTCAAGTTCCACCGGAAGATGGCACGCCTTCCCGAACACTAACCGGTATGGATACATCCCGATCGGCATTTTGTAGGCCGTCCTATAAGCCCAAAGAGCATCATCAAGTTTTCTTGACCAATTCATTCGGTTGGCATTCACAGTCTTTGACAAAATACTCTTGATCTCCCGGTTGGAGACTTCAACTTGTCCGCCTTCTTGAGGATGGTAGGGGTCGAGACTTTGTGAGTGACAGCATACTTGGTGGGTAAGGTATCAAAAGCCTTGTTGTAAAAATGCGATCTCCCATCACTAATAATGGCCCTAGGAGTACCGAATCTTGTAAAGATGTTCTTCTTCAAAAATGCCACCACACTTCGAGCTTCGTTGTTGGGTAAAGCCATGGCTTCAATACATTTTGACACATGGCCCACAGCTACCAAAATGAAAGTCTCCCACAAGAGCTCACGAACGGTCCCATGAAATAAATACCCCAAACATCAAAGAGATCAATTTCCAAGATGGTGGTGAGGGGCATCTCATTCTTCTTAGAAATCCCACCGGCCCTTTGACATTCGTCATAATGCTTGACTAGATCACTAGCGTCCTTGTAGAGAGTAGGCCAATAGAATCCACAACTCAACACTTTTGTTGCCGTACTCGCTCCACCATGGTGACCACCATACGGTGAAGAGTGGAAAGCCTCCAAAATTCCTATTTGTACTTCCTCCGGCACACATCGTTGGATCACACCATCAGTACATATCCAGAAAAGATACGGCTCATCCCAATAATACTCAAGGCAATTCCGTTTGAGCTTCTTCCTTTGGTTTGAAGAGAACTCATTCGATACAATGCCACACGCAAGATAATTTGGTAAGTCGGCGAACCACGTCATCCCGGTCATTGAAATGGCTAGCAATTGCTCGTCGAGGAAGGAGTCATTGATCTCAAGGCCGTCATGTGGCCTCCCCTCCTCCTCCATACGAGACAAGTGGTCCGCCACTTGTATTTCACTACCCTTATATTCTTGAATCTCTAGATCAAACTCTTACAATAGAAGCACCCACCACAATAACCTTGCCTTAGAATGTTTCTTGCTCATCAAATATTGAATAGCCGCATGGTCGGTGTGAACAATCACCTTTGTACCCATCTAGTATGGGCGGAACTTCTCCATAGTAAAGACAATAGCAAGTAACTCTTTTTTGATCACTGTGTAGTTGACTTGGGCATCATTCATGGTCTTGCTAGCATAGTATACTGGATGGAAGATTTTGCTGATGTGTTGCCCAACAAATGCACCAACCGCCACATCACTAGCGTTACACAAAAGCTCAAAAGGTAAGCTCCAATCTCGTGCGGTGAGAATAGTAGTAGTAGTCAACTTGAACTTGACCAATTCAAATGCCTTCATATAATCTTCGTTGAAATGGAACTTGGCATCCTTCTCTAAAAGTTTACACAAAGGGTTCACCACTCTGGAAAAATCCTTGATGAATCGACGATAGAACCTCGCATGACCAAAGAAGCTCCTCACTCCCTTCACGGATGTAGGGGGGTTTTGAGATCACCTCAATTTTGGCCTTGTCGACCTCAATACCATGCTTTGAAATTTTGTGGCCGAGGACAATGCCTTCCTCGACCATGAAGTGACATTTCTCCCAATTCAACACCAAATTTTTCTCCTTACATTTAGCCAAGACCCTATCCAAATTGTTCAAGCAATCATCAAACGAATTCCCAACCACGGAGAAATCATCCATGAAGATTTCAAGAATATCCTTCACCAAGTCGGTGAAAATAGCAATCATACACCGATGAAAAGTTGCCGGTGCATTACACAAACCAAATGGCATCCGCGAGAATGCAAAAGTACCATAGGGACAAGTGAATGTAGTGTTTTCTTGATCCTCCGGAGCAATGAGAATTTTATTGTAGCCAGAATACCCATCAAGCAAATAACGGCTAACCTGTTAAGCATTTGATCATGGAATGTAAGTGGAAAATGATCTTTTCTTGTAAGTTTATTGTTGCGATAATCCATACACACCCTCCAGCCGGTCACCGTTCTTCTAAACTCGTTCTTGTCATTGGTAACCACAGTCAGGCCCCTTTCTTTTGGACACATTACACAGGAGAAGTCCATGAACTATCATAAATGGGGTAAGCAACCCCGACATCCAACCACTTGATTATCTCCTTCTTGACTATCTCTTGTATTGCTTCATTTAGCCTTCTTTAATGTTCAACGGAGGGTTTGGCACCCTCCTCCCAAATAATCTTGTGCATTCAAAAGGCGGGGCTTATGCCCCGGATATCCGCCAATGTCCATCCGATTGCTAGCAATGCATTCACACACTCCACACAGCCTTCTTTCTCCTCATCATCAACAAGGTTGAGCAAAACGGCTTCCAAATTATCCTCAACATTCATTGTGGCACTAGCATCATCAATAATCACATCGGTCACCAAATGCATGAACGAACAAACTACATTGCTATTCGGTTGCCTTGTAGATTTGCACACATGGAAGACCACTTTTTAATCACCCACTCGGAAGGTGAGCTCACCGGCTTCCACATCAACAAGAGCCTTCCCCGTAGCAAGTAAAGGTCTATCCAAAATAATAGGCACCTCATAGTCCACTTCGCAATCAAGAATCACAAAGTCCGCCGAGAGGATGAACTTGTCAACACGAACCAACACATCATCGATAATACCCAAAGGCCTCTTCATTGTACCATCCGCCATTTGCGACCTCATGGATGTGGGTCTTGGTTCCCCAATCCCCAAAGTTTTGAACACCGAGTAGGGAATCAAGTTGATACTCGCCCCTAGATCACATAAAGCTTTGGCAAAATCGGTGCTCCCAATAATGCAAGGGTTTGTGAAAGCGCCCGGATCTTCCAATTTCGGAGCCATTGAGTGCACAATAGAACTCACTTGATGTGTCATCTTGATGGTCTCACAACTCATTGATCTTTTCTTTGTCAAAAAGTCCTTCATGAACTTGGCATAACCCGGCATTTTGCTCTAAAGTCTGAACCAGCGGTACATTGATAGACAAACACTTCATCATGTCAATGAACTTTTTGCATTGGTTCTAACTATTTTACTTGGAAAGCCTTTGAGGGTATGGAGGATTAGTCCTTAGCATTGGTGCCTTAGCCTTTTAGCACTACCGGTTTCGACATGTCAATTACGTGTTCCCTAGACGGGTTCACTTCTTCGTGCGTCTCCTCCACATTTTCCTCAATATCAATTCTCACTTCTTCATTAGCTTTAACCACATTGCTTGGAATTTCAACTTCTTGAACCACTACATCATCATCCACAACTCTTCTTTGATTTGAGGTAGTTGCATCTCCATATTTTCGACTTCTTGTAGTTACGGCCATAGCATGTCCCGTGTTATCCCCCCCCCCAATCCCCTTTGGATTCACCATGGTATTACTTGGTAGTGCCCCCTTAAGACGAGTGTTCAAAGATTGCGAGATTTAGCCTAATTGAACTTTCAAATTGCGAATAGAAGTGTTGGGAGAGGCTAGTTGAGCATCAGATTCGAAATTCTTCTCCATCAATTGTTTAAACATGTTCTCAATTCTACCCATCTCGTTGTTGTAAGAGCTCAGACCTTAACAAGGATAGAGAGGAGGATTTCTCGATTGTTGAAACATCGGGGCCTTTGAAAACCCGATCCCCGATTCCCTTGGTTATTATTTTTCCAACCCCCTTGGTTGTTGCCTACCCAATTGCTTTGATTGTTTCCACCCCAATAGCCTTGATTATTGCCTCCTCAATTGCCTTGGTATTGATTATTCCAATTTCCTTGATTATTGTTACCACCACTCCAATTGCCTTGGTGGCCTTGGTTGTTCCAACTTCCTTGACTTCCTTGTGACCGCCATTGTTGTTGATTTTGTCCTTGAGCATTGTTTCTTTGGCCTTGATAATTATTGACATATTGCACTTCTTCTTCTTGCGCATTGAACGAATCACCTTGGTCATACCCACTATCATCTTGCATGAATTGTTTCGGACGGCTTTGCATTTGTTGACCTTTTTGACGTCTCTTGTTCATCATCATATTCACACCTTTCACCGCATTCACTTGTTTCAGCCCTTGAACTTGTTGATGCTAATCTTTGACCAATTGATTCATTGTGGTTGTCAACTCGGCAATAGCTTGCCCATGATCATATAGTTCCTTGTGTAGGTGAATGACATTTGGGTCACCTTGAGGAACATTGACTCTACTTTGCCATGCCGATGAGGTATTCGCTATCTCATCCAAAATTTCACAAGCTTCGGCATAAGGCGTGTTCATGAAGTTCCCACCGGTGAGTTGATTTTCCACACATTGATTTGTTGTGTTGATCCCCCTGTAGAAGGTTTCTTGGATCATGGCCTCGGTCATATCATTATTCAGACACTCTTTAACCATGGTACGATTTCTTTCCCATTTCTCGTGCAATGACTCATTGGGGTCTTTCTTGAACGCAAGAATCTCATCCTGAAGTGTTGCCATATGCCTCGGAAAGAAGAATTTGGCAATGAATTTTTCTGCCAACTCATCCCATGTATGAATTGAACGGTTGGGCAATTTCTCTAACCATTCCAATGCCTTTCCCTGTAGAGAAAAGGGAAATAGCCTCAACCGTAGCGCGTCCTCGGAGACATTGGTTTGCTTGCTCCCCCAACAATTTTTGACGAACCCTTTGAGATGCTTGTAAGCATTTTGACTTGGAGCCCTGGTGAAGAATCCCCGTGGCCCAAGTAGTGTAAGCATCACATTGGTGATTTGGAAGTTGCCCGCCCTAATGGGGGGCGGGACTATAGCACTTGAATAACCCTCGTTCGGCAATACCCGGTGTGCCGCCGCACTTGGAGGAGGTGGGGGTGGAACGGGAACATTATCTTGAGGCGGGCGGCCTTGTCTATTTTCTTGAGGTTCAAGAAGAACCTCATCAACTTGGTCATCATCCACGTCCTCCCCCATTGGCATGTTTCCAAGAGGATCATTGTTGTTAAGAGCCATTCTCGTACCTATAATCAATTCAAAAACAAAGTTAGTGACTCGGAAGGAAAAGAAGACAAATCACACAAAAACCTAGATATATAGCTAATCCGTTTAACTCCCAGGTAACGGCGCCAAAAATTGATGCCGCCCAAACTCACACCACAAATATAGGTTGTGAGGCGGTCGAAGCAATAATAAAATCCCAACGCAAGTCGGGGTCGAATCCATAGGGAGTTAGATTTTGGAATAGGTATACACCTAGTGTGACTGTGTGATGTCCCTCAAATTACACTTCCACATTTTCAATTGTTGTTTCTACTTCTACTTTTAAGCTATTGATTGTAGTCGTAGAGCTAAGGGACAATATTTTTGATTTTGGTTGTTTTTCAAGTTATGAAAGATCTAGGGTTGTAACTTGCACCTAGATGGATACCTAACGGGTTGAGAGCTTTAGGGCATGTTTGGTTGATCGGGATACAATATAACAATCACACGCGATTACTCACTCTATACCTCTCGGTAGTTTGAGTGATTTTGCCCAATTTGGCTTTCTCAAGTCCTAACGGACATTTCACAAAACAAGTGATATATGCTCAAGTCGGGTCTTACTATCTCTAGATTTGACCCTTAAATTGGGGCTATTAATTTCTCGAGTTCATGATTAGGTCGCAGCGGACTCAACCTTAGGAAGAGTGGGCGCTAATACTTTTACCCAATAGTGGTATCGGGGTCAATTTCCATAGGGAGCTAGAAAGGGAGTTGGATATTTGTTTAGCCTAGAAATGCGTGTTTGCTTCTAATTGATCTTCTATCATTTTTGGGTTTTTATGATTATCAACTACAATTTAACAACTACTAATTATAACTAAATTATGCTAAGAGATTAATTCTAGGTTGTATGCAAGATAGAGAAAGGCACTAGGGTCGTGGCATTTACCTAGGTGGTCAATTAACGGGTAGAGATTCCTAATACGAGAATGATGATTATGGGGCTTATGATATAACCGTTGCACGATTGCACTCACTCTCACACCTCTCGGTAGAAAGAATCATTTTGCCAAATTGACTCTCTCGAGACCAATTGGGCAGGCTAACAAACCAAGCAACTTAGGGTTCAAGTTGGGTAATTACTCTCTCGAGGTCTTACCCGTTAATTGGGACTACCATTCTCATGGGTCCATCCCAATTCCTTGTTGGGTTAATTTTGGAGTCATAGACACTCTTTCTCAAGAAGAATCAAGACCCACTAAGCTAGACTTAGTGTTTGCAACCACCAAATCCAAGTGAAAACATAAAATTAACCCAAATATCAAACACCCAACATCATTCAAGCATTAAACAATCACACCCATTAATTACCCACACTGGGTTGAGCCACAACCCTAGCTAATGGGTTTAGCTAGCCATAATAACAACAGCAATTGAAGAAGAAATAGATAAAATGAACATATTAATTAACTAGAATGTTAATCTACAAGAATCCACGTTAAAACAAGATGAAAATGCCCAAAATAGGCTAAAACTTTTGTCTCACGACGGAAGCTGCTCTCTGGTATCTGATTCATTCCCTAAAAATGGCAAATATTCTATTTATACTAGGTTAAGAAAAACCGGACAAAAATACCCCTGCGGGGTCCGTGCGGTCCGCACGAAGTTGGCACGCGGCCGCACTGGGTTGCTTGACTTCTGAGACTTGCCTTCTGAAGATGTTGATGCGGACCGCACAATAATGGAGTGCGGCCGCATGATGACTGGCGTGGACCGCGTGAACTTGCAGTGTGGCCGCATGAGTGGCTTGTGATGGTCTCTGGACTTTTGTGGTGCGGACCGCGTGAGCTAGTAGTGCGGACGCATTGGCTGTAACTGAGAATGCCAACTCTCTGAACTCCTATGGTGCGGCCGCATGACATGATGGAGCGATCCGCACCAAGTTCTGAATATCATTGCTTTCATGATCTTTGACACTTGGGCAGTTTTCACTCTGTTTCGAGCCGATTTTTGACTTTTGTCATCTTGTTGCTCAAACCTGCAATCAAGCGCAACTTATAAGCATTCTGGGTTTATTTTATGGCAAATCATACATAAAGCATAGGCAAGTATGGGCATAAAACGTGTTAAAATCACAGTTATCAACTCCCCCAAACTTAAACCTTGTTTGTCCTCTAGCAAGTAAAACAAGACCCACCCCTCAAAGGGAAACATCCAAGTAATTCCAGCTTATCCTAAGGAAGCCTCATCACGCATCAATTGGGACTAACAATTGCCCTCAATACGAATACATCATTAACACATTTTTAATCTTTTAAGAACTATGGATCGAATGTGACACGAGAGCAAGGGTTGACTCATTTCATCAAGGCGCTTTTCTCAAATACCTTGGTCTTTGTGGAAGCCAAACTCACACATCCTCAACTCTCCCTAAGCGAACCTCACTTTTTAGAGTAATGACACACAACCCGAGGTTGATGGATTTTTGTTTTCACTCATTTCTCTCACAAAGAAGGTCATAAGTCCAGCTTTAGGTACCATATGCTTGCCTCTTATGTAAGTATCCACTAATGTAGGCTTCCCTCAACTCAAGATCATATAGGGCTTTTGAGGAGTCTTTGTGAAGGCTTTTGGGTGAAGGTAGGATAAGTTTTTGTTCATTTAGGTTCAATCTTCCCTTTAGCAGTTCTTTTGATTCTTTATGGCATACTTTTTGACTCATTTGATTATTTCACTTCTTTCAATTCTTTCAAGGGGTTAGAGAGACACATTGTCACTCTTTCTTTTGCAATTCAAACCTTTCTTCTTTTTCTACTTTTACACAACCTTTTTCACTTTGTTTTCTTTGAATTCCCTTTTTCGATTCTTATTCACTTTTGTATTTCCTTTTGTCTTTTTCTCTTTTTCATTGCCTCCCTTTTCTTTTTCTTTTGTGCCTTTTTACCGCATTGAATCCTTTCTTGTCTCAACCCCCCCCCCCCCAAACTTAGGTATTTGCCATTGCTCAAGGGATGATTTGGGTGCCAAGAGAGGGTCTCATTGAGAACGGGTATAGGCTTGTAGCTTTGGTTAATGAAAGAAGAAGGTTAAGGCTCAAAAGGGTTGAACTAGGGATCATTTCATTGGTAGGTTATGAAAATTGCTCAAATTTTGAAGTTTGGACCAAGGAGGGCCTATATTCACTTCTCAAGTCAAGTTTCACCTATGATTTCGCCTCAACAAACATTCAGGGCAAGTTCTATACCATCGGCTTGGAACTTAGACTCATGATTCAAATTCTCACCACACACACACTCAGGGTTTGCTAAAGACATCGAGTTGAGAGCCCACAACGACCTTAATTCCAATTCAAGCGCACAATGGCCCCGCACGACCATATGATGATTGTTTGGTCAACACAAGAGTCTCAAGGCCATAATTTTCACCATCCTAAACACAATATTATGTCTTTGACCATGGGATCAAAGGCAAATGTGTTAGGCCCAAGTGAAGCTTGCCTGAGGTCCTCTTAACTACAAAATTTTGAAAATCAAAAGACGAAAAATCAAAAACGGACTCAAACCCATAAGAAGGTTGTCACGCCATCTATCATTGGGAAGAGCCACCCGGTTCGCACAACACACTACCCTTGGAAAGAACCGTGGCATTAAGAAAACCAAGGGCTTATTGAAAGCACTAAAACTGAAACAAAAGGCTACGAGCCTCACTACTAGGCTGAAAACGAAAAATTTAAACGAAAATAGAAAAAACGAATGAATATGTACAATGGGGAGTAGAATATACAACGGGATGAATATATACATAAGAGTCTAAAAGTAGCCAAAGTTAAAAGTTATATACAGGCCAACTATTTAAAAACCAAAAATAATCCAAAACATAGACTAGAAATGAAATAAATATATACAGTCATCCAGTGTATCAGAATCAAAATGGTAGGGCGCACCCCCACGAATAAAAGCTGGCATTGTCCCCAATGCCAACTACCAAAATAAGAACAAAGAAAAAGAGTTAAAGGATATAGAGAGGCTCCTCAAGCCTGGTCCACATGCATGGGGTCTCCTGTCGTCCCCTGATCCTCTGTAGTAGCCGGGACCTCAGACTGGTCTCCGACCTGCTGCTCTGAAACTGGTGCGGGATCCTGCTGCTGGACCGGTGGCTCCTCTGGTACCTCACTGGACGGAGTGCCCTGAATCTCAGCCAACTCAACCACGACTCCCTCAGTGTTGGGCAACTTCCTCTTCTTCCTCATAGGCTTGGGTGCCCGCTCCTGCTGTGGCTCAAGTACTGGGACTGCTGCTGGAGGGGCTGGGTCCCCGAATAACAAGTCTAACGGCATCTGATCCGCCATTAGCTTGTCCACATCTGCTCGTAGTACCTTTACTGACTCCTTCGATGCCCTGGACTTCCTCATTTTCTTGTGCTCACGAGCCAATTTCTCCAAGGCTGTGCTGTGTGCCCCAACCGCCTTAGTCAAGGCAGTCTGAGTCTCAAGTATCTTCTTTTGATTGGCCAGGAGCATCTGCAGTGTTTCCTCAATAGACGGAGGAACCTGGACAGTGGCCGGGGTAGACTGGGCCTCAACTGAAGTGGCTAATGTGGACAACTTGGATGTCGCTATGGTCATCCAGTTGTTCAAACTGGCCAATGTCATGGCTAGCTGCTGGGCTGTCAATGGGTTGGTCCGGGAAACAGGAACTGTAGGGCCAGCTGAAGAACTAGGGCCTGCAGAAGAGGAAGGCCTATCAACTGGGACAGACACAACTGGAACGGAGGGAAGCTCTGTAGAAGGCTCGACCTCAACCGGCTCCTCAGACTGGCCGGTCAGGGTAGAGGTGGATGACTTGTTTTTCTTGTCCCCCTTTGGGTTGTCTAGACCCTGAATACTGAACCAGGAGAAAGAGGCTATTAGGCGCACTGCCACATCATAATGCATTTTCTTCACCTTCAAGTCCCTAAAATACAATGCCAGAGTGTTTGGGAAAGGGTAGTTCCTCGTACTGTCAATCCCCATAGCAGTAATCGCCCTGTACATAATATTCCCCACATTGATAGGGAATCCAGCCATGATGGAAGCAATGAGCACAGCCTGGGGGAGAGGGACGGTCTGGTCATGTGAAGTGGGATCCAACCTATTGCAAACAAAGGTGAGCCACCCTCTTACCCCTGCCTGTACCCAATCTGGAACAACACCCGGATGTGCCAAGAACTCGGCCAACCATGGGCGAACCTCCTCCTTCATTGCCAATTTCTCCAAGTATTGGGTCTCGTCTTCATCCTTGAAACCCAAATAATCATTAAATGCTTTGCCCGAAAATACAACATTCTTGTCCCTCACTTCGGTCACAGTGGAGTTCTTTTTGGTGTAGGCTACGTTGGTGTAGAACTCCTTGACCATGTGTTCATTTGCATTTATCAACCCGTCACTAAAGTGGTCCCACCCGCTTCTAGTTTGAAATTGTTCATGAACTCTGGGTAGAAGTGGCAATAAGTCCTTGGTTATGATGCACCTCTCGGGGATGAGATGTCTTTTGGACCACATTTCTCGGAATTTGTGGAAGGCCACTTGACTAACCTTAGGAAGAGTGGGCGCTAATACTTTTACCCAATAGTGGTATCGGGGTCAATTTCCACAGGGAGCTAGAAAGGGAGTTGGATATTTGTTTAGCCTAGAAATGCGTGTTTGCTTCTAATTGATCTTCTATCATTTTTGGATTTTTATGATTATCAACTACAATTTAGCAACTACTAATTATAACTAAATTATGCTAAGAGATTAATTCTAGGTTGTATGCAAGATAGAGAAAGGCACTAGGGTCGTGGCATTTACCTAGGTGGTCAACTAACGGGTAGAGGTTCCTAATACGAGAATGATGATTATGGGGCTTATGATATAACCGTTGCACGATTGCACTCACTCTCACACCTCTCGGTAGAAAGAATGATTTTGCCCAATTGACTCTCTCGAGACCAATTGGGCAGGCTAACAAACCAAGCAACTTAGGGTTCAAGTTGGGTAATTACTCTCCCGAGGTCTTACCCGTTAATTGGGACTACCATTCTCATGGGTCCATCCCAACTCCTTGTTGGGTTAATTTTGGAGTCATAGACACTCTTTCTCAAGAAGTATCAAGACCCACTAAGCTAGACTTAGTGTTTGCAACCACCAAATCCAAGTGAAAACATAAAATTAACCCAAATATCAAACACCCAACATCATTCAAGCATTAAACAATCACACCCATTAATTACCCACACTAGGGTTGAGCCACAACCCTAGCTAATGGGTTTAGCTAGCCATAATAACAATAGCAATTGAAGAAGAAAAAGATAAAATGAACATATTAATTAACTAGAATGTTAATCTACAAGAATCCACGTTAAAACAAGATGAAAATGCCCAAAATAGGCTAAAACTTTTGTCTCACGACTGCAGCTGCTCTCTGCTATCTGATTCATTCCCTAAAAATGGCAAATATTCTATTTATACTAGGTAAAGAAAAACCGGACAAAAATACCCCTGCGGGGTCCGTGCGGTCCGCACGAAGTTGGCACGCGGCCGCACTGGGTTGCTTGACTTCTGAGACTTGCCTTCTGAAGATGTTGACGCGGACCGCACAATGATGGAGTGCGGCCGCATGATGACTGGCGCGGACTACGTGAACTTGTAGTGCGGACGCATGAGTGGCTTGTGATGGTCTCTGGACTTTTATGGTGCGGACCGCGTGAGCTTGTAGTGCGGCTGCATTGGCTGCAACTGAGAATGCCAACTCTCTGAACTCCTATGGTGCGGGCGCATGACATGATGGTGCGGTCCGCACCAAGTTCTGAATATCCTTGCTTTTATGATCTTTGACACTTGAGCAGTTTTCACTCCGTTTCGAGCCGATTTTTGACTTTTGTCATCTTGTTGCTCAAACCTGCAATCAAGCGCAACTTATAAGCATTCTGGGTTTATTTTATGGCAAATCATACATAAAGCATAGGCAAGTATGGGCATAAAACGTGTTAAAATTACAGTTATCAGTTCACCCCAATTTCTTTTTAGCCAAGTTTTCCTAGACTTAGTCTATCTTTCTCAAGTAGAGACTAAGTCAATTAGGCATGAATCAATGTCTAAGCAAGAACTAGGCTAAACATCATAAACCCAATCATAAATAAGCCCTAAATCAATCACCCATTAAATACCCATACTAGGGTTGGGTCACAACCCTAGCAATGGGTTTAGCTACTCATGAAAAATGCAGAAATTAAAGAAGAAACTAAGATAGAATTCATAATACTTGATTAAGGAAAGAAAATCTAATGTTTAAAAGATAATCTAGTACAATGTTACACAATACAGTAAATAAAAAAGGTTCAGGTGCTCCCTACTTACCAAAACTTGACGTAAAAATGAGAAAAATTTCTATTTATACTAAGCTGAAAATATCATAAAAAATTACCCCAGCGGAGGTTGTGTGGTTGCAAAATTCTGTGTGCGGTCCGCATGTTGAGATTGACTGGTCAATTGGGCTTTCTGCGGTCGCATAAAATTGGAATGCGGCCGCACTTCATTTAATTGTGCGGACCACACTTTTCTGAGTGCGGCCGCACACTAGGCCTTCATTATGTGGACTACACATTTATGAGTGCGGCCGCATTTCTTCAATCTTCCAAAAACATGGCTGTCTAATTCTCCTCTTATGCGGACCGCACAATTATGAGTGCGGTCGCACAATAATAGTGCGGTTCACACATCTTCCATCTTCCAACATGCAAGTTCTCTGAAGCTTGTTTTCTGCGGCTGCACAATAAGTGTGCGGTCCGCACTCTATGAGGAAATTCCATCAGTGCTCCTTCAGAGTTTGCAGCCGCACACACTATTTTGCGGTCCGCACAATGGTCATTTTTGCCTTGTTTTGGTCCTTGTCCAATTTTGCTCCTTTTTGAGTTGATTTTCACTTCTTTAACTTATTTCCCAATATTCCTGCAAGAAAGCACATTTCATTAGTCTCAGGAATACCTTTAAGCATTTTTGAGCTAAAATGCAAGTAAAAGAGTGCAAATAAGTAGTCAAAATCCATAATTATCAAGTCTCTCAATAAATGTGTCATTGGTTGAAGCTTTTGAGCAAATGTCGGTTATGCAAAGCTTATAAAGGACCCTATGACAAAGAAGAAGGTCAATGAATTTTGAAACCATCAAAGTCACTTATTAGGTGAGTGCAATTGTGCATTCAATCGCTCCTAAGTTGGAGGATCCCGGGGCTTTTACGAATCCTTGTACAATTAGAAGTGTTTACCGTAAAAATGGTAATTATAATTAAATTTGATTATGAGACTCTAAAGATACGTGATCTATTCTTATGCCGGTTGTTAAGCAGTTGATGCTACGTTTGTAAGACTTAGAAGCGAAATAGGAGTTAAGGATGAAATGATAATCAAACCGATAGGTAGACAATTGGGGGCCTCGAGCTTGTCGATCTAGGGCCTCGAGGTCGATTCCGGGGCTCGACCGTAAGCTATAGAGGGCAGTCGAGGTATGACTAACAGTTATGATAAAATCATAGAAGGCTCTTTATGGCCAATGATAAGCAATAAATGAAGAACAATAAATAGAATACAATGAATGTAAGCAATAAATGAAGCAATGAACTCAGGAGAATATGTTAGAGGGCAGAGAGAATGTTCTTGTGTATTTTGATATGGAGCAACCAGTGGTGTATAAAATGATAGGGATCCCCTTTATATAGTAGGAGAAATCCAACCGTAGTACAAATGTATTAATTACAAAGATATGGAGATGGGACAGCTAGATACTGCCATGATCCGGGCTCATACTAGCCTGACGGGCTTTGTCGGCTCTAGCTGCACACCTTGGGAACTCCCCATCTCTACCATAGCCGGGGTCAACATTGTCCCAAGATCAAGCATCGATGAACCTCGAGGAAGGAAACTCGACTATAGCCTTGTAGCCTCGAGCCTTCGAGATGATCCTCTGAGGTGCCTCAATTACGAGGAATTGGACCCTCCGATTTCACCGTATACAGATAGTCCTCGCATTTCTTGGAGAGGAGCGACAAGAAACGACTTTGACATCCATTTCTTCGGACTTCCTGTGACAATGTCATACTGATGATATCATACCTATGACGCAAGCCTTCGTGATAACTGGGGCATCCCATGGACTTGTCTTTGATTTATGCTATGTTTCCTTTTATTTGCGTTTGTGGAGATTCTGAATGCATGACTCTACCGTTTGATGCCAACATCGAGCCCGGGTGTGGGTATTTTTTCTAGCCTTTGATTGATTAACGCAGCTCCCCGCGGAACCCTTTGCCATTCTTTGGATCGGGTCCGGTTGGACTGACAAACTCGGGTCGTCGGGATCCTGGCTTCCAGTTGAATGAGAGTAGGGCTTCAAACCCTCGGACCGAGACTTAGCCTCCAAACCCTGCGATAATCTTCGAGGGGGAATTCGCTCGAAAACTCGAGAATAGATATTGCCTTTAGGCTTTCGAGAGCAGTTTCCGAGCGTGGTTTTGCTCAGACTCAGACCATCTGGAAACTTGTTTTGAACTTGATGTAGATAGCCTTAAAGGCATTGTAGATAAATTTTGGATAAGGGTTTACCCGGATTTAGATGGTACCTCAGGCCCACACGAGTCTTGCAATGATATCGATGGCCCTTTGGAGAGGTCCTCGAGATCGGGCACCATCTCGGGACTGGCGATGATGCCAATGGCTTCTTGGAGCCTAACTTCTTTTCGATGGAGATCCTCATGGTCGGGTACCACCTCGGGATTCGTAGTGATGCCGGTGGCTTTTTGAAGCCTAACTTCTTTCTGATGGAGGTCCTCGAGGTCGAGTACCACCTGGGGACTTGCGATGATGCTGTTGGCTTCTTAGAGTCTATCTTCTTTTTGATGAAGGTCCTCGAGATCGGGTACCACCTCGGGACTTGCACTGATGCTAATGGCTTCCTGGAGCCTATCTTCTTTTTGATGGAGGTCCTCGAGGTTGGATACCACCTCGGGACTTGAAATGATGCCGGTTGACCACGCCTTTCGTTGTTGATGATGAGGAAGACGAAGGTCGGGAGCGGTTGGGCCGATTCTTCTGAGTACGGACTATCGATATTATCCCTGTGGAGTTTATGCCATTCCCTGAGGAGTGGAATTTTGCACGTATGTGGTATACTTGTACCTTCGTAGTTTTGCTTATGGCAAAAACAGGCTCTGTAGATGCGCCTTCCTTTCTTTTTGTGCAGCAATTTCATGGACGTCGCGAGAGGTCCCTGACCTGACGGACTGGGCTCGAAAATTGGTGACTTGCTCGACATACAATGAGCGTAAGTGGCAAATTTTCTCAAAGGGCAGACGGGAGGCCAAACATCATGGTATGTGCCGCGCGATTTGTTCCCTTCCCCTTTTTCAGTTGGAAAAGCACTTCCTCTTTTTGTGTACTAACCCTGTTATTGTAGGCATCGCGGAGCCTTCTGAGGCGAGGTCGTGCCCCTTTGGAAAGGGAGAAGGGTTGCTAGCTTCTTGGCTAAAGAATGATTGCAATAAGCAAGAGATACTTTTGCATGGCGACGGTGCTTAAAGCGAGGTGAACCTGGTCCGGGGGCCCGGAGTGGGAGTATTGGCTGAGCCTGCTGCGCCCGTGATCTCTGGCATTGGGAATAAGGTTTTTCCCCTGCACTCGTCTTCTTTTCCCGTCGAAGATACTTTGGGGAATGAAGGCTCTCTGTCGCCTGATTCTTTCTCCCATCGAAGGTGCTTCGATGGATGCTTAAAGCCCAGGACCGTATACACCAAGCGACTGTGTCTCAATCCGGGATCGGTTCTTCTGGGGCTGAGGGAGCCAGACTAGTAGATGTGCACTCGACCTTCGAGAAAGCTCAATGGCTCTACTCTGTGGTGAGTTTTAGCACAGGCCTTTCAGTTTTGTGCCTTCCCTTTCTTATTGAGCTCCTTTTTCGCAAGCCCTTGACAAGCACAATTTCGGGCTGCGTCATCGTGAGGCCGGTTTGCGAAAAGCTTTGGACGGGGAGAAAGCCCTTAGGCTTCTTTGTGATGAAAGGGAAGTCGAGTTGGCTTGCTTGCGGTATGAGGTGAGTCGGAGCTCGAATTATGAGAGTTACCTGAAGGAGCAGGTAGTTTCTATTCCAGGGGAGCGCATGTTCCTTCTTCTAGCTCCTAAGGCTGGAACGCTTTTACAGCGAAGCTGGCCGAGCGAAGCACGAGTATGATGAGCTGAAGGTTCGGGTGGACGTTGAGGCTTCAGCGGAGAAGGGTGCTCTGGTTAAAGCTTTTTCCTTTGAGGTTCGACTTATTATAGCTCGCGATAATAGCTTTGTTTGAACAGATATGACTACAGAACTCGAGTCTGAGCTTTTGAAGGTAAAGGCCGAGGTTGTGAATGCCCGGGCTGAGGCTGTGATGTGTCGCGCTAAGGCTGACCAAAAAGTGGCGTCCTATTTGAAGGGCGCTATTGATGCTCGAGCTGAGTTGAGGAAGGCTCGCGACCGGGAGAGCAGTAATAAAGAGTATTTGAGGCGCAAATCTCGGAGGGAAACCCTCGAGGAAATTCATGCCAGGGGCTTCGACATCTCGGAAGATATCAAGCAGGCGAAGGCAAAAGAATATGATGCTAAATTCCTTCTATCCGATGCCGAGGATGGCGAGGATGGGGCCGTCGGGCCATAGTCCTAAAGGGGACGTAGATTTCGTTTTCTAATTCTGTATATAGTACTTTTCAAAGTATGCTTGTAAATAGAGCTTGCATTTTCTCGCACATATGCATAGGAGGAGACCTCGTGGTTTTATTCCTCCTGTATTTCTTTTTGCCTCGATTTTAGCCAAATGAACTGGTCTTTGATTTGAAAAGACCCTTATATTCATAGTACGGCCCTGGGGCTCATTAGGCTGGCCCGTAGGCTCTTACGCGCTTGGTCGATGCGACCTTTAGTATAAGCTGGCGAAAACGGCTCTTACGCTTTTGCTCTTAGGCAGATTTAGTTAACTGTTTTGGGTGCAATCTCTTAATCGGGTTTCGACTCGAGCTCATTCGGCCCTCAAGTTTTTGTATTTCGAGCTGGCCCTTAGGCTCTTACGCGTTGGGTTGGTACGACCTTTTGCATGGGCTGGCGACAATGGCTCTTACGCCTCGGGTCGATGCAACCTTTTATATGTGGGCTGGCGACAGTGGCTCTTAGGCCTTGGTTCGATGTGACCTTTATGTGAGCTGGCGTCAAAGGTTCTTACGCTTTTGCACTTGGGCGTATTTAGTTTAACTGTTTTGCGTTCAGTCTCCAAGTTGGGTTTCGACTCGAGCTCATTTGACCCTCAAGTTTTTAAATTTGAAGCTGGCGACAATGGCTGTTACGCTTTAGGTCGATGCGACCTTTTATGTGGCCTAGCGACAGGGACTCTTACGCTTTCGCCTTTGGGCGTATTTAGTTTAACTGTTTTGGGTTCAGTCTTCGAGTCGGGTTTCGACTCGAGCTCGTTTGACCCTCAAGTTTTTAAATTTGAAGCTGGCGACAGTGGCTCTTACGCTTTGGGTCGATGCGACCTTTTATGTGGGCTGGCGATGATGGCTCTTACGCCTTGGGCTGGCGACAATGGCACTTACGCCTTGGGCCGATGCAAGCTCTAATATAGGCTTTAATTTTCCCTCGATAAGGATTTTTTGAAATAGTGTTTGCCTGACTCTTCGACGGTTAAATAAAAAACCTCGATTGCGAGTCGTTATATGGCGATGATCGAGCACCTCGGGAGGTTCGGCTCGGGGGTTGAGTATCTCGAAGCCAGTGTTTTGGAGCTGACATGGTCGAAGCTCTTTTGTCTATGTCGAGGGTAGCCTGTTTTAACCGGTTCTTTTCGAAGTAGATTCAAAGTAATTGAAGGTCTGTGATTTGTAGCGACGATCGGGCGTCCTCGAGTCGCGTTAGTTTGGCTACTACAGCCTTGTGACCGTAGTCATTTGTGCTTGTCCGGAGCCATTTTTGATCCGAGTGAAGTAGTTTCGACATCCATATCGAGGGTATGCCTTTTAGGGGTCTTACAAGTTTGATATATAGCCAAAACTTTGAGATCGGGTTTATGCCTTTAGTAAGGTCTTACAAGTTTTTCATGCCTTTGTGTTCTTACAGTTTTGGTTACTTGGTACAAGTATTGTTCATGCCTTGCTTGAGGTCTTGCAGTTTTGGATACTTGGTAGAAGTATTGTTCATGCCTTGCTTGAGTTCTTACAGTTATTGTCACTTGGTACAAGTGCAGTTCATGCCTTGCTTGAGGTCTTATAGATATTGTTGTTGCCTTATGTAGGTCTTACGAGACCGGGTCTGCCCGCTTGGGATCTTATGGTCTTAGGTTTTTTGATAAGTGGCGATTGGCGATGACGATTGATGGCAGTCCTCGAGTAATCGAGGATTTCTCGGCTCGGGAGCCATTATGATGGAGATGGCGCTTGACGGCAGTCCCTGATCTATCGAGGATTTCTCAGCTCGGGAGCCATTACGATGGAGATGGCGATTGACGGCAGTCCACGAGCTATTGAGGATTTCTCGGCTCGGGAGCCATCACTCGCAAACTTGGTATTGCCTGATTGAGGCTTTATGATTTCGGAGTTTCCGACCCGAAGGCCGCGTAGCCTTGAGTTTTTGATGCCAGTCCCCCAGTGCTCGGGGCGCTTTTGGCTTTGGAGCCATTTCGTGGTTTTGATGTTGCCTTGTTGAGGGCTTATGAGTTTGGAGCTCCGACCCGAGGGTCGCATTATATTGAGTTGTTGACGCCAGTCCTCGAGTGTTTGGGACGTTTTTTACAGAGGAGCCGTTTTTGCAAAAATACCGAGTTTCTTTTGAAGCGTGAAGTGCTTTTTGAAATTATTCTTCGATTGCTTGAGAATACATGCCTTTGCTGTTGAGGGCTCGGTTATTCTATGCGGGCACAGTCCATTCGACCATTTGGCCCGGTACATTGTTTTTCCCATCGAGACCCCATTCGGCGTATCTTGGCTTCTCCGAGTCGGTGACCTTTCGGGGAGATGCCCCCCAGTATTCGAGGTTGATTGCAAAAGAAGCCTTGAATACTTGTTGAGTCCTCCTTAGGTAGCATGTAGATGTAACCTTGCCGGTAAAACCCTTTTTGGGATAAAAACCCGGTCGTAGGAAAAGAGTGCAACGCATGCTTTTGAAACCTAAGGCCTTCGAGTTAGAGAGTGCTTTGGCTGTTTCGACCGGATACCAGCACTCAGGTCAGTGTAGAATGTAATTGAGAGAGAAAGGAGGCGGTCATACCTTAGTGTGGGATGTGCCAGCGATGTTTCGATCGTTTGTCATGAGGATGCGGTATGGTCCTTTGCTTCGTTTGGTTCGGACTTATCCGAGGGCATAGCTTGTTATCGCTATTTTACTGTTTGATTATCCTTTGGCTCCTTCGAGGGTGGATGCACTGGTTTCGGTGTTGCATTATGTACTGTGAACATTTCCCTTGCCGCATGTTGTTCCCCGTAGACGGTTTTAATACCCTCTTTTGTTGGGAATTTCATCATTTGATGGAGGGTGGGCAGTACCGCCCTCATGCAGTGTATCCATGGCCTTCTGAGCAAGGCGTTATACCTCATGTCTCCTTCGATGACATGGAATTTGGCATTTTGGGTTGTGCCGGCCGCATTGACTGGGAGGGTGATTTCCCCTTTTGTCGTTTCGCTCGCCATGTTAAATCCGTTGAGGAATCGTGAGGCGGGCACAACTTGGTCGGGCAGTCCGTTCTGCTTTACCACCCTCGGCCTGATAATGTTTGCCGAGCTACCTGGATCCACAAGTACACGTTTAATTTGAAACGTATTCACAAGGAAAGAGATTACCAGTGTGTCGTTGTGAGGCTGAGACAAGGCATTGCTGTCCTCGTCGCTGAATGTGAGGGCATCCTCGGGTATGTAGCCCCGAGTTCGCTTTTCTCGGGTTATGGATATTTTTGTTCTCCTCATCACGGGCTCCTGTGGGGTGTCGATGCCTCCCAAGATCATATGGATGACATGCCGGGGCTCATTCGTTTCATTCTTCTTGGCCGCCTCTTTTTCCCGAAACTGATTTTTGGCCTGGTCGCTTAGGAATTCTCGGAGATGACCTTTGTTGAGTAACCTGGCTACTTCTTCTCGAAGCTGGTGGCAATTCTCGATCCTGTGGCCATGTGTGTTGTGAAACTCACACATTAAGTTATGATTCCTTTGCGAAGGATCCGATTGCATAGGCTCGGGCCACTTGGCATCTCTGATTTTGCTAATGGCGAAAACGATGTCCGATATATCGACGTTGAAGTTGTATTCTGACAAGCGAGGTGCCTCCGCTGGCCCCGCATTCCTATCGAATCCGGCTCTCTTGATGAGTCCCCGAGGATTCTATCCTCGGTCTATCCTTCGATCGTTTCGAGGTGGGTTGCGCCTTGGGGCGTTTCTCTGGTCTTCGATGTATGGCTGATATCTTTCTTTGTTTGGTTTTGGCTCCTTTGCCAGAAGCCTGCTTGGGTATACTGAGCTCGAGGGGGCCCCCAGCTGGTTGTCCTCGATCCTGATTTTCGACTGGTATCGGTTATGAACATCCGACCAAGTCACAGCCGGGTACTCGACTAGGTTCTGCTTCAGCTATTTCGAAGCCACCGAGCTTCGTTCGTTCAGACCTTGAGTGAAGGCCTGCACCACCCAGTCGTCAGAGACCAGTGGTAGTTCCATTCGTTCCATTTGGAAGCGAGATACGAACTCTCGCAGTATTTCATTATCTCTCTGTTTAATCTTGAAGACGTCGGATTTCCTTGTTGCTACTTTGATGGCGCCAGCATGTGCCTTGATGAAAGAATCCGCTAACATGGCAAATGAATCTATTGAGTTTGGGGCCAGCTTGTGATACCACATCATTGCCCCTTTAGAGAGCGTTTCCCCGAACTTTTTTAGCAGGACGGACTCAATCTTGTCATCCCTTAGGTCGTTTCCCTTAACTGCACAAGTGTAGGCGGTGACGTGCTCGTTGGGGTCTGACGTTCCGTTATACTTTGGGAGGTCGGGCATCCTGAAATTCATTGGAATGGGTTTCACGACCGCTTCCTGTGGGAACGGCTTCTGTACGAACTTCTTTGAGTCCACACCTTTCAAGATCGGGGGCGCTCCTGGAATTTGGTCGACCCTGGAGTTCTAAGTCTCGACCTTCTTATCGTTGGCTTCTATCATTTTCTCGCTCGATTCGATCCATCTGGTGAGATCCTCGAGCATCTTTATGATGACGGGATCGGACATTGACCCGTTATTGCTCGATCTCTCCGGTGCCTGTTCGGCCGGGGGAGCTGTCCCCGGTACTATAGTGCTAGGAGTTTTCTGGTGGCTTTGCAGCTGAAAAATAGCCAGCTGTTGTTCCTGAAAAATTTCAAAAATAACATGAAGGCTAACCTCCCGTTCTTCCCGGGCTGGGGTTTTCTGGGCTTTTTGTTGGTCGCCTTGGTGTATGCTCATGTTAGTGTGGGAGCTTATTTTGACGGGTTGAGCATCGCGCGAGACTTCGTCCACCGGAATTGGTCCTAGTGCGTTCTCAAGGTTTCGTGGTGGCTCACAACCACCTGGAACAGCCACACCATTCTCTCCGTAGTTCTCGAGGTTATTGTTTACTAAAGCAGACATTCCGACCTGAAATAAAAGATCTTTCGACAAGAAAAAGTGTAAAAGATAACTTGCTTTGTGTAATGGAACCAGCAAGAAAATAATCACTATTATTTTGAGCCCCACGGTGGGCGCCAAATTGTTTACCGTGAAAATGGTAATTACAATTAAATTTGATTATGGGACTCTAAAAATACGTGATCTATTTTTATGCCGGTTGCTAAGCAGTTGATGCTACGTTTGTGAGACTTAGAAGCGAAATAGGAGTTAAGGATGAAATGATAATCAAACCGATAGGTAGACAATCGGGGGCCTCGAGGTTGATTCCGGGGCTCGACCGTAAGCTATCGAGGGAGGAAACTCGACCGTAGCCTTGTCGCCTCGAGCCTTCGAGATGATCCTTTGAGGTGCCTCGATGACGAGGAATTGGACCCTCCGATTTCACCGTATACAAGAAGTGTCGAGTTTGCTAAAGCTCTTTGTGATCTTAGGGCCAGTATCAATTTGATGCCGTATTCAGTTTTCAAGACATTGGGAATTAGGAAACCAAGGCCCACCTCTATGAGATTGCATATGGACGATCAAACAATGAAGAGACCTTTGGGAGTGATTGAAGATGTATTGGTTCATGTTGATAAATTCATTCTTCCAGCAGATTTTTCCATTCTCGATTGTGAAGTTTATTATGAGGCGCCGATTATTCTTTGAAGACCTTTCCTTGCTACGGGAAAGGCTCTTTGTGATGTTGAGGCCGGACAACTTACTTTTCGGGTTGGTAATAAAAAAGTAGTTTTCCATGTGTGTAAGTCCATGAGGCAACCAAATAGCAATGAGCCGTGCTCTTTTGTGGACTTGGTGACCGATGTTATGGTTGATGAAACAAGTGCTATGATCAATGTGGGTGATATGTTGGAGGCCGTGTTGCTCAAATTTGATGATGACGAGATGGATGGCTTAATGGAATGTGTGAACTCTTGTTGATACCCAATTTTTTCCTATATATTTTAAATATGCAAACTACCTTCAAAATAGCATATATATGCATATCTAAGCATGCCCAAGGTTTTTATTATTCTTCCCATAATTTTAAGGGTTTAAATTGATTTATTTTTCTCCCTCTTTATCCATAAAATCCCCAATAATTATTTCCAAAATTATTATTTTGATAAATCACCTATTGTATTTCTATACTTATGCCGAAATATGGCTAAAGATTTTGCATATTTTTACAATTTTATTTATTAATTTTTAACCTAAATTGCACATAATTGCAATAATAGCCTTTTTAGATTTAATTATATTTTATACGCATAAAATTGGATCCTGTATTTTTAAATTGTTAATTATGTATTCTAAATCATTTTTAGTACTTTAAATTATTTTTTTAGAAATTATTTACTATTTTTTATAAATTCAAAAAGGGAAAAGTGGCTATTCAAAATATAGCCAGATTGGCTTTCAATTGTAGCCCAAATCAAACCCCAATTTCCCAGCCCAATTTCAATTGGAACCCGACCTACACCCTTTTAACCCATACCCAAACCCGGAATCCCAACTACCCTCTCTAATCTCGACCGTTGATCTCCCAGATCAACGGTCCACCTTTTTCCTTACCTTTTTTAACCCAATGACCCCCCAAACCCTACCCCATTTTTTCATTTGAGCCGCCTTTAAATCCCTTCTCCTCCAATTCTCTCTGAGACCTAAACCTAACCCTAGCCATCGCCACCTAAAACCTACCTAATCCCTTCTATCCTCACTCGATTCATGGGTTCCCAGGGTTGTTTGAGACATATACTTGTCTCCTACGTCTCCTGGTTACTCATTTTTTGTGATTTCATGGAAGGATCTCGAAGAGATCTAGTCCAGACCTTGTTCAAAACTCTCCAAGAGTATATCCATGGTCTTTCATGCCATTTCCCGGCCATCTATGGTTGTTCGAGTCAGATCCATGGCTTTTCCGGCTAAGACCGGTAACGATCTAATGTTTTCTCATCTTCTTTGGGTTCTCTGAAACCCTCACTCTTGAGATTTTCCACTTCCCTTTAGATCTGTCTTAGATCTAGGTGTATCCATGAGTTTTTAACCGATTTTTCTTTGTCTCTGCTATTTTTCTGAAAAAACCTAGCTATAAATCCTCCAATCCTTTTAGACCTATGATGGATCTACGGGTTTCTTAAGGTTTTCACCTGTTTTCCTCAAAATGTTTCTCCGATTCCAAACGATTTCTTCATTCCCAGACTAGGGTTTCAGAACCCTTTTTACAAAAAATGATTTCTTTCTGATTTTAGTAATTACTTTGATTTTAAGCATGTTTAAACATTACCCGAGTCTTTCCTTTTTGCTCCTTTTTGTCAAGAAACCCTAATGCTTCTAGGTTCGATTCGAAGTTTGAATTTGTTTGTGTTTGCATGACTATCATGAACATTCTAGGCTTTATATGTATTCTATATGCTCTTGTGCTTCCTGTTCTAATTCGTTCTTAAGGTTTCTTTGATTTTGTCCAAACCCGTGCTATTTATCGTGTAATAGGTCTGACTATTTGTTTTATTGACCGTTCACGTAATTTATGTTGATTCTATGTAATCTCCTTAAACCTACATCTTTGATTTTGGGTATTTTCCTTGTAACTCTGTACTGATTTTTCGAAATTGCTTCCTTACTTTTGTGATACTTTCTTTAGTTAGTGTTGATTCCCTGTGATTTTCAATCTCATTCGTGATTCTCTGAACTAATTTTTCAGAATCAAATTGTACTCTACCTTGTTTATATGCACAAATATGCTGTTAATTAACGTGCACTTTCCTTATGTTTAAACTATTCTGTACTTAGTCCTTATTACATGCTACATGTTTTTACTATTGCTATTATGGTAAAATCAGTCTTACAAGCAATTCTTTACCTTATTTGATACAACTTGTACCCGTTTGAACCATGGCTCCCTAATTGAAGGAAGTCTAGGTCTTTAATTGATTCTGATTCGTATTATTTCTATAATTATGCTAATTCAGTACTTGTTACCTTATTTTCGACTTATTTTTGAAGTTATAAATACCCTAAGTCCTTTCATTAACAAAACGAACAATAAGTTCAGAACACACACATACACACTCAAATACTCTCTTTTCTTTTTTTCTACTACTTGTGCTATTGCTTGCCTAGCCGACTGAAAGCCAAGGCTAGACTGTGGAACTCTACTTGCTTTACTTTTTCTGCACTTTGCTTCCTTAACTGGTATGTTCCTTGTTCAATTCTGAAACTCAACTCTATGTGCTCCATTGTTTGTCAATTCCTGTCTCTTTCTGCACTAACTTAATGAGTCATGTTGTTTAATTGCACTTCTTGTCTACTGCTTTACTCAGCATGCTTAAGTTCTGCCCTCTTGTTTAAATGTAATCAGTATGTCTACTTGAGTACCTGTTTATGTCCCTCAACTAGTATGTCTCCTAATGTACTTGGTTAACACCAAGTCATGACTAGTTATGTGTAACAGACCCTGCATGACTACTCCCATACCCTGCCCCTATGTCTTGTTACTATTTTCAAGCATGATTCTCTTGTTAACTCTTTGAAGTAATTGTTTGTGTTCTGGAGACAAATCAGTCCCCACTTGTTCTTTGTACTTGCTGGTCTATATGCACCTCCTCTCAGCCGTGTTTAGGTGTTTCTGATTTGGGCCTTTTATGTCCCCAACCCCTACTTCCCTGCTTGTAACTTCTGAAACTGTACTATTCTTTTAACTTGTTCTGTGTGTGTGTTGGCTTGTTCCAAGTTGTTGTTGCTCCTATCCCCTTCCCCTTTCAAAACTGTTTCCAACTCAACTCTTTTAAATCTATGTCAAGCACTCTCACATATACTCTAAGACTACTAGGTTCTGCCCTTTTTGTGTGAGCCTTGCCTTGGGACCCTTGAGCTCCCTCTGAACTTGGACACATGAAAGTTGTCCTTTCCACACTGCACTTACTATATCTTGGCAATGAAATCTGGGTGTGAACACTGCCCGGGATTCCTTGAGATCCTTAGGGAATTCTGACACACCCGGATATGAGAAAGACTATGGAACAAATCTTGGCACTTGAAGTGATTTATTACATAACTCAGGGAGGAAGTCCTAATCAGGCTTCCTATAGTGTAACTTCTTATTTTCATTGCTACTTATGTAATTGATTTCAATGTTGGTCTATAATAACTTGTTATAAACAAGTATTAGGGTCGGCTAGTGAAAAGGGATGGGGTAAATATGCATGCTATAGTTATTAAGGGTAGAAAACATGTTATTAGGTTTATGTTCCTAATTGCGCAATAGAAACCATGCTTAGGGTTCATACATACATTATAAATCATGCTCTTAGGTCTCATGTATATTGTTTCAACATGTGCATCCTTACAAAATCATGTGTTAAAATCTGCTAATAATTAACACTTTACTATTATGTTCTATGCTGCCATGTGCATTTAGAAATCCTGCTCTTAGGAAATTCTGCAATCCTGCCATATGCATTTAGAAATCCTGCTCTAGGAGTTCTGCATCATGAGTTTTATACATATATCTTAGATACCATGTTTTAGGATCTTATCCGTACTTGCATTCACACTTAGTGTAGGGTAGTGTTAAACCGGCGTGGGGTGAAGCAGAGGCCACGAGATAATGAGAGGCCATGGTTTCCAGCGAGGGAGGTGACCGGAGAAGCTGGACAGGGTCCATCGGAGAGGAGGAGAGAAGAGAAGGTTCTAGAGAGAATCAGAGATAGAGAGAGGGAGTTAGAGAGGTCGGTAGAGAGAGAAATGAGAGGGGGAAATGAGAGATGGGGGGGGGTAGTCGTTAGGGTTTAATATGGTAAGGAGGGATCTGGACTGTTGATTAGAATTAATCAACGGTCCAGATTGGACCAGGGATTGGGTCGGGTATGGTTTGGGTTTGGGCTTGGGTCTGATGGGTTATTTAATTGGGTTTTGGGTTGGTTTGATTTAGGTTATAATTTAAATAAGAGTGGCTACTTGTTAAATACCCAACTAAATTAGATAAATAATTAATAAAAATGGCTAATAATTAGATAAAATAAAATTAAAGCTAAATAGGTGAAATTAAGGTAATTAACTCATATGAAAAATATGAAATGACTGATTATTGAATTAAAATAGCATAAAGTGTACAATTAGGCTATAATTGCAAAATTATTGTAATTATAGCCAAACAATGCCGAATTGGCTAATTTGTGAAATAATTAAATCCTAATAGGACTAAAAATGATATATTGAGCTAAGAAATACTTTGAAATTACTTGTAATGCAATTTATGAATAATTATTGGATATAAAATACTGAATAAATTAGAAAATAAATTGATAATAATATGGAAAATTATGGAAAAATACCAATTATTATAAAAAGTGATTTTGAAGGCATATATGCAAATTTAAAAAATAGTTTGAGGAGAAAATTGGGTATCAACATACTCGAGGCCTCAAATCACGCATAACAACATCGAAACAAATCGCACATCAAATCAAACTTACTAAATTTTCGAACTTTCGACTTTCAAAAAATCACGCCGAAACATATCAAATCAACTCGAAATAAACTCAAATTTTGCACACAAGTCCCAAAAGACATAAAGAAGCTATTCCAATTCCCGGAACCATAATCCAAATTCGATATCCTCAAAGTCAACTCTCCACCCAACTTATGAACTTTCCAAACATTCAAATTTCCAACTTTCGCCAATTAGCACTGAAATGCATATCCACGCATACGTATGAGTCCAAAATCACCATCCGGACCTAATGGGACCATCAAATATCCAATTCGAGGTCAAACACTAAAAAGTCAAACTTGGTCAACTCTTCCAACTTTAAAGCTTTAATCATGAATTTCATTCTTCCAAATCAATTCCGAATTACCTGAAAAACCAAAACCACCGATACACACAACTCGTAATACATCATACAGAGCTACTCTTGCCCTCAAAACCCGAGCGAAGTGCAAATGCTCAAAACGTCTGATTGGGTTGTTACAAACGCTTACAAAAGGAGTTCTAACTTGGTATTCTCATTTACCCGAACATTCTATTAGTTCAATTACAGAACATGCAGATGCTTTCATCAAAGCACATTCGGGAGCATAAAAGGTGAAAAACAAGTGGATGATATCTTAAAGATTATATGAAGGAGGACAGAGTCACCTCGGGACTTCATTGACCGGTTCCAAAGTGAAATGATGTTTCTCCCCGAAGTTAAAGACAATTGGTTGGTTGTGGCATCCACCAGGAATCTGAACCCTAACAGTTCTGAGGCCTCGCAAAGACTGAAGGAAAGCCTCGTGAACCATTGATACAACACAAAGCTTCGAATAGGAGAAGACATCTATGTGCTCCCCGAATTTTATGTCAGAGATACCCACAGATATGATCACCGACCGAGAAGAAATCGTAGACAAGATTAACTTAGGCGTCGGGGTTCCAGAATATGACACGAACCATACCCCATACCTATACAATGTGAGATTGACCAGAGACCAAGGAATACACGTGACGACATGAATTCTGGCCAAAGAAATAAGCCACCCATGCATCGTCCTTGAAAAGAACTAGAGACGCCCAAAATCATCGATTATAACTCCAGGCCAAAACTCGTCGACTATGGCTTCAGCATGAACGTGAGGTAGCTGCACTCAAGGATATGGGAGACAAAGTAAGATGGTTGAAAGTGATTGTTACATCCCGTACCTTAACATTAGGATGTGCTGTAGTAAATCCACACGAGTTCGAAGGGATTATGCCTATTAGGAGGTTATAGAGGGTTTAAGACATTTTTATTATGAGATCCTGTAAGTTTACAACCTTGATACCGCTAGATATTATATTAGTGAAGCGAAGTATTTTATTAAAAGTTTTATAAGTATAATTTTGGATAGTTACCATAATTACTATTTTCGGATATGATAAATTATACACATTATATAAGAAAGTTTATGAGATTTTCTTTATTGTAAAGATAGAAATTATTTTCACAAGAAAAGAAGGTTATCTTTTATACCATTTTAAGAATTAAGTGTACAAAAATTTGTACTCTTTATATGAGATTAGAAAAATTAGAAGTTGAGAAAATATATATATTTTTACATGAATATTTTAATGAAATAATAGTGTATGAATTTATTTATATGGTACCACATGACTGTAATAGTACGGTATATAAAACATATTAAAAATAAATAAAATTTAAAGTAATTTGAGACAATTCTTAATGATGTGGGTAATTGGTTAATTATCGGATAACGGGACATTACCTAATTAATTGATAAATTATAAGATAAGATTAAGAATCCCCCACGTGGCAGCACCCTTCTAATCGTATGAATGACTCTTAAGTCATTAGTCTAGGTGGCAAGACTAGGACAAGTCTTAATTAATTATAACATAACTAATGCACCATTTTAGAAAGGGAAACCACAATACTTACGAATCTTTAAAACTTTCAAGAACGAAGAAATGATCCTAGTTGGTTCGTAATTGTATCAAAACGTTCTTTGAAGTATCCCACTGTATTCATTTTGTTAATAGCAATTATTATTTTTCCACCCCAAAGCATTTGATAAGTAGTGCATGCTCCCTTGTTCGACCTCCAGTAACATCAATCCCTATGTAACGACCCGGCCGGTCATTTTTAGAATTTTCGTTCCGATCCCCTATTAACTGCTTCCCCTAAGTTCTTTTCTGCTATTTTGGTTTGCCGGGACGTTCGGTTTCGAGTTTCGGAGAGTTTTGGGACACATAGTCCCTAAACGAGAGCTTAAGTGTTAGGAAAATGGTCCATAGTCAGAACAGTGTGAACACGACATCAGAATGGAAATCCGATGGTCCCGTTAGCTCCGTTAGGTGATTTCGGGGTTAGGAGCGTGTTCGGAATGTGCTTTGGAGGTCCGTAGCTAATTTAGGCTTGAAATGCCGAAGTTTGAATTTTTGAAGTTTCCGGTCCGATAGTGAGATTTTGATCCGAGGTTCGGAATGGAATTCCGGAAGTTGCACTAGCTTCGTCATGTCATTTGGGATATGTGTGCAAAATTTCATGCCATTCAGACGTGTTTTGGTTAGGTTTTTGGTCGAAAGCGTGTTTTGTGAGAATTTGAAGTTCTTAGGCTTGAATCATTGATTAATTCGAGTTTCCGGCGTAGTTTTAGGTGGTTTAAGGATTGGTACAAGTTTGAATAAGGTATTAGGTGTTATTGGTGCTTTTTGGTTGAGGTCCCAGGGGCCTCGGAATGATTTCGGATGGTTAACAGAAAGATTTTTTAAGTTGAGGGATTGTAGACTTTGCTGCTTCTGATATTTTCGCATCTCCGGTTTGGGGACCGCAGATGCGGCGCCGCAGGTGCGGCTAAGGGGACCGCAGAAGCGGATTTGGTGAATTCTTCAGGTACCGCAGATGCGGTTGATCTTCCGCAGAAGCGGAACCGCATCTACGAGTGGGTGACCGCAGATGCGGAACCTGGCCTTTTAATGAAAGTCGCAGATGCGACTATTTGTCCGCAGATGCGGGACCGCAAATGCGGAAATAGCTGGCCAGAAATAGTGATTTCGAGGGTTTAGTTTCAACAGTTAGAAAAAAATCGAATTGGAGCTCGGGAGAGGGCGATTGTGAGAGGGATTTGAAGAAGAGATCATTGGGTAACGATTCTTTAACCCTTTCTAGTTATATTTCATCAATCTTTAGTTAATTTCATCAGCTAATTTCAGATTTTGAATGGAAAATGGGTAGAAACTTCATAGACCTAATTATTGAGATTTGAGTGGGTTTTTGACCTCCGATTGGAGAGATTTTTATATGGTTAGACTCGTGAGAGTACGAGGGTTCTGAAAATGTTAATTTCATCCGAATCCGAAATGTTGGCCTGAGGGGCGTTTTGGTCATTTTACCTAATTTCGCATCTTAGCTTTGAATTTAATCGTAGAATCAGTTGCTTGAGATGTTATTTATGATATGTAATTGAATTGAATCGATTTGCGCCATTTGGAGTCGGATACTCGTGGCAAAAGTGTGGTTTCGAGTTGATTTTGGAGCCGGTTCGAGGTAAGTGGCTTGTCTAACCTTGTGTGGGGGACCTTCTCCCCTTAGGATAAGATACTTGGTAATTGAATGCCTTGTACGTGAGGTGACGAGCGCGTACTTGAGCTAATTGTTGAAAAATCCGGTTTTACTATAAGTACTTAAACTGAGTTTCTTCCTTACTTGCTTTATGCTACATGCAAAATATATCCTGTGTTAGTTTAGAAGAGCATGATTAGTTGAATTAATTGCCTATTTGCTTAAACTGCCTTAATTGCATTTTGTGAAGCAGGTTAGGCTAGAATTTACTGTTTACTCATTACGGACTTAGTTTTTATTTTGATGTCCTTGAGCTGTTGTTGTGTGTTTTAAATTGGGACTACGGGACGGCATCCCGGGAGATCCCCTGTGCGTAAATTTTAGTCTGGATTGAGGTGCGGGATACCAAGAGATCCCTGGCACGTGTATTGAGGATACCAAGAGATCCTCGGGATACCAAGAGATCCCTGGCATATTTATTGCGGACACCAAGAGATCCTCGGGATATCAAGAGATCCCTAGAGTGTATATTGAGGATACCAAGAGATCCCGATTATTTATCTTGCTGTGAGGGGGTATTTCCTTGTAGTTGCTTTTATCTCTGTTTCCGTTATTGTACTATTATTATACTGTATAGATTTTTATTATCGATTCTCAGTTTCATTGCTTATTGTCCTGTCATTCATTAGGTATATATATTTATCTCAGTAGGGCTCTGACCTTCCTCGTCACTACCCAACCGAGGTTAGGCTTGGCACTTACTAAGTACCGTTGTGGTGTACTCATGCCCCTTCTGCGCATGTTTTTCATGTGCAGATCCAGGTACCTCCACCCAGGCGTATCACCCTTGAGGCGGAGAGAGCTAGCAGAGACTTTGAGGTATATCTGTCGCGTCCGCGGACCAAGGAGTCTCTATCTCATTCTAGCTTTAGCAGTTAGCTTTCCTTCTTACTGTTGTTTTAGACATTCTGGAGTTAGAGCAGTATACTATTTTCTGTTAGCTTGTGTTCCCGTGAGTTTTCGTGTTTTGGGATGATATTGTAGACTTCCGTGTTATGGAATTGTATATGCCAAGTGGCATCTATACACCGTATTTTCTTTAACTGTTCAAAGTTAAATTATTATTTTCCGCAAGTTATCTTATTTTCCGCATATTAGGCTTACCTAGTTGTAGAGACTAGGCGCCATCATGACATGTTCATGGTGGGTGAACTGGGGTCGTGACAAGTTGGTATCAGAGCTCTAGGTTCATAGGAGTCACGGAACACAGGCCAGTTTATTAGAGTCTCGCTGATCGGTACGGAGACGTCTGTACTTATCTACGGGAGGCTATGTAACTGTTAGGAAAATTCCACTTCATTTGATTTCCTTGTTGTGCGAGATTTTGAAATCACAACAAAACTTCTGTCTTTCTATTCTCTCACAGATAGTAAGGACACGCACTACCCGAGGGGATCAGGCACCCGCGCCCCCTACCGCAGCCGTCAGAGGCCGGGGCCGGGGTAGAGGCCGAGGACGCGCTCGTGGTGCAGCCAGAGCACCCGCGCGAGCTGCCGTCGAGGTACCACCAGCAGTACCAGCCGGAGTCCAGACACCCGATACGTCTGCCACTACTACTCCAGCACTCCAGGAGACTTTGGCACAGTTCATGAGTATGTACACCACTCTGGGTTAGGTAGGGTTTCTTCCCCTTGCTGCAGCCACATCCCAGGCCGGGGGAGGAGTACAGACTCCCGCCGCCCGCACTCCTGAGCTGCGAGTGCATGTTGAGCAGGCCCCAGAGGTTATACCTGCACCGCCTGTAGTACCAGTTCAGCCCGAGGGTAGGGCAGCGGCTTCAGAAGGATGAGCAGCGGAGACTTGAGAGGTTCAAGAAATACGATCCTCCAGTATTCAGTGGGTTAGCATCAGAGGATGCCTTGGGATTTCTGGAGGAGTGCTACCGTATTCTCCGCACTATGGGCATATCAGGATCGAGCGAGGTTTCTTTCACTACTTTCCAGCTTCGAGGAGCCGCCTATCAGTGGTGGCGTGCTTATGAGTTAGACAATCCAAATGAGGCAGCTTCCCAGACTTGGGCTCAGTTTTCAGATATGTTCACGAGGGAGTATGTTCCCCAGAGTCTTAGGGATGCTTGGCGCGTGGAGTTTGAGCGTTTGCGCCAGGGTACTATGAGTGTCTCAGAGTTTGCTGTCCGCTACATTGACTTGGCTAGACATGCCCCAACTTTGGTTTCTACAGTCCGCGAGAAGGTTCTGTGAGGCCCCGTGAAATTTTTGGCTCAAAACCTAGTATCCTGTGGTGTCGACTACGAATATGTGTTAGGAATGCGTAGAAAACTCGCCGCGGTTCAGACCCTTGATATTGATATAAGCTTGAAAAAAATCAAAAGAATCAATTTCCCAGAAAAATGCCATTATGCGGTCAAGAATGCGGTCGCAGATCTGGTATGCGGACCGCATTCCTATCGCATAGTGAAGCTGTGGTTTGGTTAAACTTGAGATCAAGATGCGGTCCAAAATGCGATCGCATAATTGATATGCGGACCACACTTCTACCGCAGAGTGGAACAGAAGAGTTGTCAAAGTTAATGTTGAAAATACGGTCTATTATGCGATCGCATAACCAATATGCGGACCGCATAATCGTCGCATAAGTTCCTCAAGGATTTGTGAAGGTCAGTTTTGCGGTGCACAATGCGACTGCATAACAGGAATGCGGACCGCATTCCTGTCGCAGACCCAGACAGAATCATCAGAGTTTTGGGGGCAATTCTGCGGTCCAATCTGCGGACCGCATTTCAGTTCTGCGATCGCAGAATGCGACCGCAGATCTTGCTCGGGCTTCTATTTTCTAAATTTTATACCCGACCCCCTTTTTAATAAAACACCCCTAGCCCATCATTTTTAACGATCTTCTGCACAAAATAAGAGAGAGGAAGAGAGGTCTTGAGAGAGAAAGTCATCTTCTCCAAAATTTGATTCTTCAAAACCATCCGGGCCGGAAATTTCAAGCTTATCTTTATCCCCCCTTTTTTTGCAGGTAACATCCCTAACCCTTTTCACTGAATTTCTGGTTTAAACTGAGGGGGGGAGTCTCATGCATTGGTTTTTGAAAATAGTGGTTGAACTCATACATGCATGTCATTCTATAACCTAAAACCTAGTGAGGGTAATTGGGTAGGAGTAAAAGATGATACAAAGATGGGTTGCTAACCTAAATAAGTTGAGTAGAAATTGTGAACTTCTTTTCTAAGTCATACACGTTAACTTGTGCACTAGATTGACGTTGCTAGACCAATTGGTGAATTGGAAATAGAAGTTAAAAGGAAATTCGGCTCCAGGTATGTATGGCTAACTTTGAACTTGTAAAATCGCCTTGTTTGGGTGTTTGAGTGCTTGGTACGTGATTTCTACGTGATTTGTTTGTGAAATTCCTGTGATTGGTATGGTTGAGTGATTGTGGTTGTGCCTTCGCCATATTGATGCAATTAATCAGAAATAAACCAAGTTTGCAATTGTGAATGTGCTATGTGGTAAGAACTGTGAAACAAGTAATGGAAGGAAATGGGAATTGATGTGCTCGGAATAACCGTGGTAGTAACATAAATGGTATTGATGGCTATGGAAGTTCATGTAAATTGTTGTTGTCTTTCCTTGAGGGTCGTTGTTGTTTCTTGAGGATTGTTGTGGTTATTCTTTGTGAATTGTTGTTGTTGTTGTGTTGTTTGTGAATTGTGATTGTTCGGTGGGATCGGGTTGCGCGTCGCAACACGAAGAAATAAGGTGTGGGTTGTGGTGATAAGGGTGGCCGAGGTAATAAGGGTGGCCGAGGTAATAAGGTTGGAAAGCGATCGAAATCGCTATTGAAATGAACTATGAACAAATTGTGAAATTATTGATGTGGAAATGTGGAAGGGGAAACAGGAGAGATTGTAAACTTGTTGGTTTGATTTCTCTTTCTTTGTGAATTTGATTGTTATTTCCATTACAATTACATGCTTGTTTATGGAGGAGAGATTGTATACCTGTTGGCTTAATTGTTCCCTCCATGTGGATTTGATTGTCGCTTTTATTACTGCTACTTACTTGCTTATGGTTTGAGTTTACTTGGAGCAAAGTTTGTTCATACATACCAGTACAATTCAAATGTACTGACGTCCCTTTTGCCGGGGGCGCTACATTCGTGTTACGATTGTAGGTGGATCCGTAGCAGGTACTCCAGTCCACCGATCGTAGCTCCCCTTCGCCCTCCATCAGCTTTTTGGTGAGCCCCTTTCCCTTCGGGGCCCCGCGTGGCTCAGGCTGCTTGTTTTCGGAGTCTTATTTTTGATTTTGTGTAAGGTATAGCCGGAGCCTTGTTACCGGCAAATACTGTATTATCCTGTTGTACTATTAGAGGCTCCGTAGACAGTAGATGTGGGTTAGAAACTTGTGT
This sequence comes from Nicotiana attenuata, assembly GCF_001879085.1. Classification (NCBI taxonomy): domain Eukaryota; kingdom Viridiplantae; phylum Streptophyta; class Magnoliopsida; order Solanales; family Solanaceae; genus Nicotiana; species Nicotiana attenuata. The sequence goes on from NC_031989.1 coordinate 59,524,387, forward strand.
AGATCCGTGTTTTCATACATTGGTAACGAGTTGGTGATTTCATTACTATTACGTAAGTATGTAGGTGTTTTGTAAATTAAAAGGTGTTCTTAATTACATATTTGGCAAATTCTTGGAATAATTGAGTAATGAAAACATGGGGTAACATGTGGGTTAGGAAAGGCATCCAGGTTCGCTTGGCTGGGGCTACCCGGCCGGGCGCCGGTCATGTCCCTCGAATTTGGGGCGTGACAAACTCGGTATCAGAGCCTAAGGTTTTAAGGAGTCCTAGGATGTCTCGGAGCCGTGTCTAGTAGAGCCCTACTTATCGGTGTGAAGTCGACCACATCTATAAGTGGGGGGCTGCATGGACATTTAGGAAATTTCCCACTTCCTTGTTATTCTGTATCGTGCGGTGAAGTGAAATTGAAAGTATCTATATCTAACTCGTGCGTTGTTCCGAACTTTTTCAGTAATGGCACCTAAGAAGAGAGCTAGACTCGGCCTTGGGGCCAATGCCACCCCGAGGGAGGCTATGAATCATGTACCTGATGCCGTGGGTGAGAGTGACTCCCCGGCCTTGAACCTACCTGGCCCGTCTGTCCTAGACCAGAGTGTACCTGTTCCTGCAGCGGTAGAGGGTGCCACCATCCCTCCCGCCGATATTCCTTATTCTGGCACCGTTCCAGCTCCTGGTCCAGAGTTAACCAGTTTTTGCGGTTAGCCCCTCCAGAGTTCTCAGGCACAGACCCAGAGGCCGATCCGCAGGAATTTCTTGATGAAATGTATAAGACCCTCCGAGTGATAAAAGCTTCAGAGACAGAGGGAGTTGAATTGGCATCATACAGGTTGAGGGGAGCAGCGTATCCATGGTTTGAGATGTGAGAGGACTCCCGTGGGGAGGGAGGACCTCCGGCCAGATGGGATGAGTTTGTAGATGCATTCATGGACCAGTTCTTGCCTGCTGAGACAATAGCAGCCCGTGCCACGGAGTTTGAGACCCTCAAACAGGGCAGTATGAGTGTTTGGGAGTACCACATGGAGTTCGTGAGATTGTCCAAGTATGCTCCTCAGTTAGTGTCGACCATGGCAGCTAGAGTTCGGCGATTTGTTCAGGGCCTTAGTCCCTTGGTAGTAAATGAGGCTGCTATAGCGGACTTACACTCGGATATGAACTATTGAAAGATTGTGGGATTCGCTCAGGCCACAGAGGCTAGGAAGTTGAAGATTCGGGTGGAAAGGGAGAGTAGCAGCATGGCCCGATCAGCGGGTCACTTAGGGAGATCAGCTCAGGGAAGAGGGTCATCAGGGCCGTTCCAGTCATATGCTCAGTCCTCAGCGAGCGCACCACCATCTCTGCACAGTTATCAGCAGAGCAGCCGCATAAGACCAGGCTCAGACAGTAGGAGACCCCACCAGTCCGGTCGTTCAGGAGGGAGATCACAGCAGCAGGGGAGGCTCCATGCCCAAGTGTAGGAGATTTCATACAGAGACTTGCTACTTGGATATCCCGGTGTGTTTCAGATGCGGGGTGAGAGGTCATATTCAGCGAGACTGTCGTGCCCCCAGTCAGGGCATGGATAGGGGATCTGCTCAGTCGTCCGATTCTTCAGTCGCCACGTCATCTATGCGTCCTCCAGCCCCAGCAGGCCGTGGTACAGTTAGGAGTGGAGCTCGTGGTAGAGGTGGACCCAGCCGGTTCTATGCTTTGAGTGGTCGTAAGAATGCAGAGGCTTCTCCAGATGTGATTACAGGTATCTTGTCTGTTCAGGCCATTGATTGTTATGCTCTTATTGATCCGGGGTCCTCTTTGTCTTATGTCACCCCATTCATTGCTTTAAGCTTTGGGATAGAACCCGAACAGCTTCATGAGCCGTTCTCTGTATCGACTCCGGTTGGTGATTCTATTACAACCGCGCGAGTTTATAGGAATTGTGTTGTCACGGTAGGTGGTCGCGTTACCACGGACAATCTTATCGAGCTTGGAATGGTGGATTTTGATGTGATTATGGGGATGGACTGGCTTTATTCGTGCTTTGCTAAACTTGACTGCCGAACGAGAGTCATGAGACTCGAGTTCCCTAATGAGCCGGTTATCGAGTGGAAAGGGAATGATGTGGTACCGAAGGGTAGGTTTATTTCCTACCTTAAGGCTTCAAAGATGATTAAGAAGGGATGTATCTATCATTTGGTCCGGGTGGCGGACACCACGTCGGAAGTGTCTACCCCCGAGTCCGTGCCAGTCGTGAATGAGTTTCTCGAAGTATTTTCGGACGAGCTTCCAGGGATTCCGCCAGATAGGGAGATTGATTTCGGGATTGATGTATTGCCAAATACGCAGCCAATATCTATTCCACCACACAGAATGGCTCCAGCGGAGTTAAGGGAGTTAAAGGAGCAGCTGAAGGATTTATTAGAAAAGGGGTTCATACGGCCGAGTGTGTCGCCGTGGGGTGCTACGGTTCTCTTTGTCAGGAAGAAGGATTGGTCGCTCCGGATGTGTATTGATTATCGGCAGCTCAACAAAGTCACCATCAAGAATAAGTATCCTCTGCCTCGAATAGATGATTTGTTCGACCAGTTGCAAGGTGCAAGGTTCTTCTCCAAAATTGATCTACGTTCCGGGTATCACCAATTGAAGATTAGGGAGCAGGATATTCCCAAGACCGCTTTCAGAACTCGCTATGGTCACTTTGAATTCTTGGTCATGTCTTTTGGGCTAACCAACGCCCGGCAGCCTTTATGGATCTTATGAATCGTGTCTTCAAGCCATTTCTAGACTCCTTCGTGATTGTTTTTATTGACGACATCCTTGTTTATTCGCGGAGCCGGGAGGATCATGCCGGTCACCTCAGGGCAGTTCTGCAAACTCTTCATCAGCACCAGTTGTATGCAAAATTTTCAAAATGTGAGTTTTGCTTGGAGTCCGTTGCCTTTTTGGGTCATGTTGTTTCTAGTGAAGGGATTCGGGTAGACCCCCAGAAGATTTCAGCAGTAAAAGATTGGCCTAGACCCACGACCCCGACTGAGATTCGTAGCTTCTTGGGTCTAGCAGGGTATTATCGGAGGTTTGTGGAGGGATTCTCTGCCCTCACCTCCCCATTGACTAAGTTGACGTAGAAAGCAGTTAAGTTCCAATGGTCCGACGCTTGTGAGAAAAGTTTTCAGGAACTGAAGTCAAGGTTGACCTCGGCACCGATATTGACCTTGCCGGAAGGCACGGAAGGATTTGTGGTTTATTGCGATGCCTCCAGGATTGGTTTGGGGTGCGTGTTGATGCAACATGGTAAAGTTATAGCGTATGCTTCGAGGCAGCTCAAGAGTCACGAGAAGAATTATCCGACACATGATTTGGAGCTTGCCGCAGTTGTGTTTGCTTTGAAAATATGGCGGCATTACCTTTATGGGGTCCATGTGGATGTGTTCTCAGACCACAAGAGTCTCTAGTATTTGTTCAAGCAGAAGGAATTGAACCTAAGGCAGCGACGGTGGTTAGAATTACTCAAGGATTATGATATGAACATTTTGTACCATCCAGGGAAGGCGAACGTGGTGGCCGACGCTCTCAGTCGGAAATCTATGGGTAGTTTACCTCATTTGGGAGTGGATCAAAGGCCCTTGGCTCGGGAGGTTTATCAATTGGCCAGTCTAGGGGTTTGTATTTTGACATCAGACGAGGGGAACGTTATGGTATATAATGGAGCAGAATCGTCACTCGTAGCGGAAGTCAAGGAAAAGCAGTTTATCGATCCGGCATTGGCTCAAATGAAGGAAGCAGTTTTGAGTAACAAGACTTTGGCATTTTCACTCGGCAAGAAGGATGGTGTATTGCGGTGTCAAGGTAGGCTGTGTTTTCCGGATGTGGATAAGCTTCGGGAGAGGGTAATGGCGGAGGCTCATAATTCCAGGTATTCCGTGCATCCAGGTTCTACGAAAATGTATCATGACCTCAAGGAGATTTATTGGTGGAACGGTATGAAGAGGGGTGTGGCGGACTTTGTATCTGAATGTCCGAATTGTCAGCAAGTGAAGGCTGAGCATCAGCGGCCCGGTGGGCTAACTCAGCTTATGGAAATACCAATGTGGAAATGGGAGATGATCAACATGGATTTCGTGGTAGGATTACCTCGCACTCAGCGCAAGTTCGACTCAATTTGGGTAATAGTGGATCGACTCACCAAATCAGCTCACTTCTTGCCAGTCAAGTCCACCGATACTGCAGAACAATACGCTAAGTTGTATATCAAGGAGATAGTAAGGCTTCATGGCGCTCCGCTTTCTATTATCTCGGATCGAGGGGCCCAGTTCACAGCTAATTTTTGGAAGAAATTTCAGCAAGGTTTGGGTACTCAGGTGAATCTTAGCACAGCTTTCCATCCACAGACTGATGGTCAAGCGGAGCGGACTATTCAGACGCTTGAAGATATGTTGCGGGCTTGTGTCTTGGATTTCAAAGGTAATTGGGATGATCACTTGCCACTTATAGAATTTGCTTACAATAACAGCTTTCATGCTAGCATTCAAAATGGCCCCATTTGAGGCATTGTACGGAAGAAGGTGCAGGTCTCTGATCGGATGGTTTGAAGTGGGTGAAGCAGAATTAATAGGACCGGATCTTGTGCAACAGGCTGTGGAGAAAGTTAAAGTCATTCAGGAGAGGATGAAAACTACTCAGAGTCGCTAGAAATCCTATGCGGACGTTCGTCGAAGAGAATTGGAATTTCAAGTTGATGATTGGGTGTTCTTGAGGGTATCTCCTATGAAGGGAGTCATGCGATTCGGGAAGAAAGGTAAGTTGATTCCTAGGTACATCGGGCCGTACCTGATCGTTCAAAGGGTAGGGCAAGTGGCCTATAGGTTGGAATTGCCTCCCGAAATGTCATTAGTGCATCCGGTGTTCCCGGTTGCCATTCTTGATAGACAAGTCCGTAAGTTGAGAAATAAGGAAGTTGCCTCGGTTAAGGTGTTGTGGCGAAGTCAACAAGTTGAGGAAGCTACATGGGAAGCGGAGAAGGAAATGAAAGAGAAATATCCCCATCTGTTTCATCAAGTCTAGAAGAAATTATGTGACCTTTCTATTCCTAAAACAACTACCATTGTGTCCAAGTTGATTCCTTCCTAAATGCTTTGGTGAATGAAAGCCTTATAAAGACTCTTGTGTTAAGTAATAAATTAATGGTTGTATAAGCTGGTAATGAATTACTTGTATGCTTGTAATGTGTTGAAATGGCGAAGTTGTGTGAAACTCATTGAAATAACTGATTCATAAGCAAAGCCTATCAAGTGAACAAATGTGTGCAAATTGTTAAGGCAGGAAATTGTTGTGTTTCGGGGGCCCTCTGTCAGGTAGAGATGTCCAAATTACAAAGGAAACTCTGGCAAAATTTTTCTAAAAATTTGGGAAATAGTGAAAGGTGTAGGAATCTGCATAACATGTTTTAAAAACCAACTGATCTTTGAAATATTGAAAGGCTTGAAATAGGTCCTCATAATGCGGTTCGGACCCTTGGTATTGATCTAACCTTGAAAAAAATCAAAAGAATCAATTTCCCAGAAAAATGCCATTATGCGGTCAAGAATGCGGTCGCAGATCTGGTATGCGGACCGCATTCCTACCGCATAGAAAATGCGACCGCATAATTGATATGCGGACCGCACTTCTACCGCAGAGTGGAACAGAAGAGTTGTCAAAGTTAATGTTGAAAATGCAGTCTATTATGTGATGGCATAACCAATATGCGGACCGCATAATCGTCGCATAAGTTCCTCAAGGATTTGTGAAGGTCAGTTCTGCGGTGCACAATGCGACCGCATAACAGGAATGCGGACTTCATTCCTATAGCAGACCCAGACAGAATCACCAGAGTTTTGGGGGCAATTATGCGGTCCAATCTGCGGACCGCATTTCAGTTCTGCGATTGCAGAATGCAACCGAAGATCTTGCTCGGGCTTCTATTTTTTAATTTTATACCCGACCCCCTTTTTAATAAAACACCCCCAGCTCCTCATTTTTAACGATCTTCTGCACAAAATAAGAGAGAGGAAGAGAGGGTCTTGAGAGAGAAAGTCATCTTCTCCAAAATTTGATTCTTCAAAACCATCTGGGCCGGGAAATTTCAAGCTTATCTTCATCCCCCTTTTTTTGCAGGTAACATCCCTAACCCTTTTTACTGAATTTCTGGTTTAAACTGGGGGGGGAGGGGAGTCTCATGCATTGGTTTTTTAAAATAGTGGTTGAACTCATACATGCATGTCATTCTATAACCTAAAACCTAGTGAGGGTAATTGGGTAGGAGTAAAAGATGGTACAAAGATGGGTTGCTAACCTAAATAAGTTGAGTAGAAATTGTGAACTTCTTTTCTAAGTCATACACGTTAACTTGTGCACTAGATTGACGTTGCTAGACCAATTGGTGAATTGGAAATAGAAGTTAAAAGGAAATTTGGCTCCAGGTATGTATGGCTAACTTTGAACTTGTAAAATCGCCTTGTTTGGGTGTTTGAGTGCTTGGTACGTGATTTGTTTGTGAAATTCCTGTGATTGGTATGGTTGAGTGATTGTTGTTGTGCCTTCGCCATATTGATGCAATTAATCAGAAAACTGTGAAATAAGTAATGGAAGGAAATGGGAATTGATGTGCTCGGAATAACCGTGGTAGTAACATAAATGGTATTGGTTATTCTTTGTGAATTGTTGTTGTTGTTGTGTTGTTTGTGAATTGTGATTGTTCGGTGGGATCGGGTTGCGCGCCGCAACACGAAGAAATAAGGTGTGGGTTGTGGTGATAAGGGAAGAGGTCTCGAGAGTCGGGCCATTTTTCTGGTGCCCGTGCCCCAGCTGCAGGTCGTCATGGTAGGGGTCATATGTGATGCGTACTTAGCTTATGTGAGGGATGCCAGTATGGATACCCCTTCTGTTGATTCAGTCCTAGTAGTACGGGACCGGAGTCGGGAAGATCACGAGCACCACCTGAGGACAGTGCTTCAGACTCTGAGGGAAAAGAGATTATATGCAAAGCTCGGGGTCTTATACTGTCTATTTTGATGCCTCGAGAGTTGGCCTTGGAGCTGTATTGATGCAGGACCGTAGGGCTTGAGATCAAGATGCGGTCCAAAATACGACCGCATAATTGATATGCGGACCGCATTTCTATCGCAGAGTGGAACAGAAGAGTTGTCAAAATTAATGTTGAAAATGCGGTCTATTATGCGATCGCATAACCAATATGCGAACCGCATAATCGTCGCATAAGTTCCTCAAGGATTTGTGAAGGTCAGTTATGCGGTGCACAATGCGACCGCATAACAGGAATGCGGACGGCATTCCTGTCGCAAACCCAAACAGAATCATTAGAGTTTTGGGGGCAATTCTGCGGTCCAATCTGCGGACCGCATTTCAGTTCTGCGATCGCAGAATGCGACCGCAGATCTTGCTGGGGCTTTTATTTTCTAAATTTTATACCCGACCCCTTTTTAATAAAACACCCTCAGCCCCTCATTTTTAACGATCTTCTGCACAAAATAAGAGAGAGGAAGAGAGGGTCTTGATAGAGAAAGTCATCTTCTCCAAAATTTGATTCTTCAAAACCATCCGGGCCGGGAAATTTCAAGCTTATCTTCATCCCCCTTTTCTTGCAGGTAACATCCCTAACCCTTCTCACTGAATTTCTGGTTTAAACTGGGGGGGGGGTATCGTCATGCATGGTTTTGAANATCAAGGAGATAGTAAGCGTTCATGGCGCTCCGCTTTCTATTAGTCTCGGATCGAGGGGCCCAGTTCACAGCAATTTTTGGAGAAATTTCAGCAAGGTTTGGGTACTCAGGTGAATCTTAGCACAGCTTTCCATCCACAGACTGATGGTCAAGCGGAGCGGACTATTCAGACGCTTGAAGATATGTTGCGGGCTTGTGTCTTGGATTTCAAAGGTAATTGGGATGATCACTTGCCACTTATAGAATTTGCTTACAATAACAGCTTTCATGCTAGCATTCAAAATGGCCCCATTTGAGGCATTGTACGGAAGAAGGTGCAGGTCTCTGATCGGATGGTTTGAAGTGGGTGAAGCAGAATTAATAGGACCGGATCTTGTGCAACAGGCTGTGGAGAAAGTTAAAGTCATTCAGGAGAGGATGAAAACTACTCAGAGTCGCTAGAAATCCTATGCGGACGTTCGTCGAAGAGAATTGGAATTTCAAGTTGATGATTGGGTGTTCTTGAGGGTATCTCCTATGAAGGGAGTCATGCGATTCGGGAAGAAAGGTAAGTTGATTCCTAGGTACATCGGGCCGTACCTGATCGTTCAAAGGGTAGGGCAAGTGGCCTATAGGTTGGAATTGCCTCCCGAAATGTCATTAGTGCATCCGGTGTTCCATGTGTCCATGTTGAAGAAAGTGGTTGGAGATATCGTGCCAGTCGAAATTATCGAGGTTAATGAAGAGTTGTCGTATGAAGAAGTTCCGGTTGCCATTCTTGATAGACAAGTCCGTAAGTTGAGAAATAAGGAAGTTGCCTCGGTTAAGGTGTTGTGGCGAAGTCAACAAGTTGAGGAAGCTACATGGGAAGCGGAGAAGGAAATGAAAGAGAAATATCCCCATCTGTTTCATCAAGTCTAGAAGAAATTATGTGACCTTTCTATTCCTAAAACAACTACCATTGTGTCCAAGTTGATTCCTTCCTAAATGCTAGTGAAGTCCTCTAGTTGTGCAAGACTTATAGGTGTAAGGATTGTTTCAAGTCATGTGAACATTTCTTTGGTGAATGAAAGCCTTATAAAGACTCTTGTGTTAAGTAATAAATTAATGGTTGTATAAGCTGGTAATGAATTACTTGTATGCTTGTAATGTGTTGAAATGGCGAAGTTGTGTGAAACTCATTGAAATAACTGATTCATAAGCAAAGCCTATCAAGTGAACAAATGTGTGCAAATTGTTAAGGCAGGAAATTGTATAACAGTTGTATGGGTAGTTGTAATTCTGTTATGGTGTTTTGGAATTTGTGTTTCGGGGGCCCTCTGTCAGGTAGAGATGTCCAAATTACAAAGGAAACTCTGGCAAAATTTTTCTAAAAATTTGGGAAATAGTGAAAGGTGTAGGAATCTGCATAACATGTTTTAAAAACCAACTGATCTTTGAAATATTGAAAGGCTTGAAATAGGTCCTCATTCGGGGACGAATGATTTTAAGTGGGGGAGGATGTGAGGCCCCGTGAAATTTTTGGCTCAAAACCTAGTATCCTGTGGTGTCGACTCCGAATATGTGTTAGGAATGCGTAGAATGCGGTTCGGACCCTTGGTATTGATCTAACCTTGAAAAAAATCAAAAGAATCAATTTCCCAGAAAAATGCCATTATGCGGTCAAGAATGCGGTCGCAGATCTGGTATGCGGACCGCATTCCTACCGCATAGTGAAGCTGTGGTTCGGTTAAACTTGAGATCAAGATGTGGTCCAAAATGCGACCGCATAATTGATATGCGGACCGCACTTCTACCGCAGAGTGGAACAGAAGAGTTGTCAAAGTTAATGTTGAAAATGCAGTCTATTATGTGATGGCATAACCAATATGCGGACCGCATAATCGTCGCATAAGTTCCTCAAGGATTTGTGAAGGTCAGTTCTGCGGTGCACAATGCGACCGCATAACAGGAATGCGGACTTCATTCCTATAGCAGACCCAGACAGAATCACCAGAGTTTTGGGGGCAATTATGCGGTCCAATCTGCGGACCGCATTTCAGTTCTGCGATTGCAGAATGCAACCGAAGATCTTGCTCGGGCTTCTATTTTTTAATTTTATACCCGACCCCCTTTTTAATAAAACACCCCCAGCTCCTCATTTTTAACGATCTTCTGCACAAAATAAGAGAGAGGAAGAGAGGGTCTTGAGAGAGAAAGTCATCTTCTCCAAAATTTGATTCTTCAAAACCATCTGGGCCGGGAAATTTCAAGCTTATCTTCATCCCCCTTTTTTTGCAGGTAACATCCCTAACCCTTTTTACTGAATTTCTGGTTTAAACTGGGGGGGGGGGGAGTCTCATGCATTGGTTTTTTAAAATAGTGGTTGAACTCATACATGCATGTCATTCTATAACCTAAAACCTAGTGAGGGTAATTGGGTAGGAGTAAAAGATGGTACAAAGATGGGTTGCTAACCTAAATAAGTTGAGTAGAAATTGTGAACTTCTTTTCTAAGTCATACACGTTAACTTGTGCACTAGATTGACGTTGCTAGACCAATTGGTGAATTGGAAATAGAAGTTAAAAGGAAATTTGGCTCCAGGTATGTATGGCTAACTTTGAACTTGTAAAATCGCCTTGTTTGGGTGTTTGAGTGCTTGGTACGTGATTTGTTTGTGAAATTCCTGTGATTGGTATGGTTGAGTGATTGTTGTTGTGCCTTCGCCATATTGATGCAATTAATCAGAAATAAACCGAGTTTGCAATTGTGAATGTGCTATGTGGTAAGAACTGTGAAATAAGTAATGGAAGGAAATGGGAATTGATGTGCTCGGAATAACCGTGGTAGTAACATAAATGGTATTGATGGCTATGGAAGTTCACGTAAATTGTTGTTGTCGTTCCTTGAGGGTCGTTGTTGTTTCTTGAGGATTGTTGTGGTTATTCTTTGTGAATTGTTGTTGTTGTTGTGTTGTTTGTGAATTGTGATTGTTCGGTGGGATCGGGTTGCGCGCCGCAACACGAAGAAATAAGGTGTGGGTTGTGGTGATAAGGGCGTGACAGGTTCGCCGGTTCATTAAGGGGTTTATTCCCAGCATCAGATCTAGCATGGCTCGTGAGCTAGAGACGGATATGTCTTATCAGCAGGCAGTGAGCATTGCTAGGAGGATTGAGGGTATGCATGCTAGGGACAGGGAGTAGAGGGAGGCCAAGAGGTCTCGAGAGTCGGGCCATTTTTCTGGTGCCCGTGCCCCAGCTGCAGGTCGTCATGGTAGGGGTCATATGGGTCGCCCCATTCATTCAGCCCTTCCAGCAGCCAGTGATATTCTAGCTCCACCTAGGCCCCAGGAGCCTTATTATGCACCTCTAGTCTCTAGTGCGCCTCCTGCACGGGGTGCTTCCGGTGGTCAGTCCAACAGACCTGGCCCGCGCCAGTCTCAGCCGCCACGTCCTCCCAGAGCTTGTTTTGAGTGTGGTAACATACGCCATGTGGTAAGGGATTGCCCCAGACTTGGGAGGGCTACACCCCCACAGACTCCTCAGCCACAGCAGGCCCCGCAGAGCTCTCAGGCTATGGTTCCAGCACCTGTTGCTACTCGACCGGTCCAGCCAGCCAGAGGTGGAGGTCGGGGAGGTAGAGGTCGCCCTCGAGGGGGAGGCCAGGCCAGATATTATGCTCTTCCAGGCCGTACTGAGGCTGCCGCCTCCGATTCTATCACAGGTACTATCTTGGTTTGTCACAGAGATGCATCGGTTCTATTCGATCCAGGCTCCACTTACTCTTATGTGTCTTCTTATTCTGCTTCGTATTTGGGGGTACCTCGGGATTCTTTGAGTTCCCTAGTTTATGTTTCTACTCCTGTGGGAGATTCTCTTGTTGTGGACCACGTTTACCGTCATGTTTGGTTATTCTTGGTGGTTTTGAGACCAGAGCCGACTTATTATTGCTCAGTATGGTTGTCATCCCATTATGCTATTCTTGATTGTCACGCCAAAACCGTGATGCTGACTATGCCAGGTATACTGCGTGTTGAGTGGAGGGGTGCCTTAGGTCACACTCCCAGTAGAGTTATTTCTTTCCTTAAGGCTCAGCGGATAATTGAAAAAGGTTGTGATGCGTACTTAGCTTATGTGAGGGATGCCAGTATGGATACCCCTTCTGTTGATTCAGTCCTAGTAGTACGGGATTTCCCCGATGTGTTTCCAGCTGATCTTCCGGGCATGCCACATGATAGGGACATTGATTTTGGCATTGATCTATTGCCGGGCACTCAGCCCATTTCTATCCCTCCGTACCGTATGGCTCCTCCTGAGTTGAAGGAGTTGAAGGAGAAATTGCAGGAATTACTTGATAAGGGCTTTATTCGGCCCAGTGTATCGCCTTGAGGCGCTCCTGTGTTATTTGTGAAGAAGAAGGATGGTTCTATGCGCATGTGTATTGATTACCGCCAGTTGAACAAGGTTAAAGTGAAGAACTGTTATCCTTTGCCTCGTATTGATGATCTGTTTGACCAGCTTCAGGGCGCACGGGTGTTTTCTATGATTGATTTGCGCTCAGGTTACCACCAGTTGAAGATTCGGGAGCCAGATATCCCAAAGACTGCCTTCAGGACTCGGTATGGTCATTACGAGTTTCTTGTTATGTCATTTGGGCTGACCAATGCCCCAGCAGCCTTCATGCATCTTATGCACAGTGTATTTCTGTCATATCTTGACTCTTTTGTCATTGTCTTTATTGATGATATTCTGGTGTATTCCCGGAGTCGGGAAGATCACGAGCACCACCTGAGGACAGTGCTTCAGACTCTGAGGGAAAAGAGATTATATGCAAAGTTTTCAAAATGTGAGTTTTGGTTGGATTCCGTGGCATTCTTGGGTCACGTGGTATCGAGTGAGGGCATTCGGGTGGATCCGAAGAAGGTAGAGGCAGTGCAGAGTTGGCCCAGACCATCCTCAGCTACAGAGATTCGCAGTTTCCTTGGCTTGGCGGGCTACTACCGTCGGTTTGTGGAGGGGTTTTCATCGATTGCAGCCCCTATGACTAGATTGACCCAGAAGGGTGCTCCGTTTCAGTGGATAGAGGAGTGTGAGGCAAGCTTTCAGAAGCTCGAGACAGCTTTGACTACAGCCCCAGTTTTGATATTGCCTACCGGCTCGGGGTCTTATACTGTCTATTTTGATGCCTCGAGAGTTGGCCTTGGAGCTGTATTGATGCAGGACCGTAGGGTGATTGCCTACGCGTCTAGACAGTTGAAGATACGTGAGAAGAATTATCCTGTCCATGATCTTGAGTTAGCTGCCATTATTCATGCCTTGAAGATTTGGTGTCATTACTTGTACGGTGTGCCTTGTAAGATATATACTGATCACCGTAGTCTGCAGCATCTGTTCAAGCAGAAGGGCCTTAATTTGCGTCAGAGGAGATGGTTAGAGCTGCTGAAGGATTATGACATCACTATCTTGTATCACCCGGGCAACGCCAATGTGGTGGCCGATGCTTTGAGCCGCCGGGCAGAGAGTTTGGGGAGTTTGGCTTATTTACCAGCAGCAAAGAGGCCTATGGTGATGGATGTTCAGGCCCTAGCCAGCCAGTTTGTGAGATTGGATCTTTCGGAGCCCAGCCGGGTTCTAGCTTGTGTGGCCTCTCGGTCTTCCTTGTTTGATCATATCAGGGAGCGGCAGTATGATGACCCTCATTTGCTTGTCCTCAAGGACAAGGTGTTGCATGGCGATGCTCGAGATGTGACCATTGGTGATGACGGAGTATTGAGGATGCAGGGTCGGGTTTGTGTACCTTATGCCGATAGGCTTTGGGAGTTGATTTTAGAGGAGGCCCACAGTTCGCGGTATTCCATTCATTCGGGTGCCGCGAAGATGTACCAGGATTTGAGGCAGCACTACTGGTGGAGGCGGATAAAGAAGGATATAGTTGGGTTTGTAGCTTGGTGCCTTAATTGTCAGCAGGTGAAGTATGAGCACCAAAGATCGGGTGGATATCTTCAGTAGATAGAGATTCCGGAGTGGAAGTGGGAGCGGATCACCATGGACTTCGTATCTGGACTCCCACGGACGTTGAAGAAGTTCGATGCCATTTGGGTTATTGTGGATCGGCTGACCAAGTTTCGCGCATTTCATCCCTGTGTGTACTACCTACTCCTCGGAGCGGTTGGCGGAGATTTATATCCGGGAGATTGTCCGTCTGCATGGTATTCCAGTTTCTATTATTTCAGACAGAGGTACTCAGTTCACATCGCGGTTCTGGAGAGCCGTACAGCAGGAGTTGGGTACTCGGGTGGAGTTGAGCACAGCATTTCGCCCTCAGACGGACGGACAGTCCGAGCGCACTATTCAGATTCTTGAGGATATGCTCCGTGCGTGCGTGATTGAGTTTGGAGGTTCTTGGGATCAGTTCTTGCCATTGGCGGAGTTTGCCTACAACAATAGCTATCAGTCTAGCATACAGATGGCACCGTACGAGGCCTTATATGGTAGGCGATGTAGATCTCCGGTGGGTTGGTTTGAGCCGGGTGAGGCCCGATTATTGGGCACAGATTTGGTTCAGGATGCTTTGGAGAGAGTCAAGGTGATTCAGGATAGACTTCGTACAGCCCAGTCCAGACAGAAGAGTTACGCGGATCGGAAGGTTCGTGATGTTTCCTGCATGGTTGGAGAGCAGGTTCTGCTTCGGGTCTCGCCTATGAAAGGCGTTATGAGATTTGGGAAGAAAGGGAAGTTAAGTCCGAGGTTTATTGGCCCTTTTGAGATATTGAGGCGAGTTTGGGAGGTTGCCTATGAGCTTGCCTTACCTCCCAGCCTGGCAGGGGTTCATCCGGTATTTCATGTTTCGATGCTCCGGAGGTATCACGGTGATCCATCGCACGTGTTGGATTTCAGTTCAGTCCAGTTGGAGAAGGATCTATCCTATGTTGAGGAGCCAGCGGCAATATTGGACAGGCAGGTCAGGAAGCTGAGGTCAAAGAACATTGCGTCCGTGAAGGTTCAGTGGCGGGGTCAGCCGGTCGAGGAGGCGACCTGGGAGACCGAGCAGGATATGCGCAGCCAGCACCCTCATCTTTTCACTACTTCCGGTATGTCTTTGTGCTCGTTCGAGGACGAACGAATGTTTAAGTGTGGGAGGATGTAACGACCCGGCCGGTCATTTTTGGAATTTTTGCCCCGATCCCCTAATAACTGCTTCCCCTAAGTTCTTTTCTGCTATTTTGGTTTGCCGGGACGTTCGGTTTTGAGTTTCGGAGAGTTTTAGGACACATAGTCCCTAAAGGAGAGCTTAAGTGTTGGAAAATGGTCCATAGTCAGTACAGTGTGAAGACGGCCTCGGAATGGAAATCTGATGGTCCCGTTAGCTCCGTTAGGTGATTTCGAGGTTAGGAGCGTGTTCGGAATGTGTTTTGGAGGTCCGTAGCTAATTTAGGCTTGAAATGCCGAAGTTTGAATTTTTAAAGTTTCTGGTCCGATAGTGAGATTTTGATCCAAGGGTCTGAATGGAATTCCGGAAGTTGCAGTAGCTCTGTCATGTCATTTGGGATTTGTGTGCAAAATTTCAGGCCATTCGGCCGTGTTTTGGTTAGGTTTTTTATCGAAAGCGTGTTTTGTGAGAATTTGAAGTTCTTAGGCTTGAATCATTGATTAATTCGAGTTTCCGGCGTTGTTTTAGGTGGTTTAAGGATTAGTACAAGTTAGAATAAGGTATTAGGTGTTATTGGTGCTTTTGGTTGAGGTCCCGGGGGCCTCGGGATGATTTCGGATGGTTAACAGAAAGATTTTTGAAGTTGAGGGATTGCAGACTTTGCTGCTTCTGATATTTTCGCATCTGCGGTTTGGGGACCGCAGATACGGCGCCGCAGGTGCGGCTAAGGGGACCGCAGAAGCGGATTTGGTGAATTCTTCAAGTACCGCACCTGCGAGTGGGTGACCGCAGATGCGAAACCTGGCCTTTTAATGAAAGTCGCAGATGCGACTATTTGTCCGCAGATGCGGGACCGCAAATACGGAAGTAGCTGGCCAGAAATAGTGATTTCGAGGGTTCAGTTTCAAAAGTTAGAAAAAAATCGAATTGGAGCTCGGGAGAGGGAGATTTTGAGAGGGATTTGAAGAGGAGATCATTGGGTAACGATTCTTTAACCCTTTCTAGTTATTTCATCAATCTTTAGTTAATTTGATCATCTAATTTCGGATTTTGAATGGAAAATGGGAAGAAACTTCATAGACCTAATTATTGAGATTTGAGTGGGTTTTTGACCTCCGATTGGAGAGATTTTTATATGGTTAGACTCGTGAGAGTACGAGGGTTCTGAAAATGTTAATGTCATCCCGAGACGTTGGACTGAGGGGCGTTTTGGTCATTTTACCTAATTTTGCATCTTAGCTTTGAGTTAAATCGTAGAATCAGTTGCTTGAGATGTTATTTACGATATGTAATTGAATTGAATAGATTTGGGCCATTTGGAGTCGGATACTCGTGGCAAAAGTGTGGTTTCGAGTTGATTTTGGAGCCGGTTCGAGGTAAGTGGCTTGTCTAACCTTGTGTGGGGGACCTTCTCCCCTTAGGATAAGATACTTGGTAATTGAATGCCTTGTACGTGAGGTGACGAGCGCGTACTTGAGCTAATTGTTGAAAAATCCGGTTTTACTTTAAGTACTTAAACTGAGTTTCTTCCTTACTTGCTTTATGCTACATGCAAAATATATCCTGTGTTAGTTTAGAAGAGCATGATTAGTTGAATTAATTGCCTATTTGCTTAAACTGCCTTAATTGCATTATGTGAAGCATGTTAGGCTAGAATTTACTGTTTACTCATTACGGACTTAGTTTTTATTTTGATGTCCTTGAGCTGTTGTTTTGTGTTTTAAATTGGGACTACGGGACGGCATCTCGGGAGATCCCCTGTGCGTAAATTTTGGTCTGGATTGAGGTGCAGGATACCAAGAGATCCCTGGCACGTGTATTGAGGATACCAAGAGATCCTCGGGATACCAAGAGATCCCTGGCGTATGTATTGAGGACACCAAGAGATCCTCGGGATACCAAAAGATACCTAGAGTGTATATTGAGGGGGTATTTCCTTGTAGTTGCTTTTATCTCTATTTTCGTTATTGTACTATTATTATACTGTGTAGATCTTTATTGTCGATTCTCAGTTTCATTGCTTATTGTCCTGTCATTCATTATGTATATATTTATCTCAGTAGGGCCCTGACCTTCCTCGTCACTACCCAATCGAGGTTAGGCTTGGCACTTACTGAGTACCGTTGTGGTGTACTCATGCCCCTTCTGCGCATGTTTTTCATGTGCAGATCTAGGTACCTCCACCCAAGCGTATCACCCTCGAGGCGGAGAGAGCTAGCAGAGACTTCGAGGTACATCTGCCGCGTCCGCGGACCAAGGAGTCTCTATCTCATTCTAGCTTTAGCAGTTAGCTTTCCTTCTTACTGTTGTTTTAGACATTCTGGAGTTAGAGCAGTATACTATTTTCTGTTAGCTTGTGTTCCCGTGAGTTTCCGGGTTTTGGGATGATATTGTAGACTTCCGTGTTATGGAATTGTATATGCCAAGTGGCATCTATACACCGTATTTTCTTTAACTGTTCAAAGTTAAATCATTATTTTCCGCAAGTTATCTTGTTTTCCGCATATTAGGCTTACCTATTTGTAGAGACTAGGTGCCATCACGACATGTTCATGGTGGGTGAACTGGGGTTGTGACACCCTACTTCAAATGCACCTATTGAAGCATCAATTATGAGAATTGCAGCATCTGCTTGTGTTGCACCTGATATCATATTTGGGACAAAGTCTCTATGGCCTGGGGAATCAGTTGCAAGGTATTCTCATATATTTTTGAGATAGATTGACGTGATTTTGCTCGTCAAAAATTTCATACAAAATTATACTGCGTAATAGCAATGGGATTTTGCGATTCTAAGGGAGTACGGTGCAATCTTTCTCAAGAATATCATACGGATTTCTCCCTACTTAGATCCACCGTTATGTGTTAGTCGCAATTGTCGTGTGTCAGAGGGGTTGTCCAAAGAATCGGTTCAGGTATGTGAAGGCTATCCCTTCTTTCTTTTTGGCATGATCTATACGACACAAGTGAAACGAGCAAATGCACAACTTCCATAAATTACTCTATTCGTAGAAATGCTAGAGATGTGTATATTCTTATTCTCCCATGTGTCATATTATTCTATCATCTGTTCATGGGTCTCAAAAATACGTAAGTTGGTAAAGTTTATTTCATGATATTAATCAGAGGCATAATGGTCTTATGACGTACCGAGAGATTTTATTAACGTATTTCATATGCATTTCATGCATTTATACAAGCACATTGACCCATGACCAGATGGCGATATATATATATATATATATATATATATATATATATATATATATGTGTGTGTGTGTGTGTGTGTGTGTGTGTGTGTGTGTGTGTGTGTGTGTGTGTGTGTGTGTGTGCATGCGTATATTCTTATTCTCGCAATAAATTACTCTATTCGTAGAAATGCTAGAGATGTGTATATTCTTATTCTCCCATGTATTCTCCCATGTGTCATATTATTCTATCATCTATTCATGGATCTGAAAAATATGTAAGTTGGTAAAGTTTATTTCATGATATTAATCAGAGGCATAATGGTCTTATGACGTACCGAGAGATTTTATTAACGTATTTCATATGCTTTTCATGCATTTATACATGCACATTGACCCATGACCAGATGGCGTTAATATATATATATATATATATATATATATATATATATATATATATATATATATATATATATCTGTGTGTGTGTGTGTGTGTGTGTGTGTGTGTGTGTGTATAGGATATGGGAAAGGTTATGGCGTTATATAGGCACCACCACCTAATCAGCTGGTATACGTTGATGATTTTGCCCATAGTGGCCGAGATGATATGATAGGATGCCCGCAGAGGCTCGATGATGTTATAAACACATGTACCTATGCACGACATGACATTCATATGCATATGCGTGACACTATAAGTATTTCATGATTTGCAGAGTTCTCTAGCCTTATAGGTTAAGTCATTTACTCCATGTTTCTTCCATGTCCTTAATTATTATTGACTTACTGCTATGTCTCAGTTCCACCTTACATACTCGGTACATTATTCATACTGACGTCCTTTTGTTGGGGACGCTACATTCATGCCTGCAGGTATAGACAATCAGTTTGACGAGCCCTCATAGTAAACGAGGTTAGCATTCAGTGAAGGATCAGTAAAACTCCACCTCATTCGAAGTGCAGCCGAGTCTATGAGTCATCGTGTCAGAGTTTTGCTACAGACTTATGGGTAGGCCGGTACCCTGTCCCATTTGATGTCAAGTAATCTTAGAAGCTTTGTAGACACAAGTTTATTATGTACAGTATGTCAGAGGCCTTGACTGCCCATATGTATTTATGTTTTATAAATGATGGTTCATTGATATAACATTTGCCCACTTATAGTTATACATTATGAGTTGTGGCCATGTGGGCCCATGATTGTTACAAAAGGGATGAGTCCAGCTAACTCGAACTATGTATGTTCTAATTTTGGTAGAACGATCATGAGTTCCAGAGTGGTTCGCTCGGGCCAGCATGGCACCGGGTGCCAACCACGCCTCCCCAGGTTCAGGGCGTGACAAAGTGATATCAGAGCGAGTAGTGTCCTAGGGAGTCTACAAAGCCGTGCCTAGAAGAGTCTCACTTATAATTTAGAGTCTATAGGGCATTTAGGAAATGTTACCTTTCTTTTATTTCCAGATCGTGCCATAGAGCTAAGTCATAATAAGTCCGTATAAAGTTTCCATTGGATTTTGTATGCACTAGAGGTGCTATCACAATAGAGCTTTAAGGCGTAGATGTAATTTCTACTTATGTGGAAGGAAAGTTATGGAAGAAACAGAAGATACGATGCAAGTTGCATGTGATGATTGCATGTAATTTCTACAATAGAGCTTTAAGGCGTAGATGTAATTTCTACTTATGTCGTTTCTCTAATTTTTTTATTGCATGTGATTATTCTTTCCTTTCTCGTGTTTGATTGATGATTTTCCTTGTTTGGGTGTTAATTTCTACTACAATATAAACCCCTCCCTATTCCCCTTTAAGAGGGACTTGAATCATTATAATCTCACTAATTTTAAAAGCTCTATTCTGTTATTCCTTCATTATCTCGTTCTATATTTTGGTTCTTGGCCGAATGAAGGCCAGCGAAACTCTGGGTTCTTGTTCTTCGTTGATATTCAAAACATTGTGGATTTTTGTTCTTTCTTGTATTTTCGCTTAACTGGTAAGTTACTGGACTTCGTAGTTTCATTCTTATGAATCTGTCATTTGCATATGTTTTTACTTCTGGAAATTGTAGTTTAATGTGTTTTCTGGGTTGTTCTTGTGTGAAATTCTGATTGTTTTACTTCGGATTTAGGTCTCTTTAACCTTTGACTTCATTATGTCGATAATTTGAAACATGCCTAAACCTAATTTGAGTTAATTAGATTCTTTTCGAGCCTATGTGTTGCAACTTACTGATGTTTAGGACCTTTGCATCTCTTTGTTGTTTAATTTGTTGTTAATCCTGTTACTTGAACATGCTTTACTTACATGATTCGTGTCCCTTTAATAGACTAGTTGATTGTTTTCAAAGCATGAATATATACATTAACCATAAAACATCAATCTGTTTCCTGTCCTATTCTGAACTTGCTGTGATGATATCTTGTTTGATCTTGTTCCCTATTAGTATGCTTCTAGCATGTCTTGACTTCCCAGTAGTTGCAATAGTCTGTTCTCATCCTGTCTAAGTTCTATTGCCAATCAATATGATTCCTTCTTGTAACACTAGCATCTATACTTAGCATAATTTGAACCTTTTCCTTATTATGAATCTGTGTATACCAGCCCTGCAAACATGTTTTGTTAATGTGTGACTACTTATGCACTAGATGTTGGACTTGTTCTTCTGAATCTATGCTAAGTATGTTCTTAGAACCTAAAGCCTGTTTGATTATTTGCTCTATGTGCTCGACTTGACTATGTTCATATCCTTCAGTGTTGTCCCTCAACCTTAGTTTACTCTCTTGTTGCCTGGGCTCTTTTGAGTTCTCATTCTTAGCCGGCTGAAAGCCAAGGCTACCTAAGTTGTATCATTGACTTCCCCGGTGTGAGCACTGCTCGGGGTCCAATTGAGACCCTTGTGAACTCTGACACACTAGGACTTGGTCCTTAGTCACTCCCTGAGTTTCCTCTATCAACCTCCCTAGTGTGAGCACTGCCCTGGGTTCTTGAAGCCCTTGGGAACTCTGACACACTAGGGTCTAAGGTTCCTCGGCACTCTGTCCTAAATGCTCCATCCTACCCTCTTTTCACCTACTGAATGAGCCAATGGGCTTGTGCATGGCTATTTTTCTGAATCTTTGATGGCTACTGGGTTTGGCTATTTTATGTAAATAAGGAGTGTTTTCTGGGATTGATTGGCTATGACTTCTGGGCTGTGATGAATAGTGTTGGATGTGAAATTGAAGGCCTGGCCTCGCCGGGTATACTTTGGGCCTGTCTAAGGCCTACTATAGTTATTTATAACTTTATAATTTATTCATCGGGCCTGTAATAATTTTGTAATAACAATTGGGGTGTTAGTAAAATTGGGAAAATGGGTTCACTTTGATATTTGCATGAAACGGGTAGAATGCTTGCCTATAGGTGTTTAATTTGTTTAACACCTTCTGCTACTGTGTGTGTTAGATAACCTGCCTATAGGTGTTTAATTCGCTTAACATGTTCTACTTCTACATGTTTGTTAGATATCATGCATATAGGAAATGAAATGACCAATCTTTAATTGCAGCATGTTCACTAGTACCATGGTCATAGGATTATATTAGTTTATGTTCTACCAATTCGCATTTTAGAAATCATGCCTATAGGGTCTTAATTAGTTAATGTGTTTGTTATAATTACTCACTTAAGAGACATGCCTATAGGATCTTAAACTAGTTTCAGTTACTAATCGTTAGAAATCTTGCCTATAGGACATTATTACTCGTTTTTAAGTACTAATATTGAACTTTCAAACATTGTTTCGTTCCACTATTAGAAAGCATGCCTATAGGATTAAACTGAACAATTTTGAATATCTCCCATGGTTACCACTGCGAACTACTGCACCTAGATATCATGTCTATAAGTTTAAACACTTATAATTTGTAATAATCAGTGTATAATATCAGGTTCCCTAAACTTTATAGTTATTCGGAAAGCATGCCTCTAAAATAGAACCTCGTGTCGGAAATCGCTTGAATGCTTAAAATTCAGAATCACATAGAAGTCATGCCTATAGGATTCAAGGAACCCATCTCTTATTAATTATGAAACTGTAAAACGTCTAATCTGTTTGCGTGCATTTGTTGTCTAGGTGTGAAGGCTAACTTGAGCCCCTAATTGCTTTTATATGAAGTCCAACTTGTTTTGTATGTCGCCTAGTTTTCTCATTTTGAGCAACCTAAGTTAAGTCTAGAACCACCCAAATAGAGGTCCAAACGCCTCCTGGACCATAGGCATGGGACAAGTAGTGCACGCATAAGGTACGGCTTAGAAATAATTAGTGCGCCTTAGGTAACAACTTAAAGATAGTAATCGGGTAGCAGGAGATGATAGTCTGTGCCCGCTGAATAATACGAGTAACACCCCATCTCGAGGGAGTTACAAAGGATTATTTATGTTGCACGGGGTGATCCTTTAGGCTAAAAAAACTTAGGACCCCCCTCCCATCTTGTCTTAAATTCAATTGTTTGTTCATTGGTAGATTTTGATAATAATTGCCTCAACTCCTTGTCTTTCTCTTTATTTTGGACTAATTCATATAATTTGATTTCGGCTAGGACACACGGTTTTGGACCTCGAAGAGTGCCTAACACCTTCCCTTCAAGGTAATTTGAGCCTTTACCCGATCTTTGGTGATGCAAACTAGTTAAACCTGAGTTACTCGCAAACAGGTGCCCTAACGCACCTCAAACCCGTTAGGTGGAGACTCTCTCTTTTAACACCTTCCTTAAAAGAGTTGTCACGTGCGAAACCCAATTTCGGGAGAAAAAGGGGCGCGACAGCATGATGACTCTGCTGGGGATATTTTTAGTCTCTTACCATAAGCGAACTTGGTCTATATGAATTAGTCTTCTCTGATAAACGAGTCTTTATTATTTTTTGCTGCTACATGAATATCCCGCTCCCATTTCCCTTCTATTGCTACATGTACACGCTTTTCCCTTATCCCCTTATAGTAATTCGCATTAATAGGCAAATATCTGCTCATAACATGTGTTTCCCTTTGTTACTTCATGTCTATCCCCACCCTAATTCCCTTGTTCACTTTATTTCCACATTGCGCGAACTAACTTCTTCCTTGTTTTTCTTTCTTTTTATGTTTTTACGTCTCATTCAATACTACATTTACTGTTTTTATCATGCAAAATATTTGAAAACGTGTTGTTTTATCTTTGCATAAAGCATGCTCCACATCATATTCCAATCGTGCGTAATTAATACCATAGTGGCACTTGATGAGTGTCCGCGCTCTTCCTAAAATCACCCTTTAAATTTGGAAAGGCTTATTTGCGATTAAAGTAGTCGATTAGCGGTGTAGTCGATGGTTTCGTGCCTTTCCCTCTCAAGTTGTCCACTTGAGGGTACCGGTCTAGACTCTGCTAGAAACCCCCACTCTAGTATTAACTATGCATGCATCATGTCCAAACCTAGTATGCGTTAGAACGCAGGCCGCGTAATAACTCGCTAAGTCAAGCGTTGTCCAAAGTCCGCTGGGATTTCCATAATACCAATGGACACAATCATGATCTGCGCATTATTTGGAGAAAACGTGCCAATATGTTGATCATTAACATGTAAATAGCCAAATCCGGAGGGGTAAAGGGCTAACTTTATTTGTTTTGTAGAAATGAGGCATGAAGTCCCCAGGTTCGGCATGGTTCGAAACATCCCACCTTTGCTGTTAGATTGGTGGGAAAATCTCCCGCCAACTGACAAAGACCATGTGAGGAGAGTCCTTGAGAATTTCCCTCTATGTTAGACATTCATCCAAATATTGCATTAATCGAGGCCGCCACCATGTTCTGGGATGAGAAGAGAGCCGTTTTCCATTTTGGTGACATAGAAAGGACACCCCTTTTAGAAGAAATAGGAGGTTTCGCTGGGCTCCCATGGGATAGCCCTGGTTTGTTGGTACCGGAAAATCGCACTTCTCGAGGTTTCTTTAAAATGATGGGTTTCAAGAAAAATGATTATTTAGTCTGTATGAAGAAGTCTTACATACCATTCAATTTCCTCTATGAGCATTATAGGCACAGTAAGTCAGACCGCCTTTACCATGATGAGTTTGCCATCACTTCTTTGGGTTGGACTCATTGCCGAGTTTTTGTATTCATTTTCTGTTTTCTGAGGATGCTGGTATTTCCAATACAAGGAGAAAGGATGCACATTCGCCTAGCTATGGTCACTAAGGATTTAATGGAGGGGATTGAGGGGCAAACTTACACTAATGTCCTTATGATTCTGGCTGATATATATCGGGCTTTAGACCGTTGCAAGAAGGGGTATAGGCACTTCGAGGGCTGTAATCTGTTGCTGCAAGTATGGTTGTTGGAACACCTTCAAGGGGGAGAATACCGTCAAGAATTTCCGCGACGAACATGGAATGACCACGTAGCCTATCACCATCCGAAGAGAATGACTTTTATCCCAAGCAGGTTTGCGCAACTGGAAAACGCTGTGAGCTGGGCACATTTCTTCAGCAATCTGACTGATGACGAAGTACATTGGATGTTCGAGTGGTTCCCTAGCAATGAACTCATCATCGGGTCGAGAGATACTCCTCATCTAGTGCTAATCGGATTGAGGGGAATCTATCCTTATGCTCCTATCAGCGTTATGAGACAAGCCGGGAGAAAACAGGTTATACCACGAGTTTCCAAAATGGTTCAGTACAAAGCAGACTTCCGGGGGAACGCCATTCCATTCAAGTTCGAGGCACAACACATGTGGCATCAAAAGATCATTGTGGAGAAAGATACCATCGAGGCGGATCGGTATCATGCCGGCCATGTGCACTTCTATCCATCGTGGTTGGTAGATGATATAGTAGGGGATGTCAAGCCAGGGATTAATTTGAAAAATAGGGTTATAGATAATGCTGCTGAAACACAAGTCAAATACAGGATATTGCGCAAAAGGGTTTTCGAGTCTGAAGCCAGGCATTTGGAACAACATAAAGTGGACATGGAAGCAATCAACGAGTGGAGAGAAATCACTACTAAGTCAACAGAAAGGTTGGAATATCTAGAGCAGGGGTTGATGGAACTTGAAGGGAAAATGAGGAAGAGGGTTACAGGCTGTCAAAACATGGATGGAAATGAAGGAGGGCTCCTAGCAAGGACATATCTGCTGTTGGACATGCGCGACATGGGGAATCTGATCGATGGAGCAAAGAAGGCCAAGCATGGAGAAGGTCGCTCTGGGACCAAATATATTAGGAATAATGCTTTTACTTGCTTTCCAGAATCGTTTTAGACTTCGGTTGTAATAAGGCACATGTCATTAGTGACTCTTTATAATTGCTGTCGTTTTAGTTGAGATTTGGTTCATTTATCATATTAATGAAATGACGCAGTTATTGGCATCAATTTTCTCCAAATCTATATGTCGCTTAGGCCTACCTCGGGCACAATGAGGTCCCCAAATTAGGACGCGAATTTATAATTCCGCAAAATGTGTTGAAATACCGCATCCTTTTAATACTCCTTACTGCCTGGTTTACCATTTGTTTTCTTCTTCTCTTTATTTGTTTATTCCCACCCCGTAAGGTTGGTTCGTGCATACTGGCATCATCCGCATACCATACCAGATCTAGAGGTCCTCCACCTCCTCCTCCTCCAAGTGATCCTAAAAGCAAGGAAAAAGCTAAAATGGACGATATAAGTGGTATAAGGAAAGACAACGCTGCGAATGCAGAGAATGTTGAAACTTCGGATGGTCGGAGTACTCCGGCACAGAATGACTTAGTTTTACGATTAGAACAGAAGATATTGGAGTTACAAGGGGAACTCGAGCAGGTCCGGAACTTGGCAAATCTTTCCCTTACCCTGAACGTCTCATCAACCAACAGAACACAAATGCTCAAAATCTGGCACCTCCACAAAACAAACAAAACCAACCAAATCCTCCCGCACCTCATTAGTATGCCACACCTCCTCAAAATCCTAATCCTCCAACATTACCAACCCCTCCACAAAATTATCACAAACCAACTCAATACCCACAAACCACCACCTACCGCACTCCTCAAAATGCACCACGACCTACCCCTGATCCCCAAAACTCAACCAACGACCACCACTACGCCCAAATTCCTGGAGTCCATCAGAGCAATCCCATATACGTGGAAACCTTACCCCATACTCCACAATAAACCTTATACATACCTGAATCCACCGAAAAGGACCTGCTCATCAAGAACATGGCAGAGGAACTCAAGAAGCTTACTAGTCGAGTCCAGGGTGGTGAAGGCGGTAAGGCATCGAAGCTCTGAATTATAAAGATTTGTGCATCCAGCCGAACGTAGAACTACCAGAGGGTTACAAACCTCCTAAGTTCAAAATGTTCGATGGGATAGGTGATCTGAAGGTACACTTGAGAACATAATGTGACAAGCTCGTAGGGGTTGGTAAAGATAAATGAATCCGCATGAAGGTGTTCATAAGGAGCCTCACTGGAGATGCCCTGTCTTGGTACATCAGTCAAAACCCGAAGAAATGGGTTAACTGGGAAAGCATGGTGTCAGATTTTATGGATCGGTTCAGGTTCAATACAGAAAATGCGCCAGACGTCTTTTATATTCAGAATATTAAGAAGAAGCCCACAGAAACTTTCCATGAGTATGCTACTCGATGGAGATCAGAAGCTGCGAAAGTAAGGCCAGCACTGGAAGAAAAACAGATGAATAAGTTCTTCGTCAGAGCTCAAGATCCACAATACTATGAAAAGTTGATGGTTATTGAAAACCATAAGTTCTCCGATATCATTAATTGGGAGAAAGAATAGAGGAAGGAATTAAAAGCAGAATGGTGACAAATTTTGAGGCACTACAGGCTACAAACAAAGCCTTGCAGTCAGGCGGTATTTCTAAAAAGAAGGAAGTAGGGGCAGTGATGGTAGCCCAAGGTCTGAAATCTCCTCTTACATACCAAAAACCTCGACCCACATATCAGCCTTCACCCCTAGATACCAACAACCTGTTGCCACCTACCGTACTTATAACACTCAACTAGCATATTACCACTCACCACCACCATCCCGCCAAAACTACCAAAAACCCAGACCAAATTTTGACCGTAGACCACCCAGACAACACAGTCGTGTTGCTGAACCCATCGATTAGTTGAATGAGAGACTGAAGGCTGCCGGTTATGTCAGTCCTATTCTCACCGTTGCCATGGAAAACTCCTCCCAGTAGGTTAATCCAAACAAGACATGTGTCTATCACTCGGGCATGAAGGGTCATGCCATTGATGAATGTCGCACTTTGAAGGATAAAATCCAGACGCTGATTGACACCAAAGTTATACAAGCAAAAGAGGCCGCACCTAATGTCAGAAACAATCTTCTCCCGGATCATAGTGCGAGGGGGTAAATATGATCGAAACTGATGAAGAATGGGATCCGGAAGGATCAATTGGACTCATTCGTGAAGGGGATGAACCTAAAATACCTCCAGTCACTCTCACACCTATTATAGTGCAGATTCAGTAACCGATTGAGGTTGAAATAGCCATGCCAACTCCGTTTGAGGTTAAAGCAACAACGCCCTCAGCCATACCAACCCCGTTTGAGGTGGAAGTAACCACACCCTTCACTGTGGCGGTAGCACCTAACCCCTCTTATCACCCTAAAGCTATACCCCGGGACTATGCTGCAAAGGCGAGAAAGAAAGGAAAGGGGAAAATGGAAGAAACCGGTGTAGCACAAGGTATGACCAGGACCGATAGGGTTTACACGCCCGAGCATTTGGGAGGAACAGGTAAAGAAGTCGCTCCCAAGCAACCTATCATTGAAACTGACCTAGACGATCTTTAGAGAAAGGTGCAAGCAAGAGAGTATTCTGTGGTTGATCATCTAAACAAAACCCCTACTTAGATATCCATTCTCACTACTACAGAATTCTGAGGCGCATAGGAATGCATTGATGAAGGTGTTGAACGAAGCTTATGTACCCAATAACATCACTAGTGGAGAAATGGCCAACATGGTAGGACACGTGTTGGAAAGCCACAAGATCACTTTTCATGAAGACAAGCTACCACCAAAAGGACTGAGTCACAACAGGGCACTACACATTACAGTACAGTTTGAGGATAAATTCATCGCCAGGGTCCTGATAGATGTGGGTTCGAGTCTCAACATTTGTCCATTGACTACTTTGAAGAGGTTGGATAAAGGAGTGCATGAAATACGAGCAGGAACTATGAACGTGAAAGCATTCTATGGGTCCCAAAGGGCCATAATTGGGGAGATCAACCTATGTTTTCAGATGGACACAACTTGGTTTGACGTTGAATTTCAAGTATTGGACATATCCGCCACATACAATTTGCTGTTGGGACGACCTTGGATACATGCTGCTGGGGCCGTAGCCTCCACTCTACATCCGGCTGTGAAGTTTGAATGGAACCATCAGGAAGTAATCATCCACGGGGACGGGAGTAATCCCATTTATACCAATCAAATTGTTCCAGTTGTCGAGAATAGAAGGAAGTTGAGTGGATAAATGTACCATCACATCGAGCGCGTCAATGCAATTGAGAAAGACAAATGGTAGAGTAATAAGATTGAAAGCATATTGTCATGGACAGGGTATGAACCCGGCAAGGGTCTCAGCAAGAATCTCCAGGGGATCACCAAACAGATACAACTAAAGCGTCACGGCACAACTTTTGGGCTTGGGTATGAATACACCTGGCACGAGTATCAGAATTGGTCGCACCATGGCGTGGTCCTTATTACCCACTCGAATAGCCAATACCGCATCTGCACCAGACATTTCAACTGACTGACGTGATATGGGGATCTGAAGAAGATGAGGCTTTAGCTGGCCTGAGGAATCTATTTCTGGATGATGAAGACATGGATTGCAATGCAATAGCTGAGGGGGAGGAGGAGGAGGAGGAAGACCTTACTATTCAGACCGTGGGAAAAGGAGTTGTTCTCAAGAAATGGACTGCTGCACCGTCCAGGGCCCGTCAAGTTCCTAGGTAGCCTGGCAATTAGCATGATCAATTTTTTTTTTAAAAAAAAAAGAAGCAATTTTAAGCATTTAAGACATTTTCAGTATTTCATTTCAGACGTATTTTATTTTGAAATAATTGCTCGAGTCATCGGGTTGTACTTGTTTTAATGCTTCAAGATTTATCTAATGCATTGCTATTTTAATATTTATTATTATCCTTTACATTTTCTCTCTACAGCATTATTATTACTTATCCTGATGAACTAACGACTGTGACATGTAACGAGACAACGCAACATAAGGATAGTGATTCAGAGGAAATAGAAGAAGAAGATATAATACCTGAGGAAATTCTCAGAGAAGTGGAAAATTTTGAGGACAAGCCTAAGTCCAATTTGGACGAAACCGAGATAGTCAATTTGGGAGATTCTAAAACAGTCAAAGAAACTCGCATAAGCATCCACCTGTCACCGTCAGAGAAAGAAGAGTACTCCCGTTTCCTGAAGGAGTATAAAGATATTTTCGCGTGATCTTATGATTATATAATGGTTTGAGCACGTCTATAGTGGCTCATAAACCACCTGCTAATCCTATGTGTCCGCCTGTAAAGCAGAAGCTCAGAAGGTTCAAACCAGATATGAGTCTAAAAATCAAAGAGGAAGTCACCAAGCAGATCAAAGCTAAGGTTCTTAGAGTGCTCGAATATCCTACCTGGTTGGCCAACATCGTTCCAGTTCCGAAGAAGGATGGGAAGGTCAGAGTATGTGCCGACTATCAAGATTTAAACAAATCAAGTCCCAAAGATGATTTTCGGTTACCCAATATACACATATTGATCGATAATTGTGCCAAGCATGAACTCCAATCCTTTGTGGATTGCTTTGCGGGATATCATCAGGTCTGGATGGATGAATAAAATACCGAGAAGACAGCCTTTATCACTCCGTGGGGGTGTATTGTTATAAAATGATGTCGTTTGGCCTGCCGCCGCTTCGAACGGGCACATGTTCATTTTAGTGGCCATAGACTAATTCAAAAATGGGTTGAGGCTGCATCTCACAAGGATGTAACCAAGAAAGTCATCGCAGATTTTGTTAGGGACCGTATTGTTTGCCAATTCGGGGTACCAGAATACATCATCATCGACAACGCCGCCAACCTCAATAGCGACTTAATGAAAGCAATGTGTGAAACCTTCAAGATCAAGCATACGAATTCTACAGCATACAAACCTCAAATGAATGGAGTCGTGGAGGCCGCAAACAAGAATATCAAGAAAATATTGTGAAAGATGGTAGACAACCATAAGTAATGGCACGAGAAATTACCATTTTCCTTATTGGGGTATCGTACCACAGTCCGCACATCAACCGGAGCAACTCCCTACATATTGGTCTACGGTACTGAAATTGTCATTCCCGCCGAAGTCGAGATTCCTTCTTTGAGAATTATACAAGAACCAGAACTCAATGATGCAGAATGGATACAAAGTCGCTATGAACAATTGGATCTTATTGATGGGAAAATAATGAATGCGGTATGCCATGGTCAGCTTTATCAGTACAGAATGTCCAGAGCTTTCAACAAAAGGGTCAGACCTAGAAAGTTCACACCGGGGCAGCTGGTGCTGAAGCGGATCTTCCTGCATCAAGATGAAGCCAAAGGGAAATTTTCACCTAATTGGAAAGGGCCCATACATGGTTCACAGAGTATTAACAAGAGGAGTGCTCATACTTCCAGAAATGGACGGATAATTTTAGCCAAAACCTATCAACTCAGACGCAGTCAAGAGACACTATGTGTTAGAGTGTTTGCATTTCTTCATTTGGTGTAACTGAACTGAGCTTCACCTGATTCCCGTTTAAGAGGGGATACGTAGGCAGCCCTGTGTGTTTGGTCACATCTTAATAAAATCTTCATTTTACCAATAGTCAGAAACTGGGGCAAAATTTTGAGGAGGACCCTCAAAATTCCGGAGCAAGTCCAGCCAACTTCGTCATATGCGGAATGGCCAAAATCGCTTATTAAACTGGGGCAGAATTTTGAGGGGGACCCTCAAAATTCTAGTGCAAGGAAGTTGAAATGTCTCTAAAAGTCTCACAGTCATTGGTTCATCTAATTTACTTGATATTGCATAATACTATGTCTTTAAATAACTATATTTATCAAATGCATGTGTATTTTCTCGAAAACTTTATTACTATGGCGGCTAGATGTTACCCAGGGTAACTCAAACAGGATCCCTAGAGCAAAGCAAGCAGGCGAAGGCACGAACCAACCTTCTTGCAAAACTCACAATTTTTCTTTGGATGCAGGCACATGAACACAACAGGAGTATTCGCGAATACACACATATCAAAATCACTATCTTCATTGCCAAACGCAAACATGTCTCCAGATAAAAAATTACTAAGCATTGTCTCCCATTCTGCATGAGGCTAAGCCCTGCCTCCCCAATTTTGCATGAGGCTAAGCCCTACCTCCCTAATTGCATAAGGCTAAGCATTGCCTTTCCCTGCATGAGACTAAGCATTGTCTCCTTTTTTTGCATGAGGCTAAGCCCTGCCTTCCTAGTTGCATAAGGCTAAGCATTGCCTTTCCCTGCATTGAGACTAAGCATTGTCTCCTCTTCTTGCATGAGGCTAAGCATTGCCTCCCTAATTGTATAAGGCTAAGAATTCCCTTTCCCTGCATAAGACTAAGCATTGTCTCCTCTTCTTGCATGAGGCTAAGCATTGCCTCCCTAATTGCATAACGCTAAGCATTGCCTTTCTGTGCATGAGGCTAAGCATTGTTTCCTTTTCTTGAATGAGGCTAGGCATTGCCTCCCTAATTGCATGAGGCTAAGCATTGCCTTTCCTTGCATGAGATTAAGCCCTATCTCCCATTTTGCATGAGGCTAAGCCCTGCCTCCCTAATTCCATAAGGCTAAGCATTGCCTTTCCCTGCATGAGACTAAGCATTGTCTCCTCTTCTTGCATGAGGCTAAGCATTGCCTCCCTAATTGCATAAGGCTAAGCACTGCCTTTTCTTGAATCAAGACTAAGCACTGTCTCCCTTTCTTGCATGAGGCTAAGCCCTGCCTCCTCAATTGCATAAGGCTAAGCTCTGTCTTCCCTTGCAAAATACTGAATGCTATGCTACTTAAAATCTAGCATTATTTTTTGCTTTCCCGGGGCTAAGCTCTGCCCCAACCTTATAACAAGACTAAGATCTGTCTTGTTTCGCTTATATGACCCAGCATCATCTCATGGGCTGAAATCACCATCTTGTCCAAAGGCGTCATAGTCTAAAGGTATCATCGTCATAGCCTGAAGACACCATGTCATGGCTTGAGCATATCTCAATATTGCACATCATTATTCAAAGGCGTCATAGTTCAGAGGCACCATTCTCATGGCCCGAGAACATCATTTCATGGCCTGCGAATCCTTTATCATGCGATTCACGGCCCAAGACGCCATGGTCTAAGGACATCATCCTCACCGTTCAAAGACAATTTTCATGGTCCAAAGGGAATTTGCATCATGTTTAAATTCTCGAAATAACCCATATATATTTGCATGCATCGTGTTTTAAGTTTTGCAGGTAACCCAGGAAGTAACCGTTATTCAAACGAGAGCAATCTTCGCTCTGGTTTCCGTTCATAACGTCCACATCCTGCAATTATTTCAAAACGCAATCGATCATCGTCAATTCCGCTCCTTACTCTATGGCTATTCAGATACTTGCTCTATAACACATCCGTTACGTTTCAGACTCACATTCATGACTTCACATATATTCATTTGACACTGTCCCACTCAAAGGAACCTTTTTCCGAAATATATGACCATTCCTACAACAACTCCATCGGTTTCGTTCACCGTTGTATCCAGAACTACACACGGCCTGATTTTTGTAACACCAAGGATATGTAGGCAACTCAGGAACTAGGGTTCAGCCCCATTTTTAATCACATCATTCCTCGTTCTATTCGGCCAAAATTGGTCATCATTTTCTTTACCCGACAATTCTTCCATCCTTCCCGGGTAAAGAGGGGCAGCTGTTGATACCCAATTTTTCCCTCATATTTTTAAATTGTACATATATACTTTCAAAATAGCATATTTTCATCATCATTTTATTTATAAACTTATACAAGCATTTTACATAATTTTTCATAATTTTTAAAGGTTTTAAATCAATTTCTTTCTGCATTTTATTATACAAATATTCAGTAATAATCCTTCAAATTATTTTATGATGAGTTAATCATCTAAACTTATCATTTACACCTACATGAATGTATTTAAATATTTTAATACATTTTTTATAATTACATTTTTATTTTTAGGGCTAATTGCACATTTTTGCAATAATAGCCCATATTAATGTATAATTACATTATTTATGCAGAAAATAACTTTTTATATTTTTATAATGTTAAATAATTATTCTTAATAATTTTTAGTGCACAAATAATATTTTTTTTATTTATTAACTATTTTTATAAATTATTTTTGCTAAATATTGGGTATTTAATTAATAGCCTAATTCTAAAACCTATTTTCGGACCAAACAATGGCCCAAATCACCCAATACACCAGCCCAATACCCCAGCCCAAACCAAACGACCCCTAACCCAAAAACCCGGTCGGTACCCATTTCTTTAACCCGCCCCAGTCCCATTTTAAAATCCTGGCTGTTGATCAATGGCCTACACTTAACCTACCCTTTTTATTACCCAACCCCAAACCCTAATTCCCCATTTACTCCAAACCCGCCGCCCTCATTTGCTCTCATCTCTCTTCTCTTTTGATGAACCCTAGCTGTCTCACTCCCAAATCCCCTCTCCTAATCCCGTTCATAATGGGATTTTATCATTATTCCCTTACCTTATTGATCTCCTCTCACTACTGGTTGTCCGTCTGTGGTGTTACCTAGTTTTTTTTTTAAAAGCAAATCCACTAGGCAGGTGCCTAGGGCTAGTTTTATTAATAATAAAAAGCAAAAAGGAACCACATAGGAAGAGTACATGTATGGGGGACTTGGACCTTACCTTACAATTCCTATAGAGGCATGGAAAACCTCATCTTCTAGCAGGCATGTAAAACATAGGAACTTGCAAGTACTAAGTACTTTATAATCGTCATAGAGTTTATAACACACTCTATGACGCTATTACATGTGATGATGCTTTGAAAATGATACACTAAAAAATGTAGTAATTAGTGTCTTGCCCCTCATTTATCAAACATGTGAGTTCTTCAATTTGAAGTTCCTTAAAATCCTCTTTAACTAGCTTCAAAATATCTTCAAAATTCTTCATTTCTTCTCCGATCTATTGGACCTCGTAGATTTGGAGGGGGCAACCCCTTTTTGCTTTGCAGCTCTCATTGGGAGTTGCTTGAGTGTTATTCCTTGATTCACCTCCTTTTTTTCACTATGCTTAGGAGCGAAATCTCCACTTGTAGCCGCCTGTTCCGGACAAGATTCAATCAATTCATCGTCTTCATCTTCATCATAAATAGCAACACGTAAGTTGGCCTCTAGTTTTTGATTAGCTTCTTCTTGTATAACCATCTATAATGGTTCCTGCCTCTTCATTCTCTTTGCACTACATGGTTCATGTCTCTTTGCCACTGAAACTTTCATCTTTTGTGAAGTCGTTTTTGAGCTAGTTGAGTATGCACATCTATGAGGTTTTGGACTGTCCAAAGCATCCAATAGTGCCCTGTCATGGTCTGAAATCAGAGCCATGTTTGAAATCGCGCCTGAAGTGCTTGCATTGTGATGTTGCTGTTGTGTTAGACTGCCTGTAATCTGCTGCTGCTGTCCAGCCATGAAGCTTATAGGAAAATTTTGCTGCTGTCCTGCATTTGGATGCAGTAGTGCATCACATTGAGTGAATGCACGCTAGTGTTGCTGCCCAGATTTCTTATCTGTTGCCTTTGCCATCGAGCTAGTACCTATTGTGCTCGTTCCAATCTGTTGCTGCCTGTTTTGAGGAACAAAATCTGGGGCTATTGCATTTAAATTGCTACCTGAATTCGATTTTGCAGAGCTGCCAAGTTTTGGCCCAGGTGAGCCAACTGAAAACATCTCCTCTTCTTCACTTTCTTGATCATCTTCCTCAATGGAATTTCCTACAAATTCAGCATCCCAATCTACTTCACACTCATTCTCACATCGGTCTGACCAGAGCTTTGATTTGATTACCATCTCCCTCACATTTGCCTTGATAATTTCATTATCGTTTCCTGTGTTCTTGGAAAGTTGCTGCTGTTTGCTACTGCCTGAAGCTTGTTGTTGCCTAGTTTTTGGAGTTGTGTTCATCATCATAGCTGCCTGGGCATCTTTTACCATTTTAGCTAGCTCCGGATCTGAAATATGCAGTGTTGGTGTGGTTGCCACTGCCTTTTGCTCACCAACTGGAACAATTTCCTTAGAGACAACAAGCTGCCTACATGTATGTTCAGATACTAGCTGTTGTTTTGCAATGTCTGTATTCTCTAGTCGCCTGGATTCTGAAGCTGCATCGCGATCAACCTTCTGTACACTCGTCCCAAAATCTAGATTTAAAATATCCAGTGTTGGAGCATTTGTAACAGGCGTTTGTAATTCCCCTTTCTTGAGATCATCAGAAGAAATTAAGTCCTTTCCGATATGTCATCGAGTTGCTGCGTTTGTGGAATTTTTATGCTCTTTGCCACTGCCTGAAGAATTGGCTTGGGGTGTAACTATGTTTGCATCACTATCTTTCAAGTTCTTCTCATCATTGTGCGTACCATGCTCATTCCCAACAGCCAAAGCATCAAAAGAATTAGAGCAGTTGATGTTTTTTCCAATGGTTAGCTGATTTTTGCGACTGGAAACATCCTTTTCACTAGGTGATAGTTGTGCACCTGCTAGTTTTTCAACTGCAGCAACTCGATCACCATTCTTATTCAATGCAACTGTAACACCTGAAGCATCTACACCTTGCCCCTTATCATGTACAGCAGTAGCACCTGCTGGTTTTTCAACTGCAGCAGTAGATTTAACAGTTCTAGTCGTTCTTTAACCTGCTAAACACCATCAGGTTGTTTCATCCCCAACTGTATCTGCTCTTCTGAACGTGTAGCCTCAAGTTGCCCAGCTCTTTTAGCATTCAACAACTCCCTAGAATCTCCTTTTTGTTCAATATTAGCCATCTCACCAGCAGGTGTTCCATCATGCACTGTCACTTCTCCTCTCTCAATTCCATCAGCTTCCTTTGCCTTACCATTCATCAAATGACATGATCTTTCTTCATGTCCTTGATGTTTACAAAAGGTGCAATACTTAGGTAAATTGTCATAAGTCACCTCCTGATAATGTTCAACTATTTTTCCACTAGCTCTATCTACAATTTGCAACCTAATTCTCTTAGGGTGTTTGTCTAGGAGGTCGAGTAACACCTTAACTCTAGCAACACTTGGACGTGTTCTATCTTTTGTAGCTTTATCCACAGCAAGAGGCTTCCCACATGCTGCAGCAATTGACATTAGCGATTTTTTTGCAAAAAAATTTGGCGGCAGCTCATGAAACGAGATCCACACAACTGCTTTTGAAGTTTCTTCTCTTGGATTGAAACCTAATGTCCATGGAAAAGTTCTACAGAAATATTCTTGACCCTTAGACTTTATAAAACCAGTAGATTTCGACACCACATGGACATAGTCCTCATACAGATCAAGCCTAACTAAAACATGACGAAATTCAAGTTGGCCGATATTACATCTACCTTTAACGTCAAACTGGGCTGGAATAAGCTGCCTTAACTCTTGCAAATCAGGTTTTCCATATGAAAACTTAAGAATAACAGCTTGATGTAAGCCTTCTTCAATGGTGAATGAATTAACCTCTTCAATGGTGAATTCCACCATTGGTTCTCCATGAACGATATTGACAGGAATCAAATCGATGTTGGACGAAACTGCGGCAGATTTTTTTTGTTACAACTGACCAGCGTATGACTGTTTTGGAGTAGAGTTTGGGATTGTTTCTAGCATGTTTTGACTCGCCTCTCCCATAGCCAAAGGCTGGGGAGAGATAGGCGCAGCCATGGCTGCCCTACAGCTTCATGAGATCGCCCAACGTAGAGAGAGAAGAGAGCGTTTAACTCAAGTTTAAGTTAATAGTCACTCTGTATTTGCCCTCTGGTGTTACCTAGTTGCTTTCCTAAACATGGCAAGAAAATCTCATCAAAATTGAACCAAAGTCGGTTCATATCCTTGACCTTTCTGCTATTCCGTCTATATTCACCTTTGTTCTATTATGGGTATGAATCTCTGTATATTTTTCTGTTGCATCTTACTTACCCTAAAACTAGGGTTTTTAGATCTCTTTAGATCGAACCAAAATTGGTTCAAACCTCTGATTTTAAGTGTTATTTTGTCTATATTAATCCTATTATGTGTGAGTTTGATTTTCTTTGTCTAGATTCTGCCAATTTTTACTTTCCCTAAAATTAGGGTTTAACATTTCTCTCTTCTCCTTACTGATTTTTTTATTGCATGTGATGATTCTTTCCTTTCTCATGTTTGATTGATAATTTTCCTTGTTTGGGTGTCAATTTCTACTACTATATAAACCCCTCCCTATTCCTCTTTAAGAGGGACTTGAATCATTATAATCTCACTAATTTTAAAAGCTCTATTCTATTATTCCTTCATTATCTCGTTCTATACTTTGCTTCTTGGCCGGCTGAAAGCCAAGGCCAGTGAAATTATGGGTTCTTATTATTTGTTGATATTCAGAACACTGTGGTTTTTTGTTCTTTCTTGTATTTTCGCTTAACTGGTAAGTTACTGGACTTCGTAGTTTCATTCTTATGTATCTGTCATTTGCATATGTTTTCACTTCTGGAAATTGTAGTTTAATGTGTTTTTCAGGGTTGTTCTTGTGTGCAATTCTGATTGTTTTACTTCAGATTTAGGTCTCTTTAACCTTTGACTTCATTATGTTGATAATTTGAAACATGCCTAGACCTAATTTGAGTTAATTAGATTCTTTTCGAGCCTATGTGTTGCAACTTACTGATGTTTAGGACCTTTGCATCTCTTTGTTGTTTAATTTGCTATTAATCCAGTTACTTGAACATACTTTACTTATATGATTCGTGTCCCTTTAATAGACTAGTTGATTGTGTTCAAAGCATGAATATATACATTAACCATATAGCATCAATCTGTTTCCTGTCCTATTCTGAACTTGCTGTAATGATATCCTGTTTGATCCTGTTACCTATTAGTATGCTTCTAGCATGTCTTGACTTTCCAGTAGTTGCAACAATCTATTCTCATCCTGTCTAAGTTCTGTTGTTAATCAATATGATTCCTTCTTGTAACACTAGCATCTATAATTAGCATAATTTGAACCTTTTCCTTATTATGAGTTTGTGTATACCAATCCTGCAAGCCTGTTTTGTTAATGTGTGACTACTTATGCACTAGATGTTGGACTTGTTCTTCTGAATCTTTGATAAGTCTGTTCTTAGAACCTAAATCTTGTTTGATTATTTGCTCTATGTGTTCAATTTGACTATATTTGTATCCTTCAATGCTGTCCCTCAACCTTAGTTTACTCTCTTGTTGCATGGGCTCTTTTGAGTTCTCATTCTTAGCTGACTTAAAGCCAAGGCTACCTAAGTTCTATCATTGACTTCCCTAGTGTGGGAACTGCTCGGGGTCCAATTGAGACCCTTGTGAACTCTGACACACTAGGACTTGGTCCTTAGTCACTCCCTGAGTTTTCTCTATCAACCTCCCTAGTGTGAGCACTACCTTGGGTTTTTAAAGCCCTTGGGAACTCTGACACACTAGGGTCTAAGGTTCCTTGGCACTCTGTCCTAAATGCTCCATCTTACCCTCTTTTCACCTCCTGAATGAGCCAATAGGCTTGTGCATGGCTGTTTTTCTAAACCTTTGATGGCTACTGGGCTTTGGCTATTTTATGTAAATGAGGAGTGTTTTCTGGGTTTGATTGGCTATGACTTCTAGGCTGTGATGAAGCCCGTTGGATGTGAAATGGAAGGCCTGGCCTGGCCGGGTATACTTTGGGCCTGTCTAAGCCCTACTATAGTTATTTATAACTTTGTAATTTATTCATTGGGCCTGTAATAATTCTGTAATAACATTGGGGTGTTAGTAATATTGGGAAAATGGGTTCACTTTAATATTTGCACGAAACGGGTAGAAATCCTGCCTATAGGTGTTTAATTTGTTTAACATGTTCTGCTACTCTGTGTGTTAGATAACCTTCCTATATGTGTTTAATTCGTTTAACATGTTCTGCTTCTACATGTTTGTTAGATATCATGCGTAGAGGAAATAAAATGACCAATCTTTCAATTGCAGCATGTTCACTTGTACCATGATCTTAGGATTATATTAGTTTATGTTCTACCAATCCGCATTTTAGAAATCATGCCTATAGGGTCTTAATTGGTTAATGTGTTTGTTAATAATTACTCACTTAAGAGACATGCCTATAGGAGCTAAAATCAGTTTCAATTACTAATCGTTAGAAATCCTGCCTATAGGACATTATTACTCGCTTTTAAGTACTAATATTGAACTTTCAAACATTGTTTCATTGCCATTATTAGAAAGCATGCCTATAGGATCAAACTTAACAATTTTGAATATCTCCCATGGTTACCACTGCCAACTACTGCACATTGATATCATGTCTATAGGTTTAAACACTTAATCTGTAATAATCAGCGTATAATATCAGGTTCCCTAAACTGTATAGTTATTCGGGAAGCATTCCTCTAAAATAGCACCTTGCGTCTGAAATTGCCTGCATGCTTAAAATTCAGAATCACATAGAAGTCACGCCTATAGGATTCAAGTACCCCCATCTCGTATTAGTTCTGAAATTGTAAAACGTCTAATCTGTTTGCGTGCATTTGTTGTCTAGGTGTGGACGCTAACTTGAGCCCTTAATTGCTTTTATATGAAATCCAACTTATTTTGTATGTCGCCTAGTTTTCTCATTTTGAGCAACCTAAGTTAAGTCTATAACCACCCAAATAGAGGTCCAAACGCCTCCTGGACCATAGGTATGGGATGGGTAGTGCACGTATAAGGTATGGTTTAGAATTAATTAGTGCGCCTTAGGTAACAACTTAAAGATAGTAATCGGGTAGCAGGAGATGATAGTCTGTGCCCGCTAAATAATACGAGTAACACCCCATCTCGAGGGAGTTACGAAGTATTATTTAAGTTGCACGGGGTGATCCTTTAGGCTAAAAAACTTAGGACTCCCCCTCCCATCTTGTCTTAAAATCAATTGTTTGTTCATTGGTAGATTTGGATAATAATTGCCTCAACTCCTTGTCTTTCCCTTTATTTTGGACTAATTCATATAATTCGAGTTCGATCAGGACCCACAGTTGTGGACCTCGAAGAGTGCCTAACACCTTCTCCTCGAGGTAATTTGAGACCTTACCCGATCTTTGGTGATGAAAACTAGTTAAACCTGAGTTACTTGCAAACAGGTGCCCTAACGCACCTCAAACTGTTAGGTGGCGACTCTCTCTTTTAACACCTTCCTTAAAAGATTTTTCATGTGTCGAAAATCCGATTTCATGAGAAAAAGGGGCGCGACATGCGGACCGCACCAGAATTAAGCGTCGGCACAACCTTCGTAGGGGCATTTTTGTCAGATATTTTTAGCTTAGTATAACTAGAACAGTTTGCCATTTTTAGGTTAAGTTTAGTTTTCAGAAGTGGACTTGAGCCGTTTTCTTTACTTTTTTGAGTAATTTTGTACTAGATTAACTTCTAAACATTAGATATTCTTTGTCTAGTCAATTATTATGCATTTTATCTTAATTTCTTCTTGTATTTCTTTATTTTTCATGAGTAGCTAAATCTTTAGCTAGGGTTGCGGCCCAACCTTAGTGTGGGTACTTAATGGGTATTTAATGTAGGGCTTGTTCGTGATTGGGTTAGTGATATTTAGCCTTGTTTATGCTTGTATTCTAGAATTAATGGTTGCAAACAGTGATTCATGCTTTTTTGACTTAGTCTATACTTGAGAAAGAGAGACTAAATCTAGGAAAACTTGGCTAATAAGGAATTGGGGTGAACTCAAGAAATTGATAGCCCCAATTAAAGGGTCAAATCTAGAGATAGTAAGACCCGACTTGAGCATATATCACTTGATTTGAGCAATACCCATTTGGACTTGAGAAAGCCAAATTAGGCAAAATTACTCAAACTGCCGAGAGGTATAGAGTGGGTAATTGCGTGTGATTGCTATATTACGACCCCGCCTAATCAAATTCCTAGAATCTACAATCCGTTAGGTAACCACCTAGGTGGAAGCCACGACCCTAGATCCTTTATCATTTGAAAAACAGCCAAAATCAAAAATATTGTCTTCTAGTTTATTAATTGCAATCAGCAGTTTACAGTGAA
The DNA here is from genome assembly GCF_001879085.1 of Nicotiana attenuata. NCBI lineage: Eukaryota > Viridiplantae > Streptophyta > Magnoliopsida > Solanales > Solanaceae > Nicotiana > Nicotiana attenuata. The sequence continues at coordinate 59,565,796 of NC_031989.1, forward strand.
ATAGAAACAACCAGCAAGAATGAGGAAGTGCAAATTTAGGCACATTATACAATTACACTGGGTGTATACCTAATCCATTTCTAACTCCCTGAGGAATCGACCCCGACTCGCGTTGGATTTTATTATTGTTTCGACTGCCTCACTACCTATATTTGTGGTGTGAGTTTGGGCGACACCAATAAGTAATCATTATTACCTAGGAACTATAACAGGTAAGAAGACTGACGGAAAACAACCATATGTTCTAGCATATTAAGTATGGATTACGCAGGAGTCATGTCAGTCCTACAGAATGAGTTTTGTTGAAACTCTTTCTTGCAAAAGGAAGAATTTTTTGCAAGATTGACTCCTTCAAAGGAAAGAAGACTACCAATTATTGAGCATTTGTCATTGAATTGACCGCAAGTGGGTGGGATTGACTATATGGGTAAAAATTACCCTCTCCAATTGGCATGACCAAAAAGTTTCACATGGCAATTAAAATCTAGAAATCAAATTATGGGATCCGCTACCGAGTTCGGAAGGTTATGAGATTATGGTCATCGAAGGGTCAAGTATTCAAAATGTGGACAAATGAATTCAGAGACTCAGTCAACCTTATCCATGGATCATGAATATCTATGTTACACTAAAACGGAAGCCATTATCGAGGATCCCGCTCCCCACTATCTAATCTACTGATGTGCTGGCTCGAAAATCGAAATAATATTTTTCTTTCTATTGCTATAAAAGTCACCCCAACGCTTCAAAGAGGGATCAACAAAAATAAAAAAGGAAACACTTTCTGAAATACAATATCATTTTGTGCTAGCATTTTCCTGACTAAGCTTTGTAAATCAATCATACCTGCGATCGGAGATTGTCGGGATTGAAAATAAAGAAGAACTTTCTCTATTGCATCGTTCATTTTAATCTATTTTGTTATATCTTGTTTGTCTTTATTCATTATCTATAATCGTCTTGAATCAAACGAACTGCTAGTGGCCCTTGAAAAATACAAATTTAATTATTTAATCTCAAAACCAGTTTTTGGGTCAAACAATATTATACTTCAACATATGAGTTATAAAGATTTAAATATTTTCTTAGGAATTTGGTGTTTGAATAATTCAATTAATTCGAATTTGTGCAGAATTAACTGCCAAAGAAAGGAATGTTTCGTACCAAAATATTCTTCCTTCTCAGACTCAAACTCGAGATACAATTTAACTACTAAACCAATTCTTAGTTGCATCCGAATTACCTTGGGGCACAAATAACCTTTTAGGTGATGGTGGCATTGAGAGATTGTAAGGCATTATCTAATTACAGTATTACTTTATCTTTAAATTAAAAATATAAAATCTGCTTTGTAAAGTAGAATAGGTCTTCCAAAAAGGGAGTAAAGAGTAAAAAAATTCACCTTTGTAGCTAGCGTACGGGCGAAATAGGGGAGAATGCACACCCCGATATTTCGATGAATAAAACGAAGTGAGGGCATGAACACGCGAGAATGAAATCAAAGCCAGGAACTCTTTGTATCGAGGCTCGTGAAAATGGATGAAGTGATCGCCATTGGACCTAATAGAACGACGTACCCCGGACTTGAAACGAGTTCTAAGACTTCGGATAGCACAATGAAAGGTTATACATGACAAATTGAGGGTCGTGATATTCGCAAACAACCACATATCACAGCGCGGACCTCGCTCAATGGCAGTTACGGATCAGTAATTAATGAAAAACGAAGATTTTTACCTTTTTAGATTTGTACTAGGGGTGAAACTCTCCTACTATATAAAGGGGGAGCTTTTATTTGATAACAGAAAACGTAACATGCAAACCAAGGCAAAACAAATTTATTTTTCTCCTTTCTAGTTATTGTAAAGTTCTTACTCCACTATTTGTTCTTCATTCACAATTGGTTTCGAACAGAGGGTCCGATCGAGGGTAAAACCACTGTTCAGCCTAGGTTCAATCTGAGCCATAGCAATACATTTGGTTTGATTATTCATGTGTTCTTTAACTCATTTATTTAATATTCTTGATTATTTTGTGTTGAGTCAATCCATGTATCCTTAAAATCGCATACAAATTTAGTTGTTATTCGTTTTAAAGGTAAACAGTTTGGTCCACTGTGGGGATAAGGATAATAGTGGTGGTTTGATACACATATCCATAACACACTCTATTTTACACTTATTCTTTAAAGTATTAATTTCTTGTCAGCTTAAAAATGTCAAATTCTCAGTCTGCCCACTTGAACGTTGACGTTGAGTCTGGCCATCTTGGCAAAAACAATAATTCGGTGCCTGATAAGCAGGAGTTTTGACTGCTTATTTGCTCTCTTTTACTTGCGCTTTAGCTCAAAAGGCATAAAGGTATTCCTAAGAACTAATGAAATGTGCTTTTGTACAGGAATATAGGAAAACGAGCGAAAGAAGTCAAAATCAACTCATAAAGGAGTCAAAAGTTAACAAAAACAAAAACAGGGCAAAAAGGCCTACAGTGCGGCCGCAGAAGAGGAGATTCAAAGAGTTAGTTTTTGGGCCAGCTGAAGATGTGCGGACCGTACCATAACTGTGCAGCCGCAGAAGGACAAGTGCGGCCACACTCAAAATTATACGGTCTGCAGAAGACAAAGATCAGAGAGATGAAACTTTAAGTTTAAAGAAGAAATGCGATCCGCACCATTTTTGTGCGGCCGCATAATCAAGAGTGCGACCACACTTATTTTTGTACAGTCCGCAGAAGTCCAGCAAAAGCCAGAGCTCAAGTTCAAGGAATGCGGACCGCACTAGAATTATGCGGCTGCAGAAGCAAGAGTGCGGACGCACTCAGAAATGTGCGGTCCGCACAACCTCCGCAGGGGCATTTTTGCCAGATTTTTTCAACCTAGTATAAATAGTACTTTTTATCATTTTTAGGTTAAGTTTAGTTTTGGGAAGAGCACCTGAGCCGTTTGCTTTACTGTTTTGAGTAATTTTGTACCAGATTAAATTCTAAACATTACATTTTCTCTCTCTAATCAATTATTATGCATTCTGTCTTAATTTCTTCTTGTATTTCTTCATTTTTCATGAGTAGCTAAATTTCTACCTAGGGTTGTGGCCCAGCCCTAGTGTGGGGACTTAATGGGTATTTGATTTAGGGCTTGTTTGTGATTGGGTTAGTGATATTTAGCCAAGTTCATGCTTGAATTCAAGAATAAATGGTTGCAAATATTGATTCATGCCCATTTGACTTAGTCTCTACTTGAGAAAGAGAGACTAAGTCTAGGAACACTTGGCTAACAAGAAATTGGGGTAAACTCAAGAAATTGATAGCCCCAATTAAAGGGCCAAATCTAGAGATTGTAAGACCCGACTTGAGCATATATCACTTGTTTTGTGAATTACCCATTTGGACTTGAAAAAGTCAAATTGGGCAAAAACACTTAAACTACCGAGAGGTATAGAGTGGGTAACTACATGGGATTACTATATTACAACCTCGACTAATCAAACTTGACCTAGAGTTTACAACCTATTAGGTAACCACCTAGGTAGAAGCCACGACCCTAGATCATTTATCATTTGAAAAACAACCAAAACCGAAAATATTGTCTCTTAGTTTCATATTTGCAATCAATAGCTTAAAGTAGAAGTAAAACAACAAACAAGAATATGGAAGTGTAATATGAGGCACATCATACAATTGCACTAAATATATTCCCAATCCAAATTCTAACTCCCTGAGGAATCGAACCCGACTCGCGTTGGGTTTTATTATTGCTTCGACCGCCTCAATACCTATATTTGTGGTGTGAGTTTGGGCGATATCAATTTTTGGCGTCGTTGCCGGAGAGTTAAGCAGATTTAGCTATATAATTAGGTTTTGTGGCTTTGCCTTCTTTTCCTTCCGAGTCACTAATTTTGTTTTTGAATTGATTATAGGTACGAGAATGGCTCTCAACAACGAGCCCATCGGAAATGTGCCATTGGGGGAGGAAGTGGACGATGACCAAATGGATGAGGTTACTCTTGAACCTCAAGAAAATAGATGAGACCACCCGCCTCAAGATAATGTTCCTGTCCCTCCCCCACCTCAACCAAGAGCAGCAGCCCACCGATAATTACCGAACGAGGGTTATGCAAGTGCTATAGTCCCGCCCCACATTAGGGCGGGCAACTTCCAAATCACCAATGTGATGCTTACACTACTTGAGCAACGGGGATTCTTCATCGAGGCTCTGAGTCAGAATGCCTACAAGCATCTGAAGGGGTTCGTCGATACTTGTTGGGGGAGCCAGCAAACAAATGTCTATGAGGACGCGCTGAGGTTGAGGTTATTTCCCTTTTCTCTACGGGGAAAGGCATTGGACTGGTTAGAGAGATTTCCCAATCATTCCATACACACTTGGGATGAGTTGGCGGAAAAATTCATTTCCAAATTCTTCTCTCTGGGACATTTGGCGACGCTTCGGGATGAGATTCTTGCATTCAAGCAAGAACCCAATGAGCCATTGCACGAGATTCGGGAAAGATATCGTACCATGGTTAAAGAGTGCCTGAATATTGATATGACTGAGGCCATGATCCAACAAACCTTCTACAGGGGGATCAACACAACAAGTCAATGTGTGGTAAATCAACTCGCCGGAGGGAACTTCATGAACACGCCCTATGCCGAAGCTAGTGAAATTCTTGATGAGATGGGGGATACCTCATCAGCGTGGCAAAGTAGAGACAATGTTCTACAAGGTGACCCTAATGTCATTCACCTACACAAGGAACTACATGATCATGGACAAGCTACATCCGAGTTGACAACTACCAGGAACCAATTGGCCAAAGCTCAGCTTCAACAAGTTAAGGACCGACAAGTGCATGCAATGGAAGGAGTGAATATGATGGCAAACAAAACACGGCAACAAGGTCAACAAATGCAAAACCGTCCGGAATTAGTCATGCAAGATGATAGTGGTTATGATCAAGGTAATTCGTTCAATCAGCAAGAAGAAGAAGTTCAATATGTCAACAATTATCAAGGCCAAAGATACAATGTTCAAGGACAAAATCAACAACAATGGAGATCGCAAGGAAATCAAGGCAATTGGAACAACCAAGGCAATTGGATTGGTAGCAACAATAATCAAAGCCATTGGAATAATCAAGGTAACCAAGGCAATTGGGGAGGTGATCTCCAAGGCAATTGGGGTGGCAACAGTCAAAGCAACTGGGGAGGAAATAATCAAGGAGGGTGGAACAACAACAACAATCGGGGTCCGGGTTTTCAAAGGCCTCCGATGTTCCAGCAACCAAGCAATCCACCTCCCTATCCTTCTCAAGGTCCGAGCTACTCTAATAATGAAATGGATAGAATTGAGAATATGTTTGAATAGATGATGGAGAAAAATGTCGACTCCGATGCTCAATTAGCCTCTCACAACACTTCTATTCGCAATTTAGATGTTCAATTAGGCCAAATCTCACAAGATTTGAACACTCGTCCTAAGGGGGCACTAACTAGTGATACGGTGGTGAACCCAAAGGGTGGGAATAATACAGGACATGCTATGGCCGTGACTACTAGAAGTGGAAAAGGTGGAGATGCAACCACCTCAAATCAAAGAAGATTTGTGGATGAAGATGTTGTGGTTCAAGAAGATGAAATCCCAAGCAATGTGTTTCAAGCTAATGAAGAAGTGATAATTGATATAGATGAAAGTGTGGAGGAGACGCAAGAAGAAGTGAACCCTTCTAGGGAACACGTGATTGACATGCCGGAACCGGTAGTGCCAAAGGATAAGGAACCAATGCCAAGGCCTCATCCTCCATACCCTCAAAGGCTTGCAAAGCAAAACAGTGAAAACCAATTCAAAAAGTTTATTGATATGATGAAGAGTTTGTCGATTAATGTGTCGTTGGTTGAGGCATTGGAAAAAATGCCGGGATATGCAAAATTCATGATGGATTTGGTAACCAATAAACGATCAATGAATTGTGAGACAATCACGATGAAACATCAAGTGAGTACTATTGTGCACTCAAGGGCTCCTAAGTTGGAAGATTCAGGCGCTTTGACAATCCCTTGCACTATTGGGAGTGCCGACTTTGCCAAAGCTTTATGTGATCTTGGGGCGAGTATCAACTTTATGCCCTATTCAGTGTTCAAAACATTGGGAATTGGGAAACCAAGACCCACATCCATGAGGTTGCAAATGGCGAATCATATAATGAAGAGGCCATTGGGCATTATTGATGATGTGTTGGTTCGAGTTGACAAGTTCCTCCTCCCGGCGGACTTTGTGATTCATGATTGTGAAGTGGACTATGAGGTGCCTATCATTTTGGGTAGACCTTTCCTTGCTACGGGGAAGGCTCTTGTTGATGTGGAAGCCGGTGAGCTCACTTTTCGTGTGGGTGATGAAAAGGTGGTCTTCCATGTGTGCAAATCTATGAGGAAACCGAATAGTAATGAAGTTTGTTCGTTCGTTGATTTGGTCACCGACGTGATTGTTGATGATGCTAGTGATACCATGAATTTTGAGGATAATTTGGAAGCCGTTTTGCTGAATCTTGATGATGTTGAGGAGAAAGAAGGCTATGTAGAGAGTGTGAATGCATAGCAACGCATGGGGTCGTACACTTATGAGCCCCGCAAGCTATCTTTGGATCTTGAAAACCGGAAGACTCCTCCAACAAAGCCCTCAATCGAGGAGCCTCCCACTTGGAGTTAAAGCCATTGCCTCCACATCTCAGGTATGAATTCATTGGCCCTTCTTCTACTTTACCGGTTATCCTTTCTTCTTGCTTGACTAACATGCAGGTAGCGTCCACATTGGAGGTGCTACAAAGGAGAAAAAAAGCAATCGGATGGACTTTGGCGGATATCCGGGGCATAAGCACCGCCTTTTGTATGCACAAGATTATTTTGGAGGAGGGTGCCAAACCCTCCGTTCAACATCAAAGGAGACTAAATGAAGCGATGCAAGAGGTGGTGAAGAAGGAGATAATAAAGTGGTTAGTTGTCGGGGTTGTGTACCACATTTCCGATAGCTCGTGGACCTCTCTGGTGCAATGTGTTCCAAAGAAAGGGGGCATGACTGTGGTAAAAAATGACAAGAATGAATTGATGCCAACAAGAACTGTCATCGGGTGGAGAGTGTGCATGGACTATAGGAAGCTCAACAAAGTCACTCGAAAAGATCATTTCACGCTTCCGTTTCTTGACCAAATGCTTGATAGGTTGGACGGACGTGCTTTTTATTGCTTTCTTGATGTATACTCTGGCTATAATCAAATCCTTATTGCTCCTGAGGACCAAGAGAAGACCACTTTCACTTGCCCTTATGGTACTTTCGCATTCTCGCGGATGCCTTTTGGTCTGTGTAATGCACCGGCGACTTTTCAACGGTGTATGTTGGCTATTTTCGCCGACATGGTGGAGGATATTCTTGAGGTCTTTATGGATGATTTTTCTATGGTTGGGAATTCATTTGAAGATTGTTTGAACAATTTGGATAGGGTATTGGATAGATGTGAGGTGACAAATTTGGTGTTGAATTGGGAGAAGTGTCACTTCATAGTCGAGGAAGGCATTCTCCTTGGCCACAAAATTTCAAAGCATGGTATTGAGGTCGACAAGGCCAAGATTGAGTTGATCTCCAAACTCCTTCCCCCTACTTCTATGAAGGGAGTGAGGAGCTTCTTGGGTCATGTGGGTTTCTACCGCTGATTCATCAAGGACTTTTCCAAGGTGGTGAACCATTGTGCAAACTTTTGGAGAAGGATGCCAAGTTCCATTTCAATGAAGATTGTATGAAGGCATTTGAATTTCTTAAATTCAAGTTGACTACTACTACTATTATCACCGCACAAAATTGGAGCTTGCCTTTTGTCTCATGTGTGACACTAGTGAGGTTGCGGTTGGAGCGGTGTTGGGGCAAAGAATCAACAAAATCTTCCATCCGGTCAACTATGATAGCAAGACCATGAATGATGCCCAAGTCAACTACACAGTGACTGAAAAGGAGCTACTTGCTATTGTTTTTGCTATGGAGAAGTTCTGGCCGTATTTTATGGGTACTAAGGTGATAGTTCATACCGACCATGCGACGCTTCGGTATTTGATGTGCAAGAAAGATTCTAAGAAAAGGCTAATGCGGTGGGTGCTTCTATTGCAAGAGTTTGATCTAAAGATTCAAGACCGCAAGGGTAGTGAAAATCAAGAGGCGGACCACTTGTCCCAATTGGAGTAGGAGGGGAGGCCACATGATGGCCTTGAGATATATGATTCATTTCCCGACGAGCAACTCCTAGTCGTTTCAATGACCGGGATGCCATGGTTTTCCGATCTAGCCAATTATCTTGTGACCAGCATTGTACCGAATGAGTTCTCTTCAAACCAAAGGAAGAAGCTCAAACAGATGGCTTGGACTATTATTGGGATGAGCCATATCTTTTCCGGATATGTACCGATGGTGTGATCCGAGAATGTGTGCCGGAGGAAGAACAAATGGGAATTCTTAAGGCTTTCCACTCTTCACCGTATGGTGCTCACCATGGTGGAGCTATAACGGAAACAAAAGTTTTGAGTTGTCAATTTTATTGGCCTACTCTCTACAAGGACGCTAGTGAGCTTGTCAAGCGTTGTGATGAATGCCAAAGGGCCGGTGGGATTTCCAAGAATAATGAGATGCCCCTCACCACCATCTTGGAGATTGATATCTTTGATATTTGGGGTATTGATTTCATGGGACCGTTTGTGAGCTCTTGTGGGAACACTTACATTTTGGTAGCTATGACTATGTGTCAAAATGGGTTGAAGTCGTGGCTTTACCCAACAACGAAGCTCGAAGTGTGGTGGCATTTTTGAAGATGAACATCTTTACAAGGTTTGGTACTCTGAGAGCCATTATTTGTGATGGGGGTTCGCATTTTTGCAACCGTGCTTTTAATACCTTACTCACCAAGTATGGCGTCACTCATAAAGTCTTGACCCCCTACCATCCTCAACCAAGCAGACAAGTTGAAGTCTCCAACCGGGAGATCAAGAGTATTCTGTCTAAGATTGTGAATGCCAACCGAACGGATTGGTCAAGAAAACTTGATGATGCTCTTTGGGCTTATAGGACGGCCTACAAGATGTCGGTTGGGATGTCTCCATATCGATTGGTGTTTGGGAAGGCGTGTCATTTTTCGGTAGAACTTGAACATAAGGCCCTGTGAGCTTTGAAAAAGTTGAACCTTGAGTGGGATGTCGCCGCAAACATAAGAGTGGCCCATTTGAATGAGCTTGATGAATTCTGTATCATGCCTACACAAGTTCGTTTCTTTACAAGGAGAAGATGAAGTACCTCTCTAACAAGTACATCCACAACAAGGAGTTTAAAGAGGGTAATCTTGTGCTTTTGTTCAATTCCCAGTTACGGATGTTTCCGGGCAAGTTGAAGTCAAAATGGAGTGCCCCTTTAAAGTGGTGAATGTAACCCCCTTTGGTGCTCTAGATTTGAAAAATAAGAATGATGAGGTTTTTAGAGTCAATGGGCACCGGGTTAAGCATTATCTTGGCAAGGATGATGATGGCCACATTGGGGCGGTTCTTCATTTCAAGTGATTGGTAATATGCATCGTGCCACGACGTTAACTCGGGTGCTTCTTGGGAGGTAACCCATGTGTCTTTTTCTTTTTCTTGGTTTTCTTCTTTAGATTAGATAGGCTTTGTTTTATGCTAGCTAATTTTGAAGTGTATGCAGGAATGAGTGTGCATTGCAGGGACTGTGCATAAAATAATTGTCTAAGTGTCATAATAGTGCGCACCGCACCAGAATTATGCGGACCACACTGACACTCTACGGCCGCATAATTCTGTGTGTGGTCGCACAACTGGAAGATCAAAAATGCATGATCTCTGAAGTTTGGTCCGCATAATTGGAAGATCAAAAATGACTGTGCAGCCACACACAAAATTGTGCAGTTCGCACAAATTCTACGGCCGCACACTTTTGTGCGGTCTGCAGAATGTCTTCAGAGGATCAGGTAATGAGTGCATGCCGGACTCAAAATTGTGTGGCCGTACTCAGGTTAATTCTGGGCCCGACGGGTCAAAAGTATAAATAGGGCTTTTCAAAACTTTTTACACTTTACATTCTCTGAAACTTCAAGCCTTAAGCAAGCACAGTGCATCCCCCACTAATTCTCAAACTTCAAGCATCTCATCTCTTAGATTCTCACCTACATCCTTCATTACAGGTATGTTCATTACATCTTTAGATTTTTCATCTTTTCTTAGTTTTGTTCTTTGGTCTAGGGTTAATTACATGCCTCAAAATGTCAATAGTTAGTCATTTTTGCTTAGAATCATGTGGGTAGCATATTAAATGTTAATTCGGGCTTGGGTAAGTAGCTAATCATGCTTAATTGCTGGAACTATGCCTAATTTTGGAAAACATTATCTGAATCATAAGGCAGTGCCCGTAAAATCCAAATTATGCGGCCACACTCATTTTTGTGCGGTCCGCACTTTGAGCTTTACGGCCGCACTCATTTTGGTGTGGTCTGCAGCTCTCTGAGTTAGGGCATAATTGTGATGAATTGTGCATCCGCACTCAAAATTGTGTGGTCCGCAGTGGACTTGTGCGGCCGCACTCACTTTTGTGCGGTCCGCACTGATGAAAAATTAGAGACCCCAGTAGTCTGAACCTGGGGTTGTGCTGCCGCACTCACTTTTGTGCGGTCCGCACTCGACAGTCTGCGTCTGCACTCACTTATGTGCGGTCCGCACTGCCTCTTCTGAGATTGATTTACTGTTACTTTCAAGTATGCTTCTGTATACATTATGAGTTCAAGTCTAACTGATTCCTATTACTATTATGTTGCAGAAAATGGGTAGATCAATAGGAAGAGGTGATACATCAAAAGGGAGGGTAGAACCCTCCCAGGGCCGAGGTCGAGGCAAAATAAACTTACCCCTAGCAATCCAAAGAGCAATAAGCAAGAATGCTACAACCAATAGAGCTCCTGAACCCTCCGAAACCAGTGAGTTGTCCCATCTAGGGAAGCTTCTAAGGGTAACTCCGTGCAAGCACAACCGGAAGCCCAATCACAACAAGTCCCGGGTAGATTTCACTTGGTAAATGAATCATCGTCTTCTGCCAGTTCTTCTGAAGGTTTGGAAGAGGGTAGCCAAGACTCTGAGCCCTCTTCCCTACATTCTCCAGCTGCTCCAATTAATTTAGACGATGATGATGATGTCCCAGATGATGGGAAAGGGGGTGATACTACAGTGGGAGGTTTACAGAGATCAAGAAGGCCAGAGCTATGGGAAGACAGATTCGTCAGCGCTAATGCTTTTGCAAAATTTAGAGAATGGTAGCCACAGAGGTCGCTCACTCTTGACCGATAATTCTTGATGAAAGATTTAAACAAGCACATTCCGAATGTCCTCAGACAATTCCAGGAAAGAAAGGTATGGAAATGGTTCACCCACAGCGTTCTAGAGGCAAATGAGCACGTAGTCAAAGAATTCTATGCCAATGTTGCTTACATCAAAGGTGCGGAATATGAAAATCCGCTTTGACTCCTGTGCACAGAACACATATGTGGGGTTTGAAGAAGTAGAAGTAGAGCAATACTTGGAAAATCTAGCTATGGTTGATGCACCTCGCCCGTGACTAGCTGAGATTCTGGCAATCCGAGGGGTAATACCTCCATGGCTCACAGCAGGGGTTCCAATAGTTCGATCCACCCTAAACTTTGAAGCAAAAGGGTGGCAGACATTCGTGTGTAGCTGCATTGATCCATGCCTCAATGAGAACAACCTCCCACTTCCCCGTGCAGTTTTGGTGCCATCCATTATGGCTGGGTATCCGATTAATGTTGGTGCCATCATGTCCACCAACATCACTTTAGCTGTCCAGAAGGGTGAAAGATCCTATCCGTACCCGAACTTCCTCATAGAATACTTCAAGGATCAAAGGGTGGAGCAGAGACATTATGATACCGAAGTAAAGGAAAAGAAGCCATTGTCATGGTACCACCTCCAGGGAGCTGACAACCCGAAATTCAAGGGTAAGGCTACTACCTCCACTGGCCAGACTGAGGAGCCAGCGGTAGTAGTTACTGATTCGGCTGCTGCACCTTCAGCATCTACATTACCTCCCACAGCAGCCGACCCTTCCACCGGGACAGCGGACTTGCCAACATCTTCCTCTACTGGACTATCAGTGACAGCCTCATCTACATATCCTCAGACTGCGCTACGAGTCTCCCAGACATTGGCGAGTCTCAACAACCGGATGCAGGAAACTACTACAAAGCTGACTGACATACCCAGTGCTGTTGCAGAGCAGTCCTCCGCCCAGCAGCCCCAGCAGAGCTGCAGGTACCTCCGTCAGTGAAGGAAACAATGAAGAAGATTCTGGACAACCCGAAGACTATCATAACTTCAGCGGTGGCACACGAGAAAGCCATTGAGGATTTGGGAAAACAGGTGAAGAAGATGCGGATTTGGGAAAACAGGTGAAGAAGATGCGGAAGCCATCGACGAATCAAACTTGCCTAGAGTTTACAACCCATTAGGTAACCACCTAGGTAGAAGCCATGACCTAGATCTTTTGTCATTTGAGAAACAACCAAAACAAAAAAATATAGTCTCCTAGTTTCATAATTGCAATCAATAGCTTAAAGTAGAAGTAAAAACAACAAACAAGAATGTGGAAGTGTTATTTGAGGCACATCATACAATTGCACTAAATATATACCTATTCCAAATTCTAACTCCCTGAGGAATCGACCCTGACTCGCGTTGGGTTTTATTATTGCTTCGACCGCCTCACTACCTATATTTGTGGTGTGAGTTTGGGCGACATCAGTGCCTAGCAATAAGGTTCCCCCTAGTGATCCCAATGGAGTCCTAGTTGCCGATCCGGTCGATGCCAACTCACAGGTGGCTATTAATGTCAATCTGCCAACTGATCTTGAAAACAGCATTCCTAGAGAACCCCGACCAACAGCTCGAGAAGTACCCGAAGGCGAAGGAAATGGGCTAAGCATACGGCTAATATTCGAAATGTTTCAGGCTCAATAGGCGGCAATAAAACATATACAGAATAAAGGCCACGCCCCTAGCAGGGTCGAGCCCGAACAATCCCGGGAAAGAACTCGAAGAAACGAACAAACCACCGAGATACTGGGTGAAGCTGAGCCAGGGTTAACCCTGAGATAATGAAAACGCTTGAAGCATTAAAGAAGCGGGTGGAAGCATGTGATAATAAAATTGAGGCCAATGACAAGAAGGTTGAAACATACAATTCCAGGGTCGGTCAAATCCCAAGAGCACGCCCGATATTGAAAGGGTCGAATTCCAAGAATGTCCAAAAGCCTTTCCCTCCGAGCGCGGCATCATAGACGATCCCAAAGACGTTTTGTATACTCGATATCCCAAAATATAACTGAACCACAAATCCGAATGAGCATGTGACCTCCTATAGATGCGCCATCAAAGGGAACGACTTGGAAGATAATGAAATTGAGTCGGTGTCACTAAAGAAGTTCGGGAGACTTTGTCAAAAGAAGAGAAAATATGGTATCACAACTTACCCCCAAATTCCATTGACTTATTTGCTATGCTTCCAGATGCTTTTGTGAAGGCCCATGCCAGGGCCATCAAGGTTGAGACTAGAAAATCAGACCTTTTCAAGGTTAAACAAAGAGATACCGAGATGCTCAGGGTGTTCGTGTCAAGTTTCCAGATGGAACGGATGGACCTGCCTCCGTTTGTAGATGATTGGGCCGTTCAATCATTCACTCAAAGACTTAACCCTCGAATCTCTTTGTCTTTACAACAGCTAAAACAAAGTTTGGTAGAGTACCCGGCGGTAACTTGGGCCGACGTCCACAACAAGTACCAGTCAAAGATCAGAGTCGAGGACGACCAACTCGGATCCCCTTCTGGGCCTGTTTATCCCATTAGGGCCGACAACGGGTCTAAGAGAGACGTCGTTCATGAGCCGAGGTTGGTGCGAGATCGGTACCAACCATACAGAGCAGACCGAAGGGGAAATGGGACCGGGCGTCACCCTGAAAGGAACGAAAAGAAAAGCGATCGAGGGCCCAGTAGCCGAGTTCCGATGAGCAAAAATGGTTTTGACTGGACACTCGAGGGTAGGGAAGCGCCAAAATTATTAGAGTATAACTTCAACGTTCATGTTGCCAACATTGTATCAGCCATCGGGCACATTAAGGAAACCAAGTGGCCTCGACCATTGTAGTACGACCCTACCCAAAGAGATCTTAACTTGATATGTAAGTATCATGGCACTAATGGCAACTGGACCGAGGATTGCCGACAATAGAGAGAAGAAGTTGCCCGGTTGTTCAATAACGGGCACCTCCGAGAATTCAGAGCGATCGAGCCAAAAACCACTTTAGGAATAGGGACGCCAACAAACAGACCGAACAAGAGAAGTCTCGGCATGTCATAAACATGAACATTGGAGGGGTCGATGTCCCCCCTAAGGGCCGATAATACAGCGCACTAAAGTATCTATCATAACGGAAAAACGCACTCGAGATTAAGTCCCGGAAGGAACCATTTTGTTCAGCGACGAGGATGCCGAGGGCATCGTACAATCTCACAATGATGCATTGGTAATATCCGTGCAAGTCAATAAATCTCGAATTAAACGTGTGTTGATTGATCCAGGTAGCTCGGCCAACATCATCATATCAAGGGTTGTAGATCAGTTGGGGTTAAAAAACCAAAATAGTGCTGGCAGTCCAGGTGTTGAACAGATTTAACATGGCATGAGAAACCACTAAAGAGGAGATAACCCTGCCGGTGAACACCACCGAGACGATCCAAGAGATAAAGTTTTCGTGATCAAAGAGGAAATAAGGTATACCGCTCTATTCGGAAGGTCGTGGGTTCACAACATGAGGATGGTACCCTCAACCTTGCACCAGGCGTTGAAATTCCCTACACCGGGAGGAATGAAGACAGTCTACGGAGAGCAGCCAGCTGCAAAGGAGATGTTCGCAGTCGACAAGGTAACCCCGGTGCTCGCAATTTTGATATCAAGGAACGCGGAGCCAGCCAAGAAAGTAACAAAATATCAATCACTGATGTCGGTATCGGTCGAACTCGAGAAACGCGGAATAGATGAAGAGGAAGATTATAGAGTCCCGAGATCATTCATAGCTCCTGATACACCGACGCCACGAAATAGACGGTCGAGGAGTTGGAGCAATTCATTATAACTGAACACCTATCAGATCGAAAGGTATACCTGGGCACGGGATTACCCCTGAGCTCAAGAAAAAACTCACTGATTTTCTTAAAGTTAACATAGTTTCGCTTGGTCCCATCTTTACATGACAGAAATCCCACCGGAGGTGACCACTCATAACCTAAGTTTAGACCCGAAGTTCCATCCGGGTAAACAGAAGAGGAGGCCACAATCTGAGGTCAAGCACGTGTTTATCAAGGATGAGGTATCCAAACTCCTTAAAATAGGGTCCATCTAGGAGGTCAAATACCCGGACCGGTTAGCTAATGTAGTGGTAGTACCAAAAAAAGGGAATAAGCTAAGAATGTGTGTATATTAAAAGGATTTTAACAAGGCATGCCCTAAAGATTCTTTCCCAATTTGTAACATCGATCGGATGACCGACGGGACGGTCGGGCATGAGATACTCAGTTTTCTTGATGCCTATTCCGGCTACAACCAAATTCGGATGGACCCGGAAGATCAAGAAAAGAGTTCTTTAATCACTAAATTTGGCACCTACTGTTATAATGTAATGTCGTTTGGATTAAAGAACGTCGGTGCCACCTATCAATGCCTAGTAAATCGGATGTTCGAAGAACAGATAGGAAAATAATTAGAAGTTTATATTGACGTCATGTTAGTCAAGTCCCTACGAGCAGAGAAACATGTGAAACATTTGTAGGAGACCTTCGATATATTGCAGAAATACAATATGAAGCTGAACCTAGAGAAGTGCACATTCGGGGTCGAATAAGGAAAATTCCTCGGGTTCATGGTATTCAATCGAGGAATCGAGATCAACCCCAACAAAATAAAAGCCATAGAGGACATCACAATGGTGGAAAACGTCAAGGTTGTCCAAAGAGTGACAGGGGGATAAATAGCCACCTTAGGCCATTTCATCTCGAGGCCCTCAGACAAAGGCCATCGATTATTCTCACTGTTAAAAAAGAAGAAGAATTTCTCCTGGACAACGGAATGCCAACAAGCATTGGAAGAACTCAAACGGTACCTATCAAGTCCACCCTTGTTGCACACTCCGAAGGCAAACAAACTATTGTACCTCTACTTGGTGATTTTTTAGGTAGCAGTAAGTGGAGTCTTAGTTTAGGAGGAAGAAGGTTCGCAATTCCCTATTTACTATGTCAGTAGAACTCTAGGCGAGGCCGAATCAAGGTATCCACAGCTGGAAAAATTAGCGCTCACTTTGCTAAGCACCTCCAGGAAGCTAAAGTCGTACTTACAATGCCAACCCATATGTGTCGTTACTTCTTACCCACTAAGGAACATCATGCACAAGCCCGAGCTCTCGGTCCGATTGGCCAAATGGGTTGTGGAAATTAGCTGGTACGATATCGAGTATCGGCCCCGAACCTCCATAAAATCTCAGATTTTGGTAGACTTGGTGGTAGACATTACGCCAGCCTTAGTACCCAATGTCGAAAGGGAATTACTGTTAACCTCGGGGATCACTTCAGGAATCTAGATGCTTTTCATGGACAATGCCTCGAACGCGAAGGGGTCAGGCTCGGGATTGTATTGAAACCACCTATGGGGAATGTAATTAGGCAGTCTATGAGGCCATAATTGCAGGTCTTGAATTGGCTAAAGGCCTTCAGGCTGAGGTGATCGAAGCTAAGTACGACTTCCTCCTTGTGGTAAATCAAATTAACGAGACGTTCGAAGTAAACGAAAAGCAGCTGCGAAGTTACTTGGACAAATTAAAGGTGACCTTGCATCGATTCAGGGAATGGACCCTACAGCATGTACTCCAAGATCAGAACAGCGAGGCCGATGCACTGGCTAACTTGGGGTCTTTGGTCGATGCCGATGAATTCAGTTAGGGAACATTAGTACAACTAATGAAATCCGTGATAGAGGAGGGCCACGCCGAAGTAAACTCAACAAGTTTAACTTGGTATTGGAGGAACAAATACATAGACTACTTGAAGACCAAAAAATTGCCTTCAGATCCCAAAGAATTGAGATCCTTGTGCACCAAGGATGCCAGATTTAGCTTGGTCGAAGGGTCATTGTTCAGGAGAACCTTCGACGGCCCGCTAGCTCGATGCTTGGGACCGAGGGAGACCGAATATGCCATGAGGCAAGTTCACGAAGGCACTCGTGGGAACCGTTCGGGGGCCGAATCTTTGGCGCGGAAACTAATTAGGGCCAGCTATTATTGGACCAAAATGGATAAAGATGCAAAGGACTTCGTACGGAAATGCGACGATTGCCAAAGGCACGTCTCGATGATTTATCAACCGGGAGAAATACTGCACTCGATTTTGTCACCGTGTCCATTTATGAAGTAGGGAATGGACATCGTCGGCCCTCTGCCAAGGGCATCCGGTAAAGTTCAATTCATTCTATTCATGACCGATTATTTTTCCAAATGGGTCGAGGCTCAAGCATTCAAAAAGGTCTGGGAGAAAGAAGTCATTAACTTCATCTGGGACCACAAAATATGTCGATTTAGAATACCGGTCAAGATCGTTAGCGATAATGGGAAGCAATTCGCCAGTAGCAAGGTGAATAAAGTTTTCGAAGATCACAAGATCAAGAAGATTTTATCAACGCCAAATCACCCTAGTGGGAACGGGCAGGAAGAATCAACAATGTAGACCATACTTCTAAACCTGAAAAAAAGGTTGAATGGTGTGAAAAGGAAATGGAAAGAGATCCTTCCCGAAGTCTTTTGGGCATATCGTACGGCTTCAAAATCTAGTACCGGAGCCACCCTCTTCTCCTTGGTCTACGGAGTCGAATCCTTGATACCAGTCGAGGTGGGAGAGTCAAGCCTCAGGTTCTAGTATGCGACCGAAGAGCCAAACAGCGAGGCCATGATCACGAGCCTTGAACTATTGGATGAAAGGCGGGAGGCCGTCCTGGTCCATTTGGCCGCCCATAAAAAATGAATAGAAAGGTATTACAACCGAAGAACTAGCCTAGGACACTTTCAAGTCGGGGACTTAGTATTGAGGAAATTAACATTACACACCATGAACCCGAATGAAGGGAAGCTGGGATCGAACTGGGAAGTATTGTATAAGGTTGGTGGAATAACCGGCAAGGGCACGTATAAACTCGAAGCGGGAAACTGCGCACAACTACCGAAAAATTAGAACGTGACACACTTAAAGTGGTACTACTGCTAAGGTACGAACTCAATTATTTTTTAATCATGTTATAAATCGGACTAACGTATGCTGGTAATTAGACAAGGACGGATGTGGCTATTAGGCCTGAAACACGTGATGCACTCTTTTTCCCTTGAACCGATTTTGTCTCGAAGTGGGTTTTTTGGCAAGATTTTTAACGAGGCAACAATAAAATGTGCTAACTCGACTTGAAGACCGGTTCAAACCAGAGTCGATGATCATTTGTATTAGGTCAACATTTTCCGAGCCCTCACGAGATCAATCTCCAATACTGGGGGTCATTACCCTCAGACTAAAGTCTTTAGCAAGGGAAGAAGAAGTTCTAATGTGCTAAAAGCTAAGGCTCGGCCGTTAGGATTCATTGTAAGGGCCAAATGTTCATATGAACCGTACACACTGTCACACCTCCTTTTTACACCTCTACCCCGAAGGATAAATGTATAAGGGAGTTTTTCCATTTAAAGTGACATTATTCGAAATGGGATTATTTATTTATTTTTTAGAGTCGCCACTCGGGAAAGGATGGGCTTTTGGTGTCCCGAGTCACCGGTTTAATTTAAATCCCAAATCGAGGAAAAATTTCGACTTCCCAATTGGAGTCTGCGAACCAGAAATTCTGTGTAAGGAATTCTGTTGACCCGAGGGAAGGTGTTAGGCACCCCCGGATCCCGTGGTTCTAGCACGGTCGCTTAAATTATTATAAATGGCTAAAATATAGTTTTATACATGTTCAATCCTATAGTGCAATTTTTAAAATTATTTACCGTTTTTAATTCATTTTTACGAAAATGAACGCCGTTTAAGAGCGTGTTTTCAAATCACGTCACATGAAATGCACCCGGATCCTCAACACCTCTTATTCAACGTTTTAGGATTTGGATTTGGGTCGCATGAAATGCACACCCGACTTTAGGAAGGTAATTTTATTAAAAGACGCGCCTAGAGCGACTAACGTGTTATCAACTTTATGGGGGCCATGGAAATTCGCTAAACGGCACGCCCAATTTCTAAAATATTTTAATATAGTATTTAATGAGGGCCCCGCAATTTATATGTTTTATGCGACGAGGCTCGTCTCATGTTTTATCTAAAGGTATTCTAAAGAAGCTATGATTTTCTATTACAGTGTGTTCTCTAAAAGGGCCTTAATTAATTTGCATTTGTAAATTCGGGTCTCGAATTCAAGTCCGAATTCAAACAAGAGAGAAGACCCTCTTAATTTAAACTCGCTACCTAACTCGAGAACCTAAATCTATATTTGCAAACTGATACCCATGTCCTTAATGTAATTTCAACGGATTCTATCTTCCAGCGATTTTTTGAGCCATAAAAGCTTGGCCCAGTTCTATTGCGCGAGGCTGGTCAGGCATGGGCCTGATGCCATACGAATAGGGCCCATTGTCCTTAACCAACATTAGTCTCATAAAATGAACTGAGAGGATTTTGGGGCAGAAACCCAATTGAATTCAGATAAGTTGGCGAGATGATTTGGGCTTCCAAGGAGCCCAAACTTACTAGGAGTCCAGATCCAAAGCCTATTCTTTTGGGCTGTGGAATTACAAGTATATGGATCTTCAGTTACTCATTTCTTCACAAATTAGCCTAAACTCATCATTCTAAAAAGCGTAAACCAGAAAATTCTTATGCTCAAATTAATCAGAACAGCATATTGGCCCAGTGATAATTAAGCTATGATTTAATCAATGAAACTGGTTCGAGATGGATCATCACATAAACGAAAATCAACAATGCAATTCCGTCAAACACATGGAAACTAGACCTAATACCACTACACATTCCATTGTATCATACGGAAATCTAAAGCAATCCAAACGATCTAGTAAATGGTTTCGACAGTCCAGTCTTAATTTACAAGCCATAGTCTAATAACAGTTATTCAATTACATGAATCACAATAATGAAATCCATAGAAAAATTGTGCTGCATATCATTTCATTTCCATGAACACAGGAGTTACATGATGTGTACCTGGGAAGGAAGACAAAATGAAGAAGAAATTAGAATCAACAGCAGTAATCAGCAGCTAATAGCCAGGCACCAGCTCGTACGCAGTCCAGCAGATAACAGAAATAGACCAGAATCGAAATGTGAAAGAACACGACTCCAACAACCACGCAACAGACTTGATTGAACCAAAATGAATTGAAACTAAACTTAGGAGGAGATTTCTGAACTTCAGCAACTAGAGATAACTCAGAACATACTGATTTGATCTCGAATTTGAGCAAAATTGGACTAGAACTCAAGACCAACCTTAAGGCAATATAACAGTGTTTTCTTTTACTGGGCTTCTTTTCTTTGTATTTTTTTTTTGTTTTGATTTTTTTGCTAGGAATAAGATCTAAAAGAAACTTGAACTTCAGGATTCAGATTTTTTTTTTTTAGAAATTTTTCAGAGGTCCCCTCTAACTTGTTGAACAAGGCAGTGTGTGTGCCTTTTATAGGCAAAAATGTAAAGCTTTCTTCAGATTTTGTTTTTCTCTTTAGTCCCTCTCCTTTTAACTTTCAGTCCCTAATTTTTAAGACATATTACCCAAGTAACAACACCTATTTTATTGAAAACTATACTAAAGTCTATTCTAGAAAGTCCTACACCCATTACAATCCTTATTCTATCCTTACCCCTTTTCAAAAATTACCAAATCTGCTGAAAGTACCCTTTTCTATACCTGAACTGCCCTCAAAACTCTCTTGGAATTACTGACCAACCCAAACCCCTTTACTTTAGTTAGTACTGACTATAGTTAACCTTATTTAATCTAAATCAGCTATAACCAATCAATTAACCCTAATTACTAAAATTTAATCAAACCAGTGATTTAATCCAACCAAACAGTATCTGAACAGGGTTGAAACAACAATTAACTAAGATTAAAATGAAGCAAAATCGAATTGCAAAGAATTATCGAGACAGGCTAACACACGTTCAAGGATCGAACTATTGAATTAAAGGCTAAAATCATGCGTTGACAGTCAAATATATACACTAATTATTAAAATTGCTAGAACACATACTGAATCAAAAAGATAAGCAAAACATAACAAAAGAAACAAGAATAAAATCAGAATTAAAAGAAGGGAAAACAGAATACCTAATAGAATTAGGAACTCGGTTAGGCACTGTTGCTTGAATCCTCCAAGATTCTTGACACGTAACATCCCTAATCGTGTGTTTTCACAAGAACCCACATGATTAGGGAAATTACGGTCAAAAATCCCTAAATTTTGAGCTAGGGTTCTGCCGGTTTTAAGATTTGAAATTCGAGGAGTTATGGCAAGATTCGAAAGGTTTTGGTCAGGGATTAATGATGGGGAGGTCATGGAGACTGTGGGGTGTAAATTTGGGCCGGTTTGGACAGGTTCATGTTTGGCTCGAATCTTCAAATGAAGATTCGAGAAGTTCCAGAAAGATTCGAGCCAAACGGTTTAAGGATTTGGGTTGGGGGTGGTTAGAAGGTCTTAGGGTGTTAATTTGGCGGCCATCGGAGAAGGTGAGGTTTTCCGGCCAACCTTCCATTTAAGATTCGAAGAGTTGGGGCCTGATTCGAGGGGAGCTATGGTGATGGTTGGAAACGGGGAGGTCGAGGTGAGTTTGTGGTGTAAAAATGGCGGAGTTTGGCCTACCGGAACCGCCGTAAGGCGATTTCCGGTAGGCGGAGTCGCGGTAGTCATGGGCGGAGGGTTCAGGGTCGTCTCTGAGAGAGACGATGGCTACGGGGGGGGGGGGTATATTCAGACACTTATATATTAAATGTCGTAGGCTTCATGGACCGTTGGATCAAGTAACCTAGACGGCTAGGATTAACTTGACGTAAAACGACGTCGTTTAGCCATTAGGGGGTCTGGACCGGGTTGGATGACGGGTCTTGGGCTCATTGACCGGGTTATTTCGTTTGGGCTCAGCCATTTTGGCCCAAATTCGGGTCTTTTAAGACCAACTTTTCTCTTTTTCTCAAAATTGTTTTCTCTTTTCCCTTTTATTTTCATTTTGTATTTTTTATAATTTTCTGACTTTATTAAAATGCAAGATTAAAATAAAGACCAAATTTATTTCCAAAATTAAACTAATTAAGTCCTAAAATTGATTAAGTCCTACTTAAAGCAAACCCATGACAAATTCAACAATTAAAAAGGAAAAATGCAAAAATGGACTATTTTGTTATTTTCTTTATATTTTGTTTTAAAAATAACTTAACCACTAATTAATCATGAAATTAGATCCTAAACGCAAATGCCAAGTATTTATATGAATTAAAATTCACAAAAATGCAAACAATCAACAGAAACTAACACAAAATTCTCACAATTGTAAAATAATGAAAGAAATCATTTTGTTTGGAATTTTTGGGAATAATTCATATAGGGCAAAAATCACATGCTCACACCCACATAGGCCATGGAAAAGTTTTTATCCGCTTTCATTCATGTACCTTGCATACCAAGAAATGAAAGAAATTTCCACTTCCCTTACACTTCGTCACTACGCGTTTTGTTTCATCGATCCCGGATCCTGAAAGCCCACGGGCTACCCCAACTCGGGAATTATCGAGCTTGCAGGCTACCTCTACTCGGGGACTATCGAGCCCACGAGCTACCCCTACTCGGGGACTGTCGCCCTATGAAAGTCTGGGCTGCCAAATCCCCAAGGCATTAAACTTATTACGCGGTGCCCAAATGTAAAAGGCTACGGCCACCCTAAAAAATGGCTCAGAGACGTCCGAAGTTTGAAACCAGAAATTAAGACCCTTACGAAAATTCGAAACCTACTAAAAGGTTAACATCGGCAAAAACATCGTCTAAAACCTCTGATCTCACCGAGGGTTCGAAGCCATAAGAAAACAAAGTTGGGCCGAAGTCGGGCTTCACTCGAACCTCCAAAAAATGAATGCCCCAGAACTACATCTGATACTATGTTAAGGCATCAAAAACAATACACAAATAGAAATTGCAAGAAGATACTGGAAAATTAATGACATGGTATTGCCAAAATGGAAAAAAAATTTACATTCCAAAATATATTTATAAAAGCCCGATAGAACGGCCTCGGGATAAACAAAATAATATACATATGAAAAACTAGGAAAATACTATGGCAACTACGCCTGGTCTTCACCAGGGCCCGACTCATCCCCGGAACCATCGGAGCCCATAGAGCCCTCAGAACTTTCTGGACACCCAGGCTTGTATAGTTACTTTGCCTCAGCCTCAAGCCTCCTGGCTTCTTCAACCTCGGTCGATAGGTCAAAACCTCGGGCGTGAATCGTTTCAAGGGTCTCTCTTCAGGATAGATGCTTTATCTATTCAGTCTTTGTCTTTAAGCAGGTCTCGGCTGCCTCCACATCGGCCTTGTACTGAGCCAACATTTCCTTGGCATCAGTAGAGGTTGTGTCTAATTTGGATCTCAGTGCCGTATATTCTCTTCCAAGAGCATCCCGTTTCGCGACGACCGAGCTCAGACGTGCCCGAAGATCATCGTTCAACCTATACCACTTGTCGGCTTTGTCCTTCCTCACCCGAAGTTGGTTCTCGACTGACTCCAGCTCCGCCTTTGCAGCTTCCTTCTCCGAGGCCAGTAGCTCCATCATGCCCTGCCAAACTTCGGTTTGGGCCTTGACCCCGTCCATCTTAGCCTGCAAATGATCGATCAGGTGTATCTTCTATAGGACCTACGAAGTTGTGTTCTTAGTCACCATGACTAGCTGCTCGTTTTTGGCTTCAAAGACCTATACCTTCTCAACCAAGTCGGTGTGTTCCCGCTTCAGGGTCGAGGCCTCCTTCTAAACCTTTTCCAGCTCGGCCTGGAGAATTGCGAGGTCTTTAAGGGCCCCGTCCTGTTGCCCACTAAGAGCCATGTACATGTCCTTCTTCTGGACATGTTCTTTGAGCTCGAACTTGAGCTGGCTGATTTCCAAGCGCTACCAGAGAAAGCTTTCATGGTGAAGCACTGAAGCCTGTAAAATGATGAAATTAGTAAGAGACATCAAAGGAAAGCCTATGTGGGATCCATAAAGGGATACGAAAGTGTTAACGCCTTACCTGGTTCAGCGCCTCGATGAAAAGACATGGCGTGCCCACCTTGTTCATCTTTACCTGGTCCTCCTCGGTCACCAGGCATCGTAGGTAGATTTCTATGCCCACCAGAGCAGACAGGACCCGAGCATCCACCGATATTCTGAGAACAGCCTTTCTCTTGTGTTTGGGGTCCACACTCGACGCAGGAAATTGCTTCTCTAGTTTTGGGCTCGAACTTGGCCCTCCAGCTCCTAAGTGCCGTCCTTCTTCGGGATCTCCAAGTGACCCAGCCCAAAAAAATCCTCCAATGCGGACATATCCATGCCGTCGAAAAAGGAGTTGAGGGATCATCTGAACCCCGTACTCCTTCACTTGACTTTTCTTTACCCGCTTGGGCCTCTTCGAGCATGGACTCGGTATAGGAGGGCATCTCCATGATGTCGACCACACCAGTCGCCTCCTTCAGAAAAAGAACCGCTTCTTGGGAGGTCGCAGCCACCATCTCCCACTCAGTTTCCCGAGTCAGAAGGGGATCGACCTCGTGACCCCAACTCTCGATGGACGCCTGCTCCGCAGTAAGGGTCGATCCATGGGCATCGAAGTTGTCATCTTCTTCGGGCACATCCCTGAGCCAGTAGATAAAGTGGAGGTCCGGTACCCTAGATTTGGTATTCTTCTTGGGTTTCCAGACCTGGGTGGCCACCCTCTTTGCCTCGGGATCTGGGGAACCCGAGGAATTTCTTTTCCTCTTCTTCTCCTCCTCCGCGGCAGCCCCGGGTTATCCCAAAACAGAGGGCTCGGCGGGTAAGGATGTATCCTCATCCTCATCCAGCAGCCTAAGTTTGGTGGCCTTAGGCAGACCTGTAAAAGGATAGAAAAGGTTAGCATTGTTGGGAGCATAGTGGTAACTATTCAGGGAAGAAGCTCACCATGAGAACGGGCCTCCTTTTGCCCTTCGAAAGTTTGCGCCATGCACGCTCGGAGTACGGCATTTGGTTACAAATCCCTTCAATCTGCTCGTTGAACCGGGGGATTGCATCAGGAACTTGGGCAACAGCTGCACGGCCGTAAATACAGGCAATGATAGAAGTAATAAAAGAAGATAATACATAAGGCACACGACACTTACGTGATGCGTTCCAGTTCTCAGGGAACAACAGAAACTTGGGAGGGATCATGTCTTCAGCTTTCACCCGAACAAACCTCCCTTACCAGCATCAGTCTCGATGCTCGTCAATGCTCGAGAAATGGGCCTGTTACGACTCAAAATCCCTCTGAAGGAGTCATGGTGGCACCTAGCTTCTAAAACTATGTAAGCCTAACATATACCGAAATGACAACAGATTCTACCAAACAGCTGCTAAACATGAACCGAAAATTTCTATATAAACCAATAATCTCAACATGATAAGTGACTGGTAGTACAAAATCATAAGCTTTACTAAGATTCATTTGGAACAAAAATACATCGTTGTCCCGGAACAAAAATACATCGTTGTCATAGTATGAGTACACCACATCGGTACCCACTAAGTATTAAGCCTAACCTCAGTAGAGTAATGACAAGGCCAGGTTAAGACACCTACCGGACATGTAAACCTGTGCAGGATATGACATAAAGCTAACAACGAAAGAATATCAATGTAAGGCCGATAGCAGAAAGAATTCAAATTACAATCAACAGTGAAGATAAGGGGAACACGAACGGCAACGAGAAATAACCAAGTAATTAAGCAACAACTAGTCAGGGTACGGATGAAGTATAATGTGCTCAAGTAGGGAAAACAATGACAACTCAACCAACCAAATCATTCCTAATACACGAATTTCAACAATCCCACTTCTCGTAATCTCAGATCATTAATCACAACTTCCAAACATTACACACATAGCACCTTGTGCCCACTTTTTCCATATCACATTCGCATGGAAAAATCCATGTGCTACCAGGTACATAGTATCCGTGTCAAATGCTAATAAATAATATTGGAGGGATCTATTTATATACAATAAAGTAAAATTGCAGTTACTGAACCAAATAGGTAATCAATGAGAAAATGAGTTTATTTTAGAAAATATTTGGGTGAAAAAATAACATTTTCAAATAAAATAAGACATTGGATAAGCTACTGATTTGAATATAGAATTTAACAAATTAAAATATAATAGTAATTCCTTTTTAAGTAAAGTGGAAATATCAGATAGGGTAAGGAGATTAAATTGAGAAATCGATTAAAGTGAAATATGACGACTATTAAAGATAGTAAGGTACCGAATGAAACGACGAGTTTTAACCTAAGAGTCACATAAGGTAAGCATGTTATTAATTTATTTTTTTTATTTAAACCATTATGTTACTAACAACTCAACGAGGTATAAGATAATGACTCAGCATAGTAAATTCATCTAGAAAATCAATTCACCAAAATAATAGTAATAGGAAAGGAAAACATGAAACGGCAAAGCAGTAAACTAATGAAAATAACTCAATCCTCAAAAAAATAGTAAAAACCAGAAATACCAATCCTTAAAGTCTCGTACGAAAGAAACGAAGCCAGCACAATACAACAAGGAATACAAAATACATAAACTATTACAGCACGAAACCCGATCCCACCGTGCAAACACGATCCTCCTTTATTCCACCATATAAATATCAATAGTAATAAGTAAATATATGTTGCGGCGAGCAACCCGATCCTACCATATATTCGAAGTCAATATAATAGTTTTCCCTTATTTTACCATATCAATCCTCGCTTATTTTACCCGTTGCGGCGCGCAACCCGATCCCACCGTATCAATATAAATTCTCCATTTTTCCACCTGTTGCGGCATGCAACCCAATCCACAAGCAATTTAAATTAACAACAACAATCTAATAAATCAATTACAAGAATTTCTACAGTCAAGGATATGAGTACACGGCAATAAAGGAACCACGTAATAATCAATGGAATGCAACAAATATTACAAGAATGACATGACAAGTAAAGCACGTGACAACTAAGGTGTGCAAGTAAAACAGTTATGACAAGTAGCAAATAGGCACGGAGTCATGAAAGGGACTCAACAATTATGAGGTATCAAGACAATAAAGAAGGCAAAACTTCAACTAAAGCACGTAAGGGCAAAATAACAAGTATGGGGCACAATATGTGCTAACAACGTCAAATAAAGCATGTAAGAGTAGATTAACAATGAAAGACATAACACGTCATAACAATTCAATTAAAGGCATGGAAAGAGCCTAGATAACCTAAACCGGTCAAATACCACATATAGCCTGTGTTCCCACTCGTCACCTTACGTACACGGCTTTCACATGCACAAATAGCACAATCAACTCAAATCCTAAAGGGGTAGTTTCCCCCACACAAAGTTAGACAAGAAACTTACCTCGAAGAAGCTAAATCGATACTCTAAAATGACCTTCTCGGGTGAAACAACCTCCGGACGGCTCAAATCTAGCCAAAATAACTTCATATCATAAATAAAAATCATAGGAAACAATTCGAAATAATAATGCTTCGTTCTTTAAAGAAAACTAAAAGTCAACCCAAAATGCCAACCCCGGGCCCGCACCTCGGAACCTGACAAATTTCACAAAATCCTGTCACGCCCCAACCTTGGGAGGTGCGACCGGTGCTCAACCGAGTGAACCCGACTGAGCAAGCCTTTTTGGACACCTTCTACCCAACTCATATGATCAAGAAACCCTGCTTTCATTTAATTAGATAATAGGAAAGATCGTACATATAACATTGCTAGTTCATCTTATATTATAACCCTTAAACAATTGTTAAGTTTCCTAAACTTCATATAGTTACAGTTTAGAAGAACCAGAGTTTAGAGTTACAACACAGTCCAGCAACCCATCCAACACCCATACATAACCCACACAAACGTCTACGGAGCCTCTAAAGATACAAAAAGACAGTTATGATAATATCGGCAACAAGGCCCTGGCTATACCTCAAAATGTGGAAATTTACAACAAAAGATATACTGCATAACCCCTGGAAAAAAAGGGCTCACCAAGACTGCTGAGAGGAGGGTGCTCCGCTATCTGCGATCGGCACTGTCTGCTATGGAGCCACTTACATCCATTCAAAGATGTAGCGTCCCCGGCAAAAGGGACGTTAGTACCGTGGAATAGTACTAGTATGTATAACTAAACGCCATCCATTAGAAAGAACAACCATACAAGAATAAGGAAATAATAAGGATCAACAAACGCTTTAAACAATCACCGCATCATCAAATAAAGGGATCACATAGCTTTCACATAATTTCCATACCTTTAGGTTGGGACATTAAGTACTGTTACATCCTCTTTCACAAATACCACCGCTTTCTTGCGCGGAGTTTGATCACGACCCGATCGGCTAAGTTGCCTCATCTGAGACATGTACCTCAATCACAATTTCATTCTCACTATCCGGTTTATCAGCACAATACCACCATGTGTGCGGCATGGCGTCCGATCACGGCCCGATCGGCTAGGCCGTCTTACAAAGATGTTTTTCCTCTTCCATCAATCATCTCATTTCAATTTTTATTTCACATATATCAGTTCATCGGCACTTGGGGCCACAATTATCACATCATACTTGGCACTAGGCCACATTTCATGACTCAACTCTTTTCCCCCACATTTCACATCATTTCCATTTTCAACATTAACCTTGCAATTTAAGATAATAAGCACATACGAGAGCAATTCAAGTTGTAAGCATAGAGAGGATTTCACATAGTCGGCATAGCAATCTCAATTTATACTTGACTTGAAATCTAGGAATTTTAGCACATGGTTCACATTCTTCACACATCCTTAAATTACCAAAAATAGCATATTGGAAACATTGAGGCACACCTTTCACATATATTCTTGCAACACCAACTCATTTGAAATAGAAAGCACTATATCAATCAAATTTCAGAACTTACAACATTTTCATGGACACAAAGGGAGATCAATTTCTAAGAAGAGGGGGTTTTAGCCATACATACCTCAATAGAGCTTTCCTTAAATTCTTACAAAAATTCCGGAACTCTTAGCAACTTCGATCTATTTTATGAGAATTACAAGTTGAACCAAAAATTAGAGAGATGATCAAGATTCTAGCTCATTTGAGCATATTATCAAGCACTAAGTGTGCATTACGATTTTTAGACCTTTTTGTGAAAGATTCTATTATTCTACACCCCATTCGTTACATATTTCGCTCACAATCTCCCTATACCCTTTTATCATACATGCATGCAAGATAATCAATCCTTATACCCATGAACCCACATGTTAATTACTCATTTAGTAGGAATTTTCGAAATCAATGGTTAGGGCACAGGTTCTTACCTCTTAGGATGAAGGCTTAATAGCTTTACTTGATAATCTTCAATGATTGGGCAAGGATTGAATAGTGACTTGGTGAGGATCACTTTCTCCCTCTAGAACTCTTTTTCTCACTCTAAATGTAGCAGAAAATAACACAATATGGTCTAATGGGGTGTTTATAATAAGATGGGGTCGGGTTTTAAAAGTTAGAAAATAGGAGCCCCGACTCAATCTGCGGTCACATATGCGACCGCTAACTGATATGCGGCCCGCAAAAGGGACCGCAAAAATAGCCCTTAAGGCTTGAATATTCTGCCCGGGTATGCAACCAATATGCGGTCCGCATACCTATTCTGCGGTCGCATAATGCACCGCAGAATTGCCCTTTGCAAAAATCCCAAGGCAAATATGCGATCAGTATGCGGCCCGCATAGCAATTATGCGATCGCACAATTGGGCCGCATAACTGGCCTCAAAATTGGCCAACTTATGTTTCACTCTGCGGCCATTATGCGGTCCGCAGAGCTATTATGCGGCCGCATAATGGGCTGCAGAAACGCGTTCTTTTGGGAAATATTTTTCCTTAACTTTTTAATGCACAGATCGATCCAAAAAGTCCGAATTTTATAAATTTCTAACACATATTCCTAACTAGGCACTACGAGGTTTCGGGTTCTTGAGCAAAAATTTCAAGGGGCCTTACAAATCTGAACACCCATTCCAATACGAGTGCAACCATACCAAAATTATCAAATTCCGACATCAATTCATCATTCAAATCATAATTTTACATTTTTGAAAGAGTTTGCAAAAATTTCCATTTTCTCTCATTCAAATCACTAATTAAATGTTAAAAACAAAGATGAATTACGAAATATAATCAAATTCGGATAAAGAACACTTACTCCAATCCAACACATGAAAATTCCCTCCAAAATTGCCCAAATCCAAGCTCTCTAACTCAAAAAGTGATAAAATGCAAAAAGCCCCTGAAATAGAGTTCATATATTCTGCGTAGTGAACTCTCTAACTCAAAAAAGTGATAAAATGCAAAAAGCCCTTGAAATAGAGTTCTTATATTCTGCCCAGTGAAATATGCATCGCGATCGCGGAACATACATCGTGATCGGGGAGAACAATGCCTTCAGCTTCCCAAAAACATGCTTCGCGAACGCGACACTCAACCGCCTAGGAAACATCGCGAACACGCCCTCAACCACGCGAACGTAGAAAACAATCTCCTGTTGACCTTCCCAACTTCTTTTAACACGATCGCGTACAAAACAGTGCGAGCGAAGACAGCAAATCCTCAAAGCTCATGAACACGATCTTCTCTTCGCTACCGCGTAGAGAAAAAGTGCCAGATTCCACAGCACACTACGCGAACGTGAATCCTTCATTGTGATCGCATTGAAGAACACTAGGGGACAGAATTGAACAGTCCAAAAATAGAAAGAAATGGCCCGTAGCCTATCCGAAACACACCTGAGACCCCTTGGACCCCGTCGAATCATACCAA
Organism: Nicotiana attenuata; assembly: GCF_001879085.1. Lineage (NCBI taxonomy): Eukaryota > Viridiplantae > Streptophyta > Magnoliopsida > Solanales > Solanaceae > Nicotiana > Nicotiana attenuata. The sequence continues at coordinate 59,597,079 of NC_031989.1, forward strand.
CACATTCCATAACATAATGTGAACCTGCTCGAGGCCTCAAATCACATCAAACAATGTCAAAACTATGAATCGCACCTCAAATCGAACCAAATGAACTTAGGAAATTTCAACTTCTACAACTCGCGCCGAATCATATCAGATCAACAAGTACCACTACCACGTAATGATATGAACCCATCACACACAGTAGGACCAAGACACATGAATCTAACATAAAGGATCATATCCCAACATAGCCCCGCTGCAATGCATGACCTATCCAAACACCGGTCCATACGAAATACTTTAAGCCACAATGCTCCAAAATCAACAACTACACGCAACTCGACATCAAGTACACAAAGGGCATGACCGTAACCATGGAGAAGTAAATAGCATAATATTTCACAACCCGGAAAGGCCATAGCCAAGGCGCAATCAACCATTCAACTCCACAGTAACTATCTCGCTCAAATTCTGCTACAAGGCCCAAACAGAACCGTATCTGGCATGCATATAACCAACAAATCACAACCTCTCGTAGCATAGAAGTGTAACAGATAGAACATATCAGAACGCGAACAAGTTCAACTCTAACCGAATGACACACCTCTCAGCAATAACGGTGCTGAGTCACCAAATCCGACCTGGTGTGGAATACAAATCCTCCTTGGGACCACCAATAGGCCCCAAATCAACTTCGGCCATCCTCAAATGGACAAATAGCTCTCCAAAAGCCCACAAAGGTCTAACCATAACATGTACACCACCTAGCTAACTTTGGCCACATCTTTACAGTCCGCAACCCCGAAACAATCTGCTTCTGAGAACTCCCAGTATCCAATTCCATAGAGCACGTAAATCACCATAGTCGATCCCAAATCTACCACTCGAATGACCAACACATCCCTCATACATAATCATCCCCACGAGAAATACTTTTATAAGTCTTCCATGTCACATAGCAAAATCTGAACATCAGCAATCGATCAACTAGGCGAGTACCGTAATACCAATGAAGCAGTTGTAAATCAAAACATAGTGTGCCTTCTAAAATGTGCACCCTCCTCGGGCAATACCAAGTAGTAATAGTATTAATCTTGTCATCTGAAACCGTCCATGTTGTCTAAGAATTCATGACCTTCCCTTCAAAACTAAACCACCACCACGTATATGCAAATCTCAATCCCACAGGTCGCATCGCATCTATCATGCCATCATATGAAGAGCACGAGAATCTCATGATCAACTCTGAGTCGCCAACAAATACATACCCGATCAGTCAGAAATCTTATATTTGGTCGCATCTCGGAGAACCGGTCATACCATTACTGTATTGATCCAACCTACTACCAAGTTGCCCTATTTCTCTGAGTTCCTTTAGAATTACCCTTAGGGTGGCACTTCTCCTTGCCAGAACACCACCATCCTCATACAAAGCTCACCATAAGAGATCCTAGCACGAACCAGGTAGCCTAGAAGCTCATAAACCACTATATTTCCTCTAAAGCATACCATGATGTCGCAACCTAGATCCCCACTCTGAAGAGACCTTCTGCGAGTCTGAAGCTATTTTTCTAACCTCTCTAATGCTGAACTGTAGAATTATTAATGGTTCATAATTACTGCAAGTCCCAGCAATATCCCATGCAAACCTCAAATCTTAATCATATACAAAGTTTGGGGAACCTTTCAATACTGTATATGATAGAATATAAGGGTCCACCAAACTCTATAGAGAACCAGGTTCTCTATCAGATTTAACAGTACACGCACACACACGTACGACTGTAGGTAAATGACAAGAGAAATTTTACATGGAAAATTCCCAGCTCAACGGGATTAAAAACCACAACCTGCCCTTGTAGGATTTCAACTTTACTACTAAGCAACTTTGATATTACAACCTATGCAACCTAGGAATTAAGCTCTTAATCCCTCACTAACTTGTAACACACATATTACAAGCCACTTTGCAATAACTCTATTACAAAGACTTTAAAACTTGACTAACTCTAGCCAAGACTTAAACACATAGGTTTAAGGTTTACAAGGGTTTCCTACAGAATTCTTCTTAAACAAGCGAGATAGGAATTTCAATTTAAGACTATTACAAAGTTACAACTCAACTAAGGACATATAATAACTCTATGTGGGAACTGGTCCGTAGTTGTTTTGTTCTTTGTTCTTGAAGCACTTGACACTTGCTTGCTGAATGGTCGCGTGAGTGAGCTCTTCTGAAATCTCTAAGTGTTCAAGTATTTTGTTTTACCTCCCTTGAATGCATATATACATGTGTGACATCACTTAAAATTATGCAAGCAAGGTAGGTACAAATTCTTCCCTGGAAACTTGACTGCAGCACTGTTCCAGCACTGTAGCGTGTGCAGGCAGCAACTTTCCAACTGGAGAGTTGACTTCGTACAGTCTCCTCGGGAACTAGTAGGGACCTGTTCCCTCAGCTGTTCCTTCCACTATGAAGAGTTGAATCATATTCCACGCTGAATCCCAACCTGGAATCTTGTGATTTTGAGGTCTTGTAAATGTGTAACAGGTTCCTTATCTGGTTCTGGATAGTAAGTTTGTTAGATCATCAAAACGTAAAGTAAAGTACTTATAACCCAAGTACTTGTAACCTATTGTGAACTAGAAAGACCTTTAGTTCCCCATGAAGCTCTGCATTCCCCCTTAATCAGTACCTGAACTTTTGTGAGTTCCCCCTGAATGAGTTCCCCCTGAATTTGTATTTCTCCCCCTTCAGATTACTATTCATCTATGCTCTTTATGATTCAATTAAATCTTCCCCCTTTTGGCATCATAAAAAGCACAGAATGAGTAGGAAGCAGAAAGAAGTCTAGCGTATTTAACTCATGTCACTTATGTGCTCACAACATAACAGAAAACAGAAACAAAAGAGTAGTAGCATAGATAGAAAAAAAATGAAATCACTTTCATTAACCAGATTCAGACTATTACAGGCGGGAGAAGAAATATTGTTTTCATCCACAGTCTAAAACAAACAAAAAAAACTATCACAACCCGGATTTCCCACCCTCGGGAGTCGTGATGGTGCCTACTAGTGAAAGCTAAGCAAGCCAACCGATTGAATTATTTACCTTGTTTCCCTTTTTAATCCGTTAACAATTAAGAACCAACATTTAATAAACAACAGAATTTAACAAGCGGAAGACCGAAATGCAATATTTTAATAATGCTACGAATACCAATCCATAACTAAACTACCCAGAACTGGTGTCACAATTTCACAGACTCTCTAGGAATACTACAAATAAAGGTCTGAAAGATTAAAACGACACTGTCTCTGGAATACATGAAAGAAATAGAATGAAAAGATAGAAGGAGACGCCAAGGCCTGCGGACGCCTGCAGGACTACCTCGGGTCGTCTGGTGAACTAGAAGCAGCAACCTCACTGCGGTCCGAAAGCTACAGCACCTGGTTCTGCACAAAAGAGTGCAGAGTGTAGTATCAGCACAACCGACCCCATGTGCTGGTAAGTGCCTAGCCTAACCTCGGCGAAGTAGTGACAAGGCTAGGACCAGACTACCAAATAAACCTGTGCAATTAAATCATATACAGTGGAAAAATAAAGGCAGAAATTTACAATTTAAAAGTAAAAGGGGGAGAGAGACATGTTGCGGGGATATCAAGTAACAACAGGAAGCAAATAAATAATCGTAAAGAACACCATAACTCAAATACCAACAATAATCAGGAAATCAAGACAAGTGCACGGCATCACCCTTCGTGCTTTTACTCTCGTCCTCACCAAATATCAATATAATCGGCACGGCAACACCCTTCGCGCTTTTACCTCACAAAATCATGGCACGGAATGATCCTTCATGCATTATCACTCATATAAAGGCACGGAATGGTATATCGTGCGGCATGACATCACCCTTCATGCATTAACACTCTCTCACAAAATATCATGCACGGCAGCACCCTTCGTGCTTTAACACTCTCTCACCAAAACAATGCACGGCATCACCCTTCGTGCTTTAACACTCTTCCTCACCCAAACAACAATCACAAACAATAAGGGCAAGGAAACAAATAGAATCACAATAAAATCACAATGAAAATCCCGGCAAGGGAGACGACATTAAAAGCAACAACATCCCGGCGAGGGAGACAATATCATAATCCTCTGCTCTTTTTCACATTTACTTCACAACTCAATTTACAACATGAGCCAACGCTCTACAATGCTCAATTACCAATGATACTTTCACAATTCAATTCAGTACTTGAGCCAACGCTCTACAATGTTCAAGTACCAATAATACTTCCACAATCAATTCACAACTTGAGCCAACGCTCTTAAATATTCAGTTACCAAATTTACTTCCACAATCCTTGTTCAACAATAGAAATATCACATAAGGCATGTAAAATACAAGACAGAGTCACATTAATCATAGTATAAGACTCACGGGCATGCTTGACACCAACGTATAGATACTTGTCACCATGCCTATACGTCGTACTCAACAATTAACACATAGAAAATAGGACATGACTCCTAATCCCTCAAGCTAAGGTTAGACCAAACACTTACCTCGATGCCTCGAACACAATTCAAGCCTCAACTACCACTTTACCTCTTGATTCCACCACCAATTCGCTCGTATCTAGCCACAAGTTACTTAACTATATCAATAAATGCTAAATGAATCAATTCTAATGCATGAAAATAGATTTTCTAGAGTTTTTCCCAAAAAGTCAAAAATTGACCCCTGGCCCGCTTGGTCCAAACCCGAAATTCGGACCAGAACCCGATTACCCATTTACCCCCGAGCCCGAATACATAATTGGTTTTGGAATCCAACCTCAATTTGAGGTCTAAATCCCCAAATTTTAATATTCTTAGGTTTTACCCAAAATTCCCAATTCCACCATGAAAACCCTAGATTCTAGGATGAAATCTTGTAAAAATAAGCTAAGAAGTGAAAGTAACGAGTTTAAAATCACTTTCTTGTGTTTTGGGGAAAGAAAGAGTGCTTGAAAAATCACCCTTTGTGTTTTAGGTTTCTGAAAATGGTAAAATAACTGAAAAGTCCCGTTTATATACTCCTCTCAGACCCTCACCGCAGACCGCATAAAATGGATTGCCGCCGCGGAGCTCCACCGCGGACCGCATAATATTGAGCGCGGCCGCGAAAGGCTTGGCCTTGCTCACCGCGGACCACATAAATCCACCGCGGTCGCGGAAGCCCCACCGCGGTCGCGGGAAACCATTCCGGACCGCGGAGCCTGGTTCAGAGATCTGCAACTTCTCTGAACCTGCAACAGCTATGTTCAAGTCTAAATTCACTCTATGGCCTATCCAAAACTCACCCGAGCCCTCAGGGCTCCAAATCAAACATGCACGCAAGTCCAAAAACATCATACAGACTTGCTCGTACGATCAAATCATCAAAATAACATCAATAACTATGAATTAAGCCTCAAATTCATGAAATCACTTAAGAACATCAAAATTTCTAATTTTTTTCTCAAATAAGGTTCGATTTATACCAAACGAACTCCGATTCTTACCAAACTTCACAGATTCCACTAATTTATTATTTTAAACTCGTACCGGGCTCCGGAACTAAAATACGGACTCGATACCATTAATTTCATCATCTTTCATTTCTCAAAAACTCTTATATTTTCCAGAAAACAATTTTCTTGAAAAATCCATTTCTCGGGCTTGGGACCTCGGATTTCACTTTCGGGCGTATGCCCAAGTCTCATATTTTCCTACGGACCCTCCGGGATTGTCAAATTGCGGGTCCGAGTCTGTTTACCCAAAATGTTGACCGAAGTCAACCTAAATTCATTTTAAAAGCAAAATTTATCAATTTTTCATAGATGTTCACATAATGGCTTTCAAGATACACGCCCGGACTGCGCATGCAAATCGAGGTGAGACAAAAAGGAGTTTTTAAGGCCTCGGATCACAGAATTTTTTTCTAAAACAAGTGATGACCTTTTGGGTCATCACAAAAACAATTGCCTGAAACAACAAAAACATCACCAAAAACAACTTTAGAAGATAGACTCTGAAATTGGACACCGAGGGGCCATTCTTTAAGGGACACTGGAGGAAGGGGGCTTGGAAGAGGAAGCAAGGGTTTGGAGGACAAGACCCATACGAGCATTCGCGGACATTTTCTCATTGAGCAGTCTTTCTTTTAGGTCCTCCACCTTTTTCCTGAGTTCAGCATTCTCCTTTGTTAGGCGTGCATCCTCTGAGCTGTGAGAAACACTAGAACCAGGTGCCTCTTGCAACTGACTGAGCTGACTTTCAAGAATCGCGTTCCTAGACTTCAACTTCCAAATCTCCTCTGTGGCACTATTATGAGCATTTATCAGTTGAGAGATTGTGGAAGTGCTTCCAACTCCTCCAACTTTGTCAATACACTCACACTCCTCAAGAGTAGTTTTTGAAAATGATTGCTTTTTGGTGCCCACTTTGGCCTGTCCCAGAGGTACTTTGAAAAACTCAAAGACCTTTGTGAGAAGGAACCCATAAGGCAGTCCAGGATTCCCATCTCTAAGGTTTTCTACATTCTGCATATGCTCAATCATTATGGTAGGCAAATTGATGGAGGTAAAATTATCCAAGGCTTCAATAAGGAATATGTCAGTTTGGATGCCACAGATCTCCTTTCAGCGAGGGGAAGCAACACTTTGTTAACCATCTTAAAGAGCAACTGATATACTCGAAGGAGTGCCTTCTTATGCACCTGTTCCCCATGTTGTACTTCCTTGTCCTTGACAATGGCATTTCTGAAGCTTGATGTGCAGGCACCCTGAACAGATGACAACCCTTCGGCAGGAACACCAAGAATTGACCCCAATAAGGCAAAGTCCATCACTATGTCCACCCTATTTACCAATACACAGATTTGATCACCGTCTACTGTGAAGAGGCTGGTGTAGAAACTCCTTACCTACTCCTCATACACTATAGGAGCCTCACTTGTAAACAGATTGGCCCACAGTTGAGAATCACAAATGTCCACTAATTGTCTCATTGCAGCAAACTCTAGAGTGCCACAGGCAAATGTGCGGCCCCACAGTACTTTCTGGTTCCCCAACTTCCTTTTCTCAGACCTGAGAGACCCACTATCTTTTCCTTTCTTGATGGAACCAGGTTCCTCATCATCATCATCATCCCTTTTTCTTTTCACTGACTTGCCAACAGACTTTTCCTTCTCCACTGACTTGTTATGTATATGTTCACCAGATTTTTACACTTCTTCCTTATCAGACTTGTCACCACGCTCCTTCACTGTCTTGTCACCAGATTTTTGTACCAACTTTTCACTCGAACCAGCAACAGCACTCTTGGAAGGACTCTCAGCACCCTTAGAGGTGTGCCTTCGGATTGAGAGATAGAGTGCTTCTTTCTTGAAGACTTGCGAGTAAGGGAACTAGGTTCCACTTGGGTTTCCTCATCCACATCCACTACAGGGACATCCTTTGCTTGTATAACTTTTCCATCTTTGACCAACCTTCTCCTTCTCCGACTCCTTTTACTCTTCTTGAGAGCAGACTCTAAAGCCTCCTTTTGCTGCAACGGTGTAGTAGGTCGACAAAGTATAAACCAAATCATCTGCGTCTTCTTCACTATCAGGATTCGTCTCAGGCATCACTATATTCAAGGGCCCAGCATAAAAGTGGGGAGAGGGAGTAGGATCAACACTGGCCTGGGGAGATGAATCCTGACCCGAATCTTTCACGGAGGGATCAGGTTCATCATTCGGGACCCCAGTAGCATCTTCTTGTGCTGGATGTTCAAATGGCACAATTGCTCCCTTTTCTTCTAATGGCTGAGGCTCTTCCCTCTAAGGCTCAGACCCTTCTGCATATTCATCTACAATGACCCATTTTGACGCAATCGAAAACGTATTCTCTATTACCTCCTTTTCTTGTGGTTCTATGGAGATTTCAACAGACGAAGGAGTGATACTTGCAGAGTCACAACTTGTCATGGTGGTCTCAGTCTCTTCATGATTGATCACCAGATCTTCACTCGAGTTCCCAACCATGGATAAAATAGAAGATTCCTAAACGAGGTTCCCCTGTTTACCTTGTTCACCCTGTTGACTCTATTTGACCAGTGAGACTGGAGGAGGACAAACATTCTCAGACCTGCTCAGATAAGGAGTATACTCGGAGTGGGTAGGCGAGGGAGTGGAGTGTGGAGGAGACTCTATTTTACGGTTTGGACTCGTGATTGTGTTAGGAGAGGAGTTCACCGCTGAAATACTGTAGGGTGAGGACTCAATCACTGTGTTGTCAAGAACATTGAAGGTTGTTTGATTCTCAGACATGGTGAGATTGTTCTCGAAGGATTGTGGGTTTGAGAAGAGAGAAGACAAGAGGGAAAGTTTGAATTTTAAAGAGAAAGGGTTGTTTTGTTGATTTAATTATGATGAGGGACCGGTTCTGAAACGACGGCAACCATTTTCTTGGGAGATGTAACACTCAGAAAAGGAGTGACGTTAGGGCTATGAGGTATTGGATGAAGAGATATGACTTTAAAGAGACTGTCACGCTGATGATGATATGGCATTGTTCTTTTGTCCATTTTAAATTGTGAATGAAAGAACAAAGAAGCTACTAACTTGTATCAGGAAAACCAGGTTCCTTGATAGGTCTGGCAAGTGAATTTAACCCCTTATTCAGCATGCGCTGCAGCATCTGCTTTTGTAGTCATCATGCATGTATACCTGTAACGGTAAAGAGGTGAGTTAGACTTAGCTAGAAAACACTTTAGCTAGCTTTTACCTTACAATGACTTTCATAACCAATCATGAGGAACCAGCTTCTTAGTTGGGTTTTATCATCCCCAGTGCAAGGCGATTTTTTCTCATAATGCTTTCTTCCCATGGCTTTTGGTGAAGATGTCTGCAACATGATCTTCAGCAATCAATGTATTTAGTCCTCTTGAGTTGGACTCAAGTTTTTTCCAGTTTTCTGCTTGGTCCACAGCATTTGAGCACAGCAGGAGGCTGATGATACATATTGTGCTTCAGCTGTTGAGAGTGCCATTGAATTTGCTTCCTTGAGCCTCAAGAGACAAGACAGGAACCCAAAGAATTTCCCGTTTCAGGCGAGCTTTTCCTATCCTTTACTTGAAGGATAGTAGAGAACCAGGTCTTGTGTCCCTCTACGATATCTCAAAATTCTTACACCAGCCTTCATATGAGAATTCTTTGGATTTGACTGAAACCTTGTACAGAACCCAACTCTAATCATGATGTCTGGTCTACTTGCAGTGAGATACAGGAGAGATTCAGTGATGTCTGGGCATGTAGCTATGGCAATGGGAGTGCTGTTGACCTGTGATGTATCTATGCCAAAACCCTCTTTCCAACAACTCGTTTTTTGAGCTTCTGTTGTTGTAGATGCGGGACCTGATTCTTTGCCGGAATCAATGAGTGTTCTCTACCTTGATCAGTATTTCTATTCTCTTTTGAGACGAGTACATCAGGTAGATTTCTCCATCTCTTTTACCATCAGATTTTCAAAGCTGACCCTTCCCATTGTTGAGAGCATAACAATTGCAGCGAGATATCTTTAATTGAGTAAGCAACTTTGGTCAAGATGTTTGCAATGCCTTTATCAAATAATATTGACCGTGCCCAATCTTCAAGAGTCCCTTTCTTCTTTTCAACAACTCCATTTGCTGCTTGGATCTGAGCGGTTGAGTAACTCTTCTTGAATACAGCATTCATTCACTATGGTATTATCCGAACCTGTTCCATGATCTGATCTGATGCAAGCCGCATTTGTTTCTATCTATACCTGGATCTTCTTGACAAAAGCCACAATTACTTAAAAGATCTCATCAGTGGTACTTAACTTGGTCAGATCACGAAACAGGTCCTTCAGGGCCAGTTTATTGAGTGATGAAACACCTGCATATCCCCCCTTCTATCCCGTAGTTCAGCATTGTTTTCAACAACTCTCAACTAACTTATATCACCGCTCTACAGAGGCTCAAACGCAGCAACATGAGTATCTTTTGGCTACAGCATCACCCCACTAGTCACAGGATTTGAGATTGCGCATATCCTGGACAAGAATTTCACTTTATTTCCCTTGACACATGTCTTCTCACTCCTAAAGTGTACCCCTTTTAGTTATTTTCAAAAGGGTACACTCTCTCCTTGCAGGGCTTTTAGTGAAGGAAAATTGATCCTATTTCCAGTCCTGTCCTTTGAGCAGTCGTTGTCTATATGTCATATTTAGCTGCTCACCTTCACTGCTCCCTGCACAAGGAAATCAAGGGTTAGATTTAGGAACCCAAATGAGTTTGGGTCCCTTGTTAAGAGAAAAGGGATGAATGAGTACTTTCTTAGTCCGAGCAGGTAAAATTCATTTCCTGTTTGACGAACCAGGTCCTCTAGCAGTAGTTACTCTCTCAGCAAAAAATTTATTTATCTGATGAGACTGAACCTTGGCCAGACAGTTTGCCTTGAGGTGCCCATTGTTACCACAATGGGTACATAGCCAGTTATCGGTTATTGTAACGTACTTGCTATGAGGGTTGTAAGGAATATTTTTCCTTTGAAACCCAATCACCTACCTGATTCCGCCGCTGTTCATATACATGGCAGTAATAGCATCAGAGGACCAGGTCCACTTAAGTGATTTTTCAAGGTCACTCTTTAGCTTCCCTAGTTCTTCCTGAAGCTGTTTGTTTTTCTCAAGCTCAGCACACAGACTAGTATTCACCAAATTCAACTCATTTTCAAGCTTAATTTGTGCCTGACTTGCAACTTCCTTTTACTTTTCAGAGTTTTCCAGCCTATTTACCATTTTAAATTCCTCAATTGTTTCTTTCAATTCTACTACCACCACTACTCGGTCATCTCTTTCTTGCTCAATAATAGCAACTCTCTCAGTCAAGGTTTCTTTTTCTTTACTTGCACACTCAATGGTTTCTTGTAAGTCCACCACAACAACCATTAGATCATCTCTTTCATGTTCTATACTAGCAATTTTCACTTCTAAGGCATTCTTTTCTCTTTTCAGGTTCTCTATTGTTTCTTTCAAATCACCTACAATGACTACTAAGTCATCTCTGGTTTGTTCAGTTTCCCCTAGTTCCATAGTTAATGCATTTTTATCATTGATAAGACTATGGTATGTATCAATTAGCACATTTGCTAATGACATGAGCTATTTAGGAGAGTAAGATTTCAGATTTCTCTGAAAATCCAGAAAGTTTACTCATTGTCGTCGTCATCTTAATCGTCATCAGATTGAGCCATTAAAGCAAAGATCGAATCATACTCAGTGGTTTCATTTCCCACTGCCATCATTGAACCACCACCATGGTCGTCTTCTTCTTCAGATTCACTGGAGGAGTCTCCGCATGTAGCAAGAGCTTGCTTTACAATATTGTCAGCATCATTCCTCCTCTTGAGGCATTTGTCAGGAACCTGGTTCCTCTTGGCTGCTTTGTCAAAGTTGTTATTGTACTGATCTTGCTTTAGGAGGGGGCAATCCTTACATTTTGGTAGTTGTGGACTATGTGTCAAAATGGGTTGAAGTCGTGGCTTTACCCAACAACGAATCTCGAAATATGGTGGAATTTTCGAAGAAGAACATCATTAAAAGGTTTGGTACTCCGAGGGCCATTATTAGTGATGGGGGTTTACATTTTTACAATCGGGCTTTTAATACCTTACTCACCAAGTATGGTGTCACTCATAAAATCTCGACCCCCTACCATCCTTAGGCAAGCGGACAAGTTGAAGTCTCCAACTAGGAGATCAAGAGTATTTTGTCTAAGATTGTGAATGCCAACCGTACGGATTGGTCAAGAAAACTTGATGATGCTCTTCGGGCTTATAGGACGGCTTACAAGACGCCATTTGGGACGTCTCCATATTGATTGGTATTTGGGAAGGCGTGTCATCTTCCAGTAGAACTTGAACATAAGGCCATGTGGGCTTTGGAAAAGTTGAACCTTGAGTGGGATGTCGCCGCAAACCTAAGAGTGGCCCATTTGAATGAGCTTGATGAATTTCGGTATCATGCCTACACAAGTTCATCTCTTTACAAGGAGAAGATGAAGTACATCCACAACAAGGAGTTTAAAGAGGGTAATCTTGTGCTTTTGTTCAATTCCCGGTTATGGATGTTTTCGGGCAAGTTGAAGTCAAAATGGAGTGGCCCCTTTGAAGTGGTGAACGTAACCCCCTTTGGTGCTCAAGATTTGAAAAATAAGAATGATGAGGTTTTTAGAGTCAATGGGCACCGGGTTAAGCATTATCTTGGCAAGGTTGATGATGGCCACATTGGGGCGGTTCTTCATTTCAAGTGATTGGTAATCTGCGTCGTGCCGATGTTAAATCAGGCGCTTCTTGGGAGGCAACCCATGTGTCTTTTACTTTTTTTTGGTTATTCTTTAGATTAGATATGCTTTGTTTTATGCTAACTAGTTTTGAAGTGTATGCAGGAATGGGTGTGCATTGCAGGGACTGTGCATAAAAAATTGGCTAAGTGTCTTAAAAGTGTGGACCGCACCAGAATTATGCAGACCCCACTGACACTCTGTGGCTGCATAATTCTGCGTGCGATCGCACAACTGGAAGATCAAAAATGCATGCTCTCTGAAGTTTGGCCTGTCAAAAATCCTTAACAAATTGCGGTCGCACACAAAATTCTGCGGCGGCACTCACTTTTGTGCGGTCCACAGAATGTCTTCGGAGGATCAGGTAATGAGTGCGGACCGCACTCAAAATTGTGCGGCCGCACTCAGGTTAATTTTGGGCCCCACGGGTCAAAATTATAAATAGGGCTTTTCTCAAATTTTTACACTTTACATTCTCTGACCTTCAAGCCTTAAGCAAGCATAGTGTATCCCCCACTAATTCTCAAACTTCAAGCATCTCATCTCTTGGATTCTCACCTGCATCCTTCATTACTGGTATGTTCATTACATGTTTAGATTTTTCATCTTCTCTTAGTTTTGTTTTTCGGTCTAGGGTTAATTACATGCCTATGTCAATAGTTAGTCATTTTTGCTTATAATCATGTGGGTAGCATATTAAATGTTAATTGGGGCCAGGCTAAGTAGCTAATCATGCTTAATTGCTAGAACTATGCCTAATTTTTGAAAACCTTGTCTGAATCATAAGGCAGTGCCCGTAAAATTCAAAATATGTGGCCGCACTCATTTTTGTGCGGTCTGCACTTTGAGCTTTACGGCCGCACTCATTTTTGTGCGGTCCGTAGCTCTCTGAGTTAGGGCATGTGTGTGATGAATGATGTGTCCGCACTCAAAATTGTGCGGTCCGTAGTGGACTTGTGTGGCCGCACTCACTTTTGTACAGTCCGCACTGATGAAAAATCAAAGACCCCGGTAGTCTGAACCTGGGGTTGTGCGGCCGCACTCACTTTTGTGCGGTCCGCACTGCCTCTTCTAAGATTTATTTACTGCAACTTTCAAGCATGCTTCTGTATACATTAGGAGTTCAAGTCTAATTGATTCTTATTACTATTGTGTTGCAGAAAATGGTTAGATCAAGGGGAAGAGGTGATACATCAAAAAGGAGGGCAGAACCCTCCCAAGGCCGAGGTCGAGGCAAAATCAACATACCCCTACCAATCCAAAGAGAAATAAGCAAGAAAACTACAGCCAACAAAGCTCCTGAACCCTCCGAAACCAGTGAGTATGTCCCATCTGGGGAAGCTTCTGAGGGTAACTCCGTGCAAGCACAGCAAGCCCAATCAGAGCAAGTTCGGGATATGATGTTGATGATGTCCCAGATGATGGGAGAGGGGGTGATACAACTGTGGGAAGTTTAGACAGATCAAGGAGGCCAGTGCTATGGGAAGACAGATTCGTCAGTGTTAATGCCTTTGCAAAATTTAGAGAATGGTAGCCGCAGAGGTCGCTCACTCTTGAGCGACAATTCTTGATGAAAGATTTGAACAAGCACAATTCGAATGTCCTCAGGCAATTCCAGGAGAGAAAGGGGTGGAAATGGTTCACCCACAGTGTTCTAGATGCAAATGAGAACTTAGTCAAACAATTCTATGCCAATGTTGCTTACATCAAAAAGGGTACCAAGATGAAAAAGGTGCGGAATCTGAAAATCCGCTTTGACTCCTGTGCAGAGAACTCATATGTGGGGTTTGAAGAAGTAAAAGCAGTGCAATACTTGGAAAAGCCAGCTATGGGTGATGCAGCTCGCCCGTGGCTAGCTGAGATTCTGGCAATCCGAGGAGTAACACCTCCGTGGCTCACAAGAGGGGTTCCAATAGTCTGAGCCACCCTAAACTTTGAAGCAAAAGGGTGGCTGACATTCGTGTGTAGCCGCATTAATCCATGCCTCAATGAGAACAACCTCCCACTTCCTCGTGCAGTTTTGGTGGCATACATTATGGCTGGGTATCCGATTAATGTTGGTGTCATCATGTCCACCAACATCATTTTAGCTGTCCAGAAGGGTGAAAGATCTTATCCGTACCCGAACTTCCTTACAGAATACTTCAAGGATCAAAGGGTGGAGCCGAGACATTGTGATACAGAAGTAAAGGAAAAGAAGCCTTTCTCATGGTACTACCTTCAGGGAGCTGACAACCCAAAATTTAAGGGTAAGGCTACTACCTCCACTGGACAGTCTGAGGAGCCAGCGGTAGTAGTTACTGATTCGGCTGCTGCAACTTCAGCATCTACATTACCTCCCACAGCAGCCGACCCTTCCACCGGGACAGCGGACTTGCCAACATCTTCCTCTGCTAGACTACCAGTGCCATTATCAGTGCCAGCCTCATCTACATATCCTCAGACTGCGCTGCGAGTCTCCCGGACATTGGCAAGTCTCAACAATTGGATGCAGGCAACTACTACAAAGCTGACTGACAAATCTAGTGTTGTTGCAGCACAGTCCTCCGCCCCAGCAGCCCCAGCAGAACCGCAGGTACCTCCGTCTGTGGAGGAAACATTGAAGAAGATTTTGGACAACCAGAAGACTATCATAGCTTCAGTGGTGGCACACGGGAAAGCCATTGAGGATTTGGGCAAATAGGTGAAGAAGATGCTAAAGTCTCAAGCATAAAAGAGGTCAGTGGACAAGTTGAGAAAGGAGGTTGCCAGATTGCATCTGCTAGAGACCTTCCATTGGACCTGCTTATGGAGCCAACAGTCCTAGCAACACAAGCAGCACGAACAGCAGTACCCAAGGCACCAGAGGCAGCAGCCGGCCAGTCTGAGGAGCCGGTTGCGACTGCCCACACTGCTGAGGAGATGATCTAGATGCTCAGCAACCCAATTGTCCCTCAGCCAGGTTATGATGACATACAGTTAGAGGAGACAGAGGATGCTGATGATCCCATGCAGATTGAGACCACATAGGGAGTTTTCTTCACTTTCTACACTTCCCTGTTCTTATTTTTGTTAAGCATTGGGGACAATGCTTATTTTTATTTGGGGGGTGGTCTATTTTGATTGATTGACATTGACATTTGACATGTAATAACTATTACATTATTGTTCCTTTATCTTTATTTTCTATGTATGTATATATTCTCCCCATTTGATGTATATATTCATTGCCCTTATGTATATATTCACTTTACTTCATTTTGTATATTTATTTTCCTTTCGGTAGATTACTTCATAACTTCTTTAGTTTGTTTTTCCTCAGTAGTATAACTTCTTATTTACTTTAGTAGCTTCTTTTTAATTTGTTAGCTTCTTTTTACGTTTTGTGTGAACAATAAGGCTTTGGTTTTCTTAATGCCGCGGTTCTTTCCAAAGATGGATTTTGTGTGAACCGGGTGGCTCTTCCCAACGATGGATCGCGTGATAACCTTCTTAAGGGATTGAGTCCGTTTTCTTTTATGTTTAGGCAAATATAGTAGTAATGAATCAAAGGGTCTCAAGCTTGCTTCACTTGGTACCAACACATTTACCTATGATCGTATGGTTAAAAACAAGTTGTTGGCAGAAAATAGCTCTAGTTGTGACCTTTTGACTATTGTGTTGACTTAAGCAGTCATCGAGTGGTTCATTCGAGCCATTTGTGATTCTCAATCTTAACTAGGGTTGTTGTGGGCCCTCGACTCCATTCTCTTTAGCAATCCGGAAGCGTGAGAGGTGAGGTATTGAATTGCAAGTCCAAGTACCCGTGCTTATAGTCTAGAACTTGCCCTGAATGTTGTTCTAGGCAAAATTCTAAGTGTGGCTTGGCTTGAGAAATGAATGTAGGCTCTCCTTGATCTGATTTCAAGTTCGAAATCATCCATAGCCTACCAATGTGATATCCCTAGTCAACCCATTTGAGCCTAAGCCATTTTTCTTTCAATAACCACGCTACAAGCATTTATCCGTTTTGTAACGACCCTCTCTTGGCACCCAATCTTTCCTTAGCATTCTTGACAAACAATTGGCAAAAACATAAGTTTGGGGGAGAGACGAGGAGTTTGAAATGGATAAAAGGTACAAAGAAGAGAAAGAAATGAAGGAAAGGGAAAGCAAAGGAAAGAAAGAAAGAACAATAAGAAAAATGCCAACAAGAAAGTGAATAAGGTAGAAAATTGAAGGGATTCAAAGAAAACAATGATGAAAGGCATGGAGTCAAGAGAAAAGAAGAAAAACGGATGTCATGACCAAGAAAGAGTGACATTACGTCTCCCTAGTTCCCCCAAGGAAAAAGAAATTGACTCAAAGAGTCGACAAAGTATAAGCCAAAATGAGAAAATAGAGTGCTTAGGGATAGATGAACCCATCCTGTTTCATCAAGACCTAACTTGATCCAAAAAGCCTTCATTACATCCCGAAAAAGCCCTACATGATTTCAAGTTGAGTGAGCCTACATTAGTGGTGATTTACATGAGGGGCAATCTTATGGTACTTAGAGACGTACTTGTGGCATTCTTTTGAGAGAGATGAGCAAACTTTTCACAAACTTTGATTCGAGTGTTACATTCTAAAGTGAGATTTGCTAATGGAGAGTAGAGGAGGAGGATTTTGGGATCCACAATGACCTACGGGGAAGAGCGAGTTTTCTTGAAGAATAGAGTCAACTCTTTATGCTCTAGTGTCACATTAGAACTATTATACTCAAAAAGTCAAATCATTGTGTTGTTGATAATTCATATGTGTTGTGTGTAATTGTTGGTCCCAATTGATGTGTAATTGACACCTTTAGCAAGCTGAAATATCCCTTTTTCTAGTGGAGGTGAGAATTGCCTTAATTGCTTGAGGACAAGCAAAAGCTTAAGTGGGGGAGTTGATAAGTAGGATTTTTGACTGCTTATTTGCTCTCTTTTACTAGCGTTTTAGCTCAAAAATGCTTAAACGTATTCCCAAGAACTAATGAAATGTGCTTTTGTACACGAATATTGGGAAACGAGCCAAACAAATGTGGAAGTGTAATTTGAGGCACATCATACAATTGCACTAAATATATACCTAATCCAAATCCTAACTCCCTGAGGAATCGACCCCAACTCGCGTTGGGTTTTATTATTGCTTCGACCGCCTCACTACCTATATTTGTGGTGTGAGTTTGGGCGACATCAGTGCCTAGAAATGAGGTTCCCTTTGGTGATCCCAACGAAGTCTTAGTTGCTGATCAAGTCGATGCCAAATCACAGGTGGCTATTGATGTCAATCTACCAACTGATCTTGAAAACAGCGTTCGTAGAGAACCTCGGCCAACAGCTCGAGAAGTACCCGAAGGCGAAGGTGATGGGCTAAGCTTGCGGCTAATGTTCGAAATGTTTCAGGCTCAATAGGCAGCAATAGAACATATACAGAATCAAGGCCACGCCCCTAGCAGGGTCGAGCCCGAACAATCCCGGGAAAGAACTCGAAGAAACGAACAAACCACCAAGATACAGGGTAAAGCTGAGCCCAGGGTCAACCCCGAGATTATGAAAATGCTTGAAGCATTAAAGAAGCGGGTGGAATTATGTGAGAATAAAATTGAGGCCAATGACAAGAAGGTGGAAACATACAATTCCAGGGCGGTCAAATCCCAGGAGCACGCCCGAAATTGAAAGGGCCGGATTCCAACAAATTTGTCCAAAAACCTTTCCCTCCAAGCGAGGCATCATAGACGATCCCGAAGAGGTTTCGTATGCCCGATATTCCAAAATATAACGGAACCACAGTCTGAATGAGCGTGTGACCTCCTATACATGCACCATGAAAAGGAACGACTTGGAAGATGATGAAATCGAGTCGGTGTTACTGTAGAAGTTCGGGGAGACTTTGTCAAAAGGAGAGAAGATATGGTATCACAACTTACCCCCAAATTCCATTGACTTATTTGCTATGCTTGCAGATGCTTTTGTGAAGGCCCATGCCAGGGCCATCAAGGTTGAGACTAGAAAATCGGACCTTTTCAAGGTTAAACAAAGAGATAATGAGATGCTTAGGTAGTTCGTGTCAAGATTCCAGATGGAACGGATGGACCTGCCTCCGTTTACAAATGATTGGGCCGTTCAGTCATTCACTCAAAGACTTATCCCTCGAAGCTCCTTGTCTTTACAACAGCTAAAACAAAATTTGGTAGAGTACCCGGCGGTAACTTGGGCCGACGTTCACAACAGGTACCAGTCAAAGATCAGAGTCGAGGACGACCAACTCGAATCCCCTTCTGGGTCTATTTATCCCATCAGGGCCGACAACGGGTCTTAGAGAGACGTCGATCATGAGCCAAGGTTGGTGCGAGATCGGTACCAACCATACAGCGCAGACCGTAGGGGAAATGGGTCTGGGCATCACCATGAAAGGAAAGAAAAGAAAGGCGATCGAGGGCCCAGTAGCCGAGGTCTGATGAGCAAATATGGTTTCGACAGGCTGCTCGGGGGTAGGGAAGCACCAAGATTATCAGACTATAGCTTCAACATTGATGCTGCCAACATCATATCAGCCATCGGGCACATTAAGGAAACCAAGTGGCCTCAACCATTGCAGTGCGACCCTACCAAAAGAGATCCTAACCTGATGTGTAAGTATCATGGCACTCATGGCCACAGGAACGAGGATTGCCGACAATTGAGAGAAGAAGTTGCCCGGTTGTTCAATAACGGGCACCTCCGAGAATTTTTTAGCGATCGAGCCAAAAACCACTTCAGGAATAAGGACGACAACAAACAGACCGAACAAGAGGAGTCTCAGCATGTCATCATATGAACATTGGAGGGGTCCATGCCCCCCAAGGGACGATGATAAAGCGCACTAAAGTATCTATCACAACAGAAAAATGCACTCGAGATTATGTCACGGAAGGAACATTTCGTTCAGAGCAAGGATGCCGACAGCATCGTACAACCTCACAAAGATGCACTGGTAATATTTGTGCAAGTCAATAAATCTCAAATTAAATGTGTGTTGATTGATCCAGATAGCTCGGCCAACATCATCATATCGAGGTTAGTAGAGCAGTTAGGGTTAAAAAACCAAATAGTGCTGGCAGTCCAGGTGTTGAACAGATTTGAGATGGCATGCGAAACCACTAAAGGGGAGATAACCCTGCCGGTAAACACCACCGAGACGATCCAAGAGACAAAGTTTTTCGTGATCAAAGGGGAAATAAGGTATACCGCTCTATTCAGAAGGCCGTGGGTTCACAACATGAGGATGGTACCCTCGACCTTGCACCAGGTGTTGAAATTCCCTACACCGGGAGGAATGAAGACAATCTACGGAGAGAATCCGGCTGCAAAGGAGATGTTCGCAGTCGATGAGGTAACCTCGGTGCCCGCAGTTTCGACGTCAAGGAACGCGGAGCCAGCCAAGAAAGTAACAAAATAGCAATCACTGATGTCGGTATCGGTCGAACCGGAGAAACGGGGAATAGACAAAGTGGAAGATTACAGAGTCCCGAGATCATTCACAGCTCCTGATGAAACAGACGCCACCAAATAGACGGTTGAGGAGTTGGAGCAAGTCATTCTAATTGAACACATATCTAATCGAAAGGTATACCTGGGCACGGGAATTACCCCCGAGCTCAAGAAAAAACTCATTGATTTTCTTAAAGTTAACATAGATTGTTTCGCTTGGTCCCATCTTGACATGACAGGGATCCCCCGGAGGTAACCACTCATAAGCTGAGTTTAGACCCGACGTTCCATCCGTTTAAACAGAAGACGAGGACACAATCCGAGGTCAAGCACATGTTTATCAAGGATGAGGTATCCAAACGCCTCAAAATAGGGTCCATCCGGGAGGTTAAATACCCCGACCGATTAGCTAACGTAGTAGTAGTACCAAAAAAAAGGGAATAAGCTAAGAATGTGTGTAGATTAAAAAGATCTGAACAAGGCATTCCCTAAAGATTCTTTCCCGTTGTGTAACATCGATCGGATGATCGACGCGACGGTCGGGCATGAGATACTCAATTTTCTCGATGCCTATTCCGGCTACAAGCAAATTCGGATGGACCCGGAAGATCAAGAAAAGACTTCTTTCTTCACTAAATTTGGCACCTACTGTTATAATGTAATGCCGTTTGGATTAAAGAACGCCAATGCCACCTATCAACGCCTAGTAAATCTGATATTCGAAGATCAAATAGGAAAATCAATGGAAGTTTATATTGACGTCATGTTAGTCAAGTCCCTACGAGCAGAGGACCATTTGAAACATTTGTAGGAGACCTTCGACATATTGTAGAAATACAATATGAAGCTGAACCTAGAGAAGTGCGCATTCAGGGTCGGATCAGGAAAATTCCTCAGGTTCATGGTATCTAATCGAGGAATCGAGATCAACCCCGACAAAATAAAAGCCATAGAGGACATCACCGTGGTGAACAACGTCAAGGCTGTCCAAAGATTGATTGGGGGCTAATTGCCACGTTAGGTCATTTCATATCGAGGCCCTCAGACAAAGGCCATCACTTATTCTCACTGTTAAAAAAGAAGAAGAATTTCTCCTGGACCTCGGAATGCCAACAACATTTGGAAGAACTCAAAACGGTACCTATCAAGTCCGGCCCCAATTGCACACTTCGAAGGCAAACAAACTGTTATACCTCTACTTGGCGATTTTTAAGGTAGAGGTAAGTGAAGTCTTAGTTTGGGAGGAAGAAGGTACGCAATTCCCTATTTACTATGTTAGTAGAAATCTAGGCAAGGCCGAATCAAGGTATCCTTAGCTGGAAAAATTAGCGCTCACTTTGCTAAGCGCCTCCAGGAAGCTAAAGTCGTACTTTCAATACCAACCCATATGTGTCGTTACTTCTTACCCGCTAAGGAACATCATGCACGAGCATGAGCTCTCGATCCGGTTGGCCAAATGGGCCGTGGAAATTAGCAGGTACGATATCGAGTATTGGCCCCGAACCTCCGTAAAATCTCAGATTTTGGCAGACTTCGTGATAGACTTTATGCCAGCCTTAGTACCCGATGTCGAAAGGGAATTACTGTTAACCTCGGGGATCACTTCGGGAATCTGGAGGCTTTTCATAGACGGTTCCTCAAACATGAAGGGGTTCAGGCTCGGGATCGTATTGAAACCACCTACGGGGAATGTAATCCACCTACGGGGAATGTAATTAGGCAGTCTATTAGAACTGTGAGATTGACGAACAATTTGGCCGGGTATAAGGCCATAATTACATGTCTTGAATTGGCTAAAAGCATTCAGGCTGAGGTGATCGAAGCTAAGTACGACTCCCTCCTTGTGGTAAATCAAGTTAACGGGACGTTCGAAAATGAAATGCAGCTGTAAAGGTACTTGGACAAATTATAGGTGACCTTGCATCGATTTAGGGAATGGACCCTATAGCATGTACCCCAAGATAAGAACAACGAAGCCAATGCACTGGCTAACTTGGGGTCTTTGGTCGATGCTGATGAATTCAGTTAGGGAACAGTAGTACAACTAATGAAATCAGTGATAGAGGAGGGCCACAGCGAAGTAAACTCAACAAGTTTAACTTGGGATTGGAGGAACAAATACATAGACTACTTGAAGACCAAAAAATTGCCTTCAGATCCCAAAGAATCCAGAGCCTTGTGTACCAAGGCTGCCAAATTTAGCTTTGTCGAAGGGTCATTGTTCAGGAGAACCTTCGATGGCTCGCTAGCTCGATGCTTCGGACCGAGGGAGATCGAATACGCCATGAGGGAAGTTCACGAAGGCACTTGTGGGAACAATTCGGGGGCAGAATCTTTGGTTCGGAAACTAATTAGGGCCAGCTATTGTTGGACCAAAATGGATAAAGATGCAAAGGACTTCGTACGGAAATGTGACGATTGCCAAAGACACGCCTCGATGATTTATCAACCAGGAGAAATGCTACACTCGATTTTTTCCCCGTGTCCATTTATGAAGTGGGGAATGGACATCGTCGGCCCTCTGCCATGGGCATTCGATAAAGTTCAATTCATACTATTTATGACAAATTATTTTTCCAAATGGGTCGAGGCTCAAGCATTCAAAAAGGTCTGGGAGAAAGAAGTCATTAACTTCATATTGGACCACATAATATGTCGTTAGCAATAATGGGAACCAATTCGCCGGTAGCAAGGTGAATAAATTTTTCGAAGATCACAAGATCAAGAATATTTTATCAACACCAGATCGCCTTAGTGGGAACGGGCAGGCAGAATCAACAAAAAAGACCATACTTCTAAAACTGAAAAAAAAAGGTTGACTGGCGCGAAAGGGAAATGGAAGGAGATCCTTCCCGAAGTCTTTTAGGCATATCGTACAGCTTCAAAATCTAGTACCGGAGCCACCCGCTTCTCCTTGGTCTACGGAGCCAAAGCCTTGATACCAGTCGAGGTGGGAGAGTCGAGCCTCAGGTTCCAGTATGCGACCGAAGAGCCAAATAGCGAGGCCATGATCACGAGCCCAGAACTATTGGATGAAAGGCGGGAGGCCGCCCTGGTCCATTTGGCCTCCCAGAAACAACGAATAGAAAGGTATTACAACCGAAGAACCAGCCTCCGACACTTTTAAGTCTGGGACTTACTATTGAGGAAATTAAGATTACACACCATGAACCCGAATGAAGGGAAGCTGGGATCGAACTGGGAAGGATTGTATCAAGTTGGTGGAATAACCAGCAAAGGCACGTATAAACTCGAAGCGGGAAACGGCGTACAACTACCGAAAATTTTGAATGTGACACACTTAAAGTGTTACTACTACTAAGGTACGAACTCAATTATTTTTTAATCATGTTATAAATCAGACTAAAGTATGCAGGTAATCAGACAAGAACGGATGTGGCTATTAGGTCTGAAAACACGTGTTGCACTCTTTTTCCTTTGAACCGATTTTGTCCCGAAGTGGGTTTTTGGCAAGATTTTTAACTAGGCAATAGTAAAATGTGCTAACATCGATTTGAAGACCGGTTTCGAACTAGAGTCGATGATCATTTGTATCAGGTCAACATTATCCGAGCCCTCACGAGTTCAATCTCGAATACTGGGGGTCATTACCCTCAGATTAAAGTCTTTAGCAAGGGAAGAAGAAAACATAATGTGCTAAAAGCTAAGGCTTGGCCGTTAGGATTCATTATAAGGGCCAAGCGGTCATATGAACCATACCCACATAGTCCGCTCTAGCCATGGCATAAGTTTTTATCTACTCGGGGACTATCGAGCCTACGAGCTACCCTACTCGAGGACTGTCGCCCGATGAATGTCCGGACGGCCCAGGATGCCAATCCACGAGGCACCAAACCTATTAGGCGGTGTCCAAATATAAAAGGCTATGGCCACCCTAAAAAATGGCTCGGAGACATCCGAAGTCTGAAACTAGAAAGTAGGACCATTACGAAAATTCAAAACCTACTAAAAGATTACCATCGGCAAAAACATCGTCTAAAACCTCCGATCTCACCGAGGGTTCGAAGCCATAAGAAAAAAAAGTTGCCGAAGTCGGGCTTCGCTCAAACCTCCGAAAAACGAATGCCCTAGAACTACATCTGATTCTATGCTAAGGCATAAAAAACAATACACAAGTAGAAATTGCAAGAAGATGCTGGAAAAATAAAGACATGGTATTGCAAAAAAAGGAAAAAAAATTACATTCCAAAATATATTTACAAAGGCCCGATAGAACGGCCTCGGGATAAACAAAAAAAATATACATAAGAAAAACTAGGAAAATACTAAGGCACCTACGCCTGGTCTTCACCGGGGCCTGACTCATCGCAAGAACTGTCGGAGCCCTCAGAGCCCTCGAAACTTTTAGGACACCCAGGCTCGTATAGTTACTTTGTCTCAGCCTCGAGCCTCCTAGCTTCTTCAACCTCAGACGATAGGTTAAAACCTCGGGCGTAAATCTCTTCGAGGGTCTCTCTACGGGACAGTCGCTTCATGTATTCAGCCTTTGTCTTTAAGTGGGTCTCGGCTACCTCCACATCGGCCTTGTACTGAGCCAACATTTCCTTGGCATCAGCAGAGGTTGTGTCTAATTTGGATGTCAGTGCCGTATATTCTCTTCCAAGAGCATCCCGTTCTGCGACGACCGAGCTTAGATGTGTCCGAAGATCATCGTTCAACCTAGACCACTTGTCGGCTTTGTCCTTCCCCACCCGAAGTTGGTTCTCGACCGACGCCAGCTCTGCCTTTGCAGCTTCCTTCTCCAAGGCCAGCAAGTCTATCCTGCCCCAAACTTCGGTCTGGGCCTTGACCTCGTCCATCTGAGCCCGCAAATGGTCGATCGGGTGTATCTTTTGTAGGACCTGCGAATTTTTGTTGTTAGTCACCATGACTAGCTACTCGTTTTTGGCTTCAAAGACCTATACCTTCTTAACCAGGTCGGTGTGTTCCCGCTTCAGGGTCGAGGCCTCCTTCTGAGCCTTTTCCAGCTCGACCTGGAGAATCACGAGGTCTTTAAGGGCCTCGTCCTGTTGCTCACTAAGAGCCATGTACATGTCCTTCTTCCGGACATGCTCTTTGAGATCGAACTCGAGGTGGCTGATTTCCAAGTGCTACCGGAGTAAGTTTTCATGGTGAAGCACTGAAGCCTGTAAAATGATGAAATTAGTAAGAGACATCAAAGGAAAGCCTAAGTGGGATTCATAAAAGGGTACGAAAGTTTTAACGCCTTACCTGGTTCAGCGCCTGCTGCGCCTCGTTGAAAAGACATGGCGTGCCCACCTTGTTCATCTTTTCCTGGTCCTCCTCGGTCACCAGGCATCGGAGGTAGTTGTCTACGCCCACCGGAGCAGACAGGACCCGAGCATCCTCCGATATTGTGAGAACGACCTTTCTCTTGCGTCCGGGTTCCACACTCGGCGCAGGATATTGCTTCACTAGTTTTGGGCTCGAACTTGGCCCGCCAGCTCCTGAGGGCACGTCCTTCTTCAGGATATCCAAGAGACCCAGCCCGAAAAAATCCTCCAATGCAGACACGTCCATTCTATCGAAAAAGGAGTTGAGGGGATCATCTGAACCCTGTACTCCCTCACTTGACTTTTCTTTACCCGCTTGGGCCTCTTCGAGCATAGACTCGGTATAGGAGGGCATCTCCATGATGTCGATCACACCAATCGCTTCCTTCGGAAAAGGAACGGCTTCCTGGGAGGTCGCAGGCTCTATCTCCAACTCAGTTTCCCGAGTCAGAAGGGGATCGACCTCGTGGCCCCGACTCTCGATCGACGTGTGCTCCCCAGTAGGGGTCGATCCGTGGGAAACGAAGATGTAATCTTCTTCGGGCTCATCCCTGAGCCGGTAGGTCTAGTACCCTGGATCTGGTATTCTTCTTGGAGTTCTGGACCTGGGTGGCCGCCCTCTTTGCCTCGGATCTGGGGAACCCGAGGAATTTCTTTTCCTCTTCTTCTCCTCCTCCGAGGCAGACCCGGTTTGTCCCAAAATAGAGGGATCGGTGGGTAAGGACGTATCCTCATCCTCATCTAGAAGCCTAAGTTCGGTGGTCTTAGGCAGATCTATAAAAGGAGAGAAAAGGTTAGCATTGTTGGGAGTATAGTGGTAACTATTCAGGGAAGAAGCATACCATGAGAAAGGGCCTCCCATTTGCCCTTCGAAAGTTTGCGCCATCCACGCTCGGAGTACGGTATCTGGTTACAGATCCCTTCGATCCCCTCGTTGAACCGAGGGATTGCATCAGGAACTTGGGAAATAGCTGCACTGCCGTAAATACAGGCAATGAGAGAAAGAATAAAAGAAGATAATACATATGGAACACGACACTAACGTGATGCGTTCCAGTTCTCACGGAACGGCAGAAACTCGGGAGGGATCATGTCTTCGGTTTTCACCAGCACAAACCTCCCGTACCAGCATCGGTCTCGATCCTCGTCAATGCTCGAGAAATGGGCCTGTTACGACTTAAAATCCCTCCGAAGGAGTCATAGTGGCACCTAGCCTCTAAAACTATGTAAGTCTAACATATACCGAATTGACAACAGATTCTACTAAACAGCTGCTAAACATGAACTAGAAATTTCTATATAAACCAATAATATCAACATGATACATTATCCCAAAACCAGTAGTAGAAAATCATAAGCTTTACTAAGAGTCATTGGAATAATAATACATCGTTGTCCCGGAATAATGGGAAATAATGTTAATGAAATACAACATAAAGTGACTTCAGAGCCTGCGAGAGTCAAGCGGGTATATCTTGAAGTCTCCAGCTGTGCAGACATGAGTCTCAAACCAACTCGATCATAAGTACCTGGATCTGCACAAAAATGTGTAGAAGCGTAGTATGAGTACACCACAGCGGTACCCAGTAAGTATCAAGCCTAACCTCGGTAGAGTAATGACAAGGCCAGGTTAAGACACCTACCGGACATGTAAACCTGTATAGGATATGACATAAAGCTAACAAGGAAAGAATATCAATGTAAGGTCGATAGAAGAAAGAATTCAAAGTACAATCAACAGTGAAGATAAGGGGAACATGAACGGCAACAAAAAATAACCAAGTAATTAAGAAACAACATAGTGAGCGTACGGATGAAGTATAATGTGTTCAAGTAGAGAAAACGATGACAACTCAACCAACAAAATCATTCCTAATACATGAATTTCAACAATCCCACTTCTCGTAATCTCAGATCATAAATCACAACTTCCAAACGTTACACACATGGCACCTTGTGCCCACTTTTTCCATATCACTTTCGCACGGCAAAATCCACATGCTACCAGGTATATAGTATCCGTGTCAAATGCTAATAAATAATATTCAAGCGATCTATTCATATGCAATAAAGTAAAATTGCAGTTTCTGAACCAAACAAGTAATCAATGAGAAAATAAGTTTATTTTAGAAAATATTTGGGTGAAAAAAATAACATTTTCAAATAAGATAAGACATTGGATAAGCTACTGATTTGAATATAGAAATTAATAAATTAAAATATAATAGTAATTCCTTTTTAAGTAAAGTAGAAATATCAGATAGGGTAAGGAGATTAAGTTGAGAAATCGATTAAAGTGAAATATGACGACTATTAAAGATAGTAAGGTATTGAATGAAACGACGAGTTTTAACCTAAGAGTCACATAAGGTAAGCATGCTATTAATTAATTTTTTTTATTTAAAACCATTATGTTACTAAAAACTCAACGAGGTATGAGATAATGACTCAGTGTAGTAAATTCATCTACAAAATCAATTCACCAAAATAATAGTAATAGGAAAGGAAAACATGAAATGACGGCAAAGCAGTAATGAAAATAACTCAATCTTCGAAAAACCAGTAAAAACTAGAAATACCAATCCTTAAAGTCTCGTACGAAAGAAACGAAGCCAGCACAATACAACAAGGAATACAAAACACATAAGTTGTTGCGGCACGAAACCCGATCCCACCGTACAAACACGATCCTCTTTTATTACACCATATAAATATCAATAATAATAAGTAAATATATGTTGCGGCGCGCAACCCGATCCCACCATATATTCAGAGTCAATATAATAGTTCTCCCTTGTTTTACCATATCAATCCTCCCTTAATTTACCCGTTGCGGCGCGCAACTCGATCCTACCGTATCAATATAAATCCTCCCTTCTTCCTGCTACGGCGTGCAACCCGATCCACAAGCAATTTAAATTAACAACAACAATCTAACAAATCAATTACAAGAATTTCTATAGTCAAGGATATGAGTACGCGGCAATAAAGGAACCACGTAATAATCAAAGGAATGCAATAAATATTATAAGAATGACATGACAAGTAAAGCACGTGACAACTAAGGTGAGCATGTAAAACAGTTAAGAAAAGTAGCAAATAGGCACAGAGTCATGGAAGGGACTCAAACAAGACAATAAGGAAGGCAATAAATTCAACTAAAGCATGTAAGGGCAAAATAACAAGTAAGGAGTACAATATGTGTTAACAACGTCAAATAAAGCATGTAAGAGTAGATTAAAAATGAAAGACATAACAATTCAATTAAAGGCATGGAAAGAGCCAAGATAACCTAAACTGGTCAAATACCACATATAGCATATGTACCCAATCGTCACCTTACGTACACAACTTTCACATACATAAATAGCTCAATCAACGAGATTAAAAACCACGACCAAACCTTGTAGGATTTCAACTTCACTACAAAGCAACTTTCAGATTACAACCTATGCAACCTAGGAATTAAAATGTTAATCCCTCACTAACTTGTAACACACCTATTACAAGCCACTTTGCAATAACTATATTACAAAGACTTTAAAACTTGACTAACTCCAGCCAAGACTTAAACACACAGGTTTAAGGTTTACAAGGGTTTCCTACAGAATGTTTCTTAAACAAGCGAGATAGGAATTTCAGTTTAAGACTATTACAAAGTTACAACTCAACTAAGGACATATAATAACTCTATGTGGGTACTGGTCCGTAGTTGTTTTGTTCTTTGTTCTTGAAGCACTTGACACTTGTGATGTTATAAACGTCAATACCACACAAGAGGGGGGGTGATTTGTGTGGTACCTAATTTTCGCGTTAGAAGAACCTGGTTCTTCTAAGTGGTCTAACTACAGCAGTTTGCGGAATAATAAATACTGAAAGTAAAGTGCACAGAGATTTTTACGTGGAAAACACCTGGCTCAAAAGGTGAAAAAACCACGACCTACTACTCAGTAGGATTTTCCCAACTCCACTAAAATCACTGAGCCAAAAACTGCATTTACAAAACTCTTTGTAAACCTAAGGATTAACTCTAATCCCAGTGTAGCACACAGCCTCAACTGTTGCGACACTTTCAAGTTAACTCTAACTTGAATACTCAGAGTACCTAATACAATTGCTTCTCATAAAGCTGAAAGGTACAATATGAAAACCTACTATAATTGAACTAGACTTAGAATAAACACAATGATGAAACTGGTTCTTCTATCTTAGTTCATGTAGCTTCTGACGTGCACACTTGTATCTCGCATATGTTGCTTGCAACTCAGACTTGATCTTTTTGCTCTCAAATATGCTTAACTTCTGCTTATGTGCAATCACCTGTAAAAGAGAACAATCGTTATATTTATAGAGTTAGTAATCAGAGTTTGATAAGAACTCGAATTGTGGATCCTTTGACAATTCGAGTCCAAGAACAACTCTAACTCCTAATCCATATTCTTGATCTGGATGTAATTCTCTTTTCATAAGGAGACTTCAACTCCTTATCCTATATGCAATCTTTTCGATCAGTTCAGAAGATATTCATCAAGATATTGCTGCTTGATCTCAAGGACTTATCTTCTTCACGTGCATCTCATGTGTATGGGCCATAACAACTGTGTCTCCTTAGATGAACCTGGTCCTTCACTGAGTTCGTTTGTCATTCTTCAAAACTTCAACTGATCTTGGGCCAACACTGCAGCAGCTCATAGTGCCTCGAGTGCCGCATCTGACGGCGGCCCTGCGAAGTCTTTTGGGAAGCGGCATTTAATGCTCTTAGACAGCTGACGTCATAACAATGATAACCTCGAAACGACAATTCAGTATCGTTTCCCATCGCTTTGTTCTGAGAAACACGGAGACTATCTGTACGCGTTGAAATCGGAGGGCTCAATTTCCCGCCATCAAGCCATCTCGGGAAGGTACCTCGATATCCCGAGGATATGACGCCACCTCGGTAAGACATCTCGCGACCCCGAGGATATAAAGCCACAGCTTAGTCCTTTCCTTCGGGGTCTATCAAGACCTGATTCGAAGCTGAGATAGGGATAAAGAAAGGAGTTCCCCGAGGCACGCGGTTGAATCTGACAGGACCGGCCTATCCTTAGCCTCTGTTGGGATATCAAGTCAAGCCGTCACATCTCCATGTTTCGTATGTTAGATATATATGTATTCGTTACTAAGTCTCCTCTCCTATATAAAGGGGACTCACCCTTTCTTGTAAACAACTGTTGTTGCTCCCACAATTCTAAAAAGTGCAATAATATCTCTCTATCTCTCTTTTCTTACAAAATCTCATTGGTTATCACTGATACTAAGGATACCTCGATATCCTTTGTCTATAAACGTGTTCTTCATTTTATATGCGCTCTCCATCGTATAAACTCAATTTCGGTTTTAAATAGCTCCGTTTGGTTGTATTTCTAACTGTTAGATCACGCCCAAATATCCCCGACAACCCAAGCTCGTTCCCGAGGTCGACCTCGAAGTATCAAATCGACCCAGCTTACGCCCGGGTAACAGGCCCTTTGGTTCGCTCGTTACCTCGCTTATCTCCCCCCCCCCCCCCCATCATTAAAACTCACAGTACTAGCATCATCTGCTTTAACAAATTAGCTCGGGAATAGATCACGTATTTTTATAGTCCCATTAAATAAATTTAATTATTGTTACCATTTTCACGGTAAACAGTGCCCTCTAGAAAAAATGCTTTAAGCTCCCATTTTGGTCATTGTACATTTAAAATCATTTGATAGAAAGTCTAAGGGAATACAATCCCATTAAAACACTACTCGACTATTCTAAGTTATTTCATGATGAGTCTACTCTGTCACCAGACCAATGAGTGATTCTATGTCTATGTTGCTAAAATTCTGCTGATAACGTATTATACCAATGGTCAAGAAAGAAAGAAAGGTTATTTTATAAGCTTCTCATCAATAATATTGAAGAACTACTTTCATCTTACAAGCTTCTCATCGATTATTCCATATGCAGGAACTTTGTATCTAAGCCATTACTGTTACTGATGGAGATGAAATATTAGGACTTGATAATCTTGGCTGTCAGGTATAATTATACTAGCTACTAGATTTATTGCCTAATAGTGTGTTATTTGAACAACTAGATGAAACTAATTGAACGATAATTGACCGAAAGTTCCAAAATAGTTTCAGGAATTGGTATTCCGGTTAGAAAGCTCTCTTTTTATAGTTCTCTTTGAGTATCAGTAAAATGCTCAACATTATTTTCATTTACCTTCTCAGTTATCTCTTTCTTTGTCTTTGGATTTTATGCTACTTAAAGCAGGGTAGTCTCTCAGCTATCTCTTTCTCGGTCTTCAGGTTCTCCTTTTTTCAGCCACTTTTTGGTAACCTTAATCATCGCAATAATTCTGGGTTGATTAGCTTGTTGCTTGATAGAGTTGGGATCAGTTGTGTTTATTTATTTACTTTGACAAAAGCTAAAAAGAGGTACATGTTATACCAACTGATAATTGTAGTACCAGCTAATTCTTTCATACATTATTTGGGTTTTTGCTGAATTGAGCTAAGTTTTTCCAGAATAAAGTTTACTGTTCAATCTTAAAATCAACTTCCAGATAGTATGGGCCCCGTCACTTATTTGTTTATTTCTCTTTCTTTTCTCAATTTTGATGGAAAATCTTGGCGCTGTTTCGAACCAGTTATAAAGTTCCTTCTTTCTATTTGTGTTGTAGAATCTGATTAGCACTTCTTTTATGATCATATTTAGTAGTGTACAAACTTTGTGCATAATTAAATAAGTTGATTAACTCTTGAAGCTTCAATACAAGAAACTGGATTGAGTCTTCTTTAAATTTTCATGCTTGTGGTATTTGAGTTTGGTTGTCCAGATGCTCCACTTTGAAGCACTTGGGCAGTTTGATAGTTTTAAATTTCTGAGCTTAGTTTGCTTGGAAAACTTATTTGTACAATTTTGCTTGGTCAAACTTTACCTTTGCTTTTTTAAATGCGTTTTGCATTCTTTTACTCCAATATATTGTGGCGACCCTTTTTTCTATTAGAATCAAATTATAAGAATTGTCAAAGTGATCTCTTATTTTTTTCCTTAATATCAGGGATGAGGTTCTTAATCAATGACAAATGTTGTCGACCACGGAAGAGTGTGAAGGCCCTAAATCTTAGTTTTTATTTTTCTTATCATATGTATATGGATACATTGACAATGAATGATGAATTATTGTGTACTACATATTAATTGACATTTTGGTAATGAAAATATTTATAATATTCAGTTTGAAAAATATTTTTGGTATTTGTTGTCAAATGGTAGAAAAATACATGTATATTAAGCTTAGGATTTTGGAAAATATAGTTGTTGAAAAAACAAGTATTAGTGGCGACCAAACGTTGTAGCAAAAACTATTAGTAACTGTGGCGACCAAGGTTGCCACTAAACCTTAGGATATTGTGGCGACAAGAGTTGCCGCTGAAGATATAAGGGTTTTAGTGGCGACAATAGTCGCTACTGCAAGTCATTCTTCAGTGGCGACTCATTTTTAATCTATATTGTGAAACCTTTTTTGTGACGTACATGTCTGCTTTTAGCGGCGAGTATAGTCGCCACAATGGGTTGTTTTTTGTGGCGAGCTCAAGGAGTCGTCACAATAAACATTCAGTAACGTAGTTACTTGCAGCAGCCTTAAGGTCGCTACTAAAAACTTTTAGTGGCGACATTTTGTGCTTTTGCAGCGACAAAGGTCGCCACAAAAGGTCTAATTTCTTCTACTGGTAACACGAACGCATTTAAGGGAGATACAGATCTTCGCGAACGCGAAGAACGATATTCCAGGTGGTCAGCAACAAAGCTTCGCCATCGCGATAGAGGATACCAGAAGCAGAAAACAGCAGTTCCAAAACAAGGGAAAATGACCCGTAGCCCACCCGGAACACACCTGAGGCCCCCGGGACCCTGTCCAAACACACAAACAAGTCATATAACCTAACACGGACTCGCTCGAGGCACAAATCGCATCAAAACACGCCGAAATGACAAATCACACCATGAATCGAACTTAGAAACTTTCAAACCTTCCAACTTCCAAAACTCGTGCCGAAACCTATCAAATCAACCCGGAATGACGCCAAATTTTGCTGACAAGTTCAAAATGACATAACGGAGCTGTTCCAACTCTCAGAATCGCACTCCAACCCCGATATCACAAAAGTCAACTATGAGTCAAACCTCTCCTTTTTCCAAACTTCAACTTTTCCAACTTTCGTCGAAACACCTCAAATTACCCTATGGACCTCCAAATCCGAGTCCGGACGCGCGCCTATATCCAAAATTACCATACGGATCTATTGAGACCACCCACGACCCATTCCGAGGCCGTTTACTCAAAAGTCCAATTCCGGTCAAATTCTCACCATTTAAACTTCCAAAACTAGTTTCCTTCTTCCAATTTGTCTCTGAATTATCCGGAAACTGAATCCAACCATGCACACAAGTCGATATACATAATGTGAAGCTGCTCGAGATCTCAAACTGTCAAACTGGGGACAATTGCTCAAAACAACCAGTTGGGTCGTTACAAAATTATACATTTTAGTACTACCAATTAATACAATGGCCTAATTGATCTTTTGTGTTTTATTTATTAATTCTTAATTCTTTCGGGAAAAGGAAGTTCAGAAATTTGGAAAACGAAAAATGCGATAAATTTCACAAATCAGTCACCAAAATACTTTATCTATACTATATTAAAAGTACGAACGCCCTTAGCAAAATGTCGTTCGCCTTTTTTACCCTTTTAAAATAGATTTCACAAGTAATTTAATTATTTTGCAAAAGTTGAGTAATCTAAAATCAACTATTTATGGCTATTATATCTTTCCTTATTTGAATAATATAGGAACTCCTAATATTTATGAATTTAAAATTATTAAGTAAAATTTTCTTATAAATTATTTCCCTAGCAATAATTGTGCGAAGTATCTAGGTTCAAAGTTAAACTTTTAAGTTAATTATTTAAAACACATAGTATTAAGCATGTTAATAGTTTTATTATATGTTTAACTCTTTGGATCATTCGGCTTCTTAAATCAACTGATATTGGTATTTGTGATTATTTTTTTAACGTGACTGTTTTCTTAATAAAAGTCAAATAATATTTTACTATTACTTAGATAACTTTATAGTTCTCATCAATTTAGTGGACTTTTTTTTATTAAATGTGTCTAATATCAAATTATTTGTGGTATGATATTGGTTCAAAATTAATAATTTTAAGCTATTATTTTAGAAGAAGTTGTAGGACCAATGTTCACTTCCAAATTTCTACAAGACCAAAATTGTCTATTTCTTTATTCTTATAATTGACAAAATATAGAGTTCATACTAGATAAAATAATCATTTAATTAATTTTTTTAATATTTAAAATAATTACTTAATTAATTTTCTAATATTTAAAATAATTACTTAATTAATTTTCTAATATTTAAGAATAGTCATTTAATTACTCTTCTAAAATTTAGGATTTTGATTTTTCCTTTCACCTTTTAGTTCTAGAAGTCCGGCACTACATTTAGGTTTAGGAGGGTTCTTTTTGTTAATAAAATTTTAATAGATTAATCTTTATAAATTTATTACATTAAACTTTAAGCACTTTTAATTCACATTAGGAAAGTTTTGGAATGTGAAATACATTGAATTCGTTAGGGTATTGTTGGAAACAAACTGTTAGGAAGAGATATCAAAAAGAAGGAAAATTAAATGTAACAAGACACTGTCACGATCCGGCTTCCCACCGTCGGGATCGTAATGGCACCTAACTGTTGAGTGCTAGGCAAGCCAACAGTACGGTTCTAACACATTAATCAATAACGAAACAGTAATAAATAGTAATAAATTAAAGCTAAACAGATATGATGTGCGGAAATTTTATAACAATTCAAAACTCTAAAACACGACTGCCCCAATGATCTGGTGTCACAATCTACGAACGTCTAATAATTTCTACAAATACTGGTTTAAAAGAAATACATTTGTTCTCGAAATTAAAAGAGACAGGAAATCTAAGACAGAAGGAAGGGGACTCCAGGGTCTGCGAACGCCGGCAGATCTACTTTGGGTCTCCTATGGACTGAAGGCAGCAACCCAAAATCTACTCACGAGGTCCGGCACCAAAATCTGTACAGAAAGTGCAGAGTGCAGTATCAGTACAACCAACCCCATGTACTGGTAAATGTCGAGCTAAGCAGAAATTAATGGGAAGGGGCAACATGCTATGGGCATACGAAAATAAAGAATCACAGCAGTAAAAAGAATTTAACAGCTAAAATACCTTGAACCGATAATAACAAATAAACATAGCAACAGAAAATAACGCACGGCATCACCCTTCGTGCTTTTAATGTCAACCTCACAGGTAATCAATAGTAGAAACGTGCATTCGTGCTTTACCACTCAGCCTCACCAGATAATCAATAATGGATACGTACATGACATCACCCTTCGTGCTTTAACACTCAACCTCGCCATATTAACAATAAAAATGTGCACGGCATCACCCTTCGTGCTTTATCACTCTTCCTCACCGCATAAGCAAACAACAGAAACAATAACAACCCGGCAAGGGCATCATGATTAACAATTTTGCTTCATCACTTAACTTCACAACATGAATCTCAAATCGAGCCGATGCTCAACCAATATCCAAAGCCAGAACAAACATAACAAAACTTGTTTAGCATGAATGATAAACGGTTTAAGCAAGAACAGTACGAATAAAGAAACACAACTGTCACAAGTATAAGACTCACTCACATGCTATGATCCGACAACAACGTACAGATACTCATCACCTCACCTATATGTCGTACTTAACAAATAAACATGTAGTAAATAAGGCAAAAATACCTAATCCCTCAAGCTAAGGTTAGCCACAACACTTACCTCGATTCCACGGCCAAACTCAAGCCTCAAATACCGCTTTTCCCTTAGTTTCCACTTCCAATCCGCCCGAATCTATTCATAATTAACTTATTAACATCAATTAAAGCCAAATAAACCAATTCTAACGCACGAGTATAGATTTCCCAACAATTCCCCGAAAAGACAAAAATTCGACCCCGGGCCCACTTGGTCAAAACTCAAGGTTCGAACCAAAACCCGATTACCCATTCACCCACGAGCCCAAATACGTAATTAGTTTCGAAATCCGACCCGAAATCGAGGTCTGAATTCCCAAATTTGTAAAATTTCCAAAATCCCTAATTGCTACCCTTAAAGAACAAGATTTAGGCCTAGAAATCTAATAGGTATTGATGGAAATTGAAAGAATTGAGTTTAAGAACACAAACATATGATTTGGTGTTGAAATCCCTCTTCAAAAATCGCCCAAGGTCGAGTTCTGTGAAAGAAAATATGAAATTTTGAGCAAATCCCGACTTAGGTTCTGTTTTAAAATCACTGGACAGGTCTTCTTCGTGTTCGCGAGAAGCCTGTCGCGTTCGTGAAGAAGCGGTCCTATTAACCTTCGCGTTCGCGAGACACACTACGCATTCGCGAAGGTATATCCCCCATAACCTTCGTGTTCACGAGCCAGTTGTCGCGTTTGCATATTGTAGCATTCCCCTCCCCCAGTTCCCATTCTTCGCGTTCGTGATAGCCTGGTCGCGTTCGCAAAAGGTAATGCCCCCAACGCTTCATGTTCGCGATCAGTGCCTCGCGTTCGCGTAGAAGGATTTTTCCTTAAGACCAACCTACTCTTCGCGTTCGCGAGAGTTCCTTCGCGAAGGCGAAGAAGGATACATCTGTGCACCTGCAACAGCAAAATAGCTGAAATCTCTAAGTTCAAAACACCCCGTGGCCTATCCGAAACTCACCCGATCCCTCGGGGCTCCAAACCAAACATGCACACAAGTCTAAAACCATCATACGGACTTGCTCGTGCGATCAAATCGTCAAAATAACATCTTAACTAATGAATTTAGCATCAAAATCAATGGAATTCTCAAGAACACTTAAAGTTTCTATTTTCACAACCGAGGGTCCGAATCACGTCATATAAACTCTGTTTCTTACCAAATTTCACAGACATGACTTAAATACCATAATAAACCTGTACCGGGCTCCGGAACCAAGATACCGGGATGATACCAACAAGATCGAGCATTATTAAATTTCTAAAAACCATTATATTTTCCGTTTAACAATTTCCTTCAAAAATTCATTTCTCGGACTAGGGACCTCGGAATTCAATTCCGAGCATACGCCTAGGTCCCATATTTTTCTACGGACCTTCCAGGACTGCCAAATCACGAGTCAGGGTCCGTTTACTCAAAATGTTAACCAAAGTCATATTTAATCAATTTTAAAAGCAAAACTTAATATTTTCTCAAATTTTCACATAGAGGCTTTCCGTAACCGCGCTCGGACTGCATACGCAAATCGAGGAGAAAGAAAATGAGGTTTCGAAGACCTCGAAACCCCGAATTAGGTTCTAAAATACGAGATGGCCTTTTGGGTCATCACATTCTCCACCTCTAAAACAATCGTTCATCCTCAAACGGACATAGAAAAGTACCTGAGCTAGGGAAAAGATGGGGATATCTGCTCCACATGTCGGACTCGGACTCCCAGGTAGATGCCTCCACAGGCTGACCTCTCCACTGCACATGAGCTGAAGGATAACTCTTCGATCTCAACTGACAAACTTGCCTGTCTAAAATGGCTATCGGCTGCTCCTCGTAGGTAAAATCCTTGTCCAACTGGACAGTGCTGAAGTCTAACACATCGGATGGATCATTGTGGTACTTCCGAAGCATGGACACATGAAACACTGGATGTACCGATGATAGGCCTGGCGGCCATGCAAGTCTATAAGCTACCTCTCCCACTTGATTAAGGATCTCAAAAGGCCCGATGAACCTAGGGCTTAGCTTGCCCTTCTTCCCAAATCTCATCACGCCTTTCATGGGCGACACTCGAAGCAACACTCGCTCTCCAACCATGAATGCCACATCACGAACCTTATAGTCGGCATAACTCTTTCGCCTGGACTAAGCTGTACGAAGTCTATCATCCTGAATGATCTTAACCTTGTCCAAGGCATCCTGCACCAAATCTATACCCAACAATCGAGCCTCCCCCGGCTCAAACAATCCAACTGGCGATCGACACCGTCTACCATATAATGCCTCATAAGCAGCCATCTGGATGCTCGACTAATAGCTGTTGTTGTAGGCAAACTCCGCTAACGGCAAGAGCTGATCCCAAGAACCTCCAAAGTCAATAACACAGGCGTGGAGCATATCCTCCAAAATCTGAATAGTACGCTCGGACTGTCTGTCCATCTGAGGATAAAATGTTGTGCTCATCTCGACTCACGTACCCAACTCACGCTGTACGGCCCTCTAGAAATGCGAGGTAAACTGCGTGCCTTGGTCAGAAATGATAGACACGGGCATGCCATGAAGACGAACGATCTCCCGGATGTAGATCTCAGTCAACCGCTCCGAAGAATAGGAAACTGCCATAGGAATGAAATGCGCTGACTTAGTCAGCCTATCAACAATAACCCATACTGCATCGGACTTCCTCTGAGTCCGTGGGAGTCCAACAACAATGTCCATAGTGATACGTTCCCACTTCCACTCGGGAATCTCAATCTTTTGAAGCAAACCACCAGGTATCTGATGCTCGTACTTCACCTGCTGACAATTCAAACACCGAGTTACATATGCAACAATATCATTCTTCATCCTCCTCCACCAGTAATGCTGTTGCAAACCTTGATACATCTTGGCGGCGCTCGGATGAATAGGATACCGGGAACTACGGACCTCCTCTAGAATCAACTCACAAAGTCCATCCACATTAGGTACACAAACTCGACCCTGCATCCTCAGAACTCCATAAGGACAAGAAAATGAGGGTCATCATACTGCCGGCCTCTGATACGCTTAAATAATGAAGATCGAGCGACTGTACAAGCTAGAACACAATTGGGCTCAGAAACATCCAACCTCACGAACTGATTGGCCAAAGCGTGGACATCCAAAGCAAGCAGTCTCTCCCCGACTGGAATATACGCAAGGCTGCCCATACTAGCTGACTTCCTACACAAAGCATCGGCCACTACATTGGCTTTCCCGTATACAAGATGGTGATGTCATAGTCTTTCAATAGCTCCAACCACCTCCTCTACCTCAAATTTAGCTCCTTTTGCTTGAACAAATACTGCAAACTCTTGTGATCCGTGAACACCTCACATGACACGCCATATAAATAATGCCTCCAAATCTTCAGCGCGTGAACAATGGCTGCTAGCTCCAAATCATGAACTGGATAGTTCTTCTCCTGAATCTTCAACTGCCGCGAAGCATATGCAATAACCTTGCCATTCTACATCAACACCGCACCAAGTCCAGTACGAGATGCGTCATAATATACTGTATAGGGCCCTGAACCTGTGGGCAACACCAACACCAGCGTTGTAGTCAAAGCTGTCTTGAGCTTCTAAAAGCTCACCTCACACTCGTCCGACCACCTGAACGTGGCACCCTTCTGGGTCAACCTGATCATCGGGGCTACTATAGATGAAAACCTTTCCACGAACCGATGGTAGTAACCCGCCTAATGCAAGAAACACCGGATCTCTGTAGCTGATGTGGGTATAGGCCAGTCCCTGACTGCCTCAATCTTCTTAGGATCCACCTGAATACCCTCTACCGATACAACATGACCAAGAATGCCACTAAACTCAACCAAAACTCACATTTCGAAAACTTAGCATATAACTGGCTGTCTCTCAGAGTCTGAAGAACAATCCGAAGATGCTGCTCATGCTCCTCTTGGCTACGGGAGTAGACCAAAATATCATCAACGGAAAAAATCATGCAGGGATCCATATAGGGCTTGAACACCCGGTTCATCAAATCCATGAATGTTGCTGGGGCATTTTTCAACCTAAATGACATCACCAGAAACTCATAATGCCCGTACCAAGTGCGAAAAGCTGTCTTAGGGACATCAGACGCCCTAATCCTCAACTGATGGTAGCCAGATCTCAAATCAATCTTCGAAAACACCTTGGCACCCTGAAGTTGATCAAATAAATCATTAATCCTCGGCAATGGATACTTGTTCTTGATGGTGACTTTGTTCAACTGCCGATAATCTATACACATCCTCATTGATCCATCCTTCTTCTTAACAAACAACACCGATGCACCCCAAGGAGAGACGCTATGCCTAATAAAGCCCTTATCAAGCAAGTCTTGCAACTGTTCTTTCAATTTTTTCAACTCTGACGGGGCCATACGATACGTCGGAACAGAAATGGACTGAGTGCCCGGAGCCAAATCAATGCAAAAGTGAATATCCCTGTCGGGTGACATCCCCGATAGGTCTGCAGGAAATACCTCTGGAAACTCCCGAACAACTGGCACAGAATCCATAGAAGGAACCTCGACACTAGAATTATGAACGTACGCCAAATAAGCCAAACATCCCTTCTCGACCATACACCGAGCCTTCATATAAGAAATAACCCTGTTGATAGAATGACGAGGAGTCCCTCTCCACTCCAATCAAGGCAACCCTGGCAAAGCTAAGGTCACGGTCTTGGCATGACACTCTAATATAGCATAATAAGGCGACAACCAATCCATCCCCAAAATAACATCGAAGTCAACCATATCGAGAAGTAGGAGATCCACACTAGTCTCAATACCCCCAATAATAACCATACACAAGCGATAGACACGATCTATAATAATAGAATCCCCTACTGGCATGGACACATACACGGGAGCACTCAAAGAATCACGAGGCACAACCAGATATGGAGCAAAATAAGATGACATATACGAGTACGTAGACCCTGGATCAAATAAAACTAAAGCATCCCTACTGCAAACTGAAACCGTACCTGTGATAACTGCATCGAAAGACTCAGCCTCAGGCCTGGCTGGAATAGCATAACATCGGGGCTGGGCCCCACCACTCTGAACTACATCCCTAGGACGGCCCTCCTGCTGGCTGGCCTCCACCTCTAGTGGCCTGACCTCCACCTCCAACACCTCGACCTCCACCTCTAGCTGCCAGACTCCTACCTCTAGCTGGCTGAGCGGGCGGTGGAACACCCGGTGCCAGAACCATGGCACGAGTACCCTGATGTTGTGAACTGCTCGATGCTCGAGGGAAAAATCTAGCAATATGCCTCGTATCGCCACAAGTATAACAAGACCTCGGTTGCTGAGACTGCTGACCCTAAAACTAACCCTAAAACTAACCCTGACGGCCTGAGTAACCACCCTGAAAACTCTGGAGCGGAGGTGCACTAATAAGAGTTGGTGATGCACTGTAGGGTAGCTGATCACAATACTATATATGAGAGCCACTGCCACCTGGAGCACCGTGAGAAGCCTGAAGTGCTGAATGAAATGGCCTGGAAGGATGGCCCTACCAAAAGAATCCCTGCCTCCAGACGAGGCACCACTGAATCTAACAGAATGATGAGGCCTCTTATCAAACCCCTGACCACTCCCCTAAGCTAAAACCATCTCAACTTGCCTGGCTACATTGGCCGCATCTTGAAAAGAAATCTCGCTCCCTGACTCCCTAACTATCTGCAATCTGATTGGCTGAGCGAGTCCCTCAATAAACCTCTTCACCCTCTCTCTCTCTCGGTGGGGAGTATAAGGAGAGCATGACAATCCAAATCAATAAACCTAGTCTTGTACTGGATGACAGTCATAGAAACTTACTGAAGATGCTCGAACCACCTGCAGTACTCCTCTCTCTAAGTAACGTGAAGGAACTTCTCAAGAAATAGCTGCAAGAACTGGTCTTAAGTAAGAGCTAGTGACCCAGCTAGTCTGGCCAAACAATAATCTCTCCACTATTTCTTGGCGAAACCTGACAGACGAAAAACAGCAAAGCCGACCCCATTGGTCTCCACTATCCCCATGTTCCATAGAACCTCGTGACAACTGTCCAAATAATCTTGGGGATCCTATGAAGATGCACCGCCATAGGTAGTAGTGAAAAGCTTGGTGAACCTGTCCAATCTCCACAAAGCATCAGAAGACATAGTCGATCTATCACCGGTCTGTGATACAACACCCGGAGAAACTACCTCAACTGGCTGAGCTGCTGGAGTCTGAAACTGGAGAGCCATCTGCTCCGGAGTGTGAGTAGCGGGAGTCTGAGTTCCTCCCCCCAGCCCGGGAGACGGCTGGTGCTACAGGAAATATGCCTGCCTGAGTGACACTCTCCATAAGGCCCACTAGACGGACCAGAGCATCCTGGAGTACCGGGGTAGCGATGAACCCCTCAGGAACCTGAGATGGCCCTACTGGAACGGTCTGGGCCGGAACCTCATCCTCAAACTCTACCTGAGGCTCCGCCGCTGGTGTTGATGCTCTGGGTTGAGCCCTTCCCCTGCCTCGGACTCTAGCACGGCCTCGGCCTCGTCCTCTGCCCCTCGTAGGAGCTGCCACTGGGGGCTCGGGCTGATGAAGCGGTACGTGTTCTCGCCATCAGCGAAATAACAGAGTAGAAATTCAATTAGCATTGAGAAATCAAATCGCACGACAGGGAAGAATATAGTTATTCCTAAACTCTGTAGCCTTTGGGGGATAAGCACAGACATCTCCGTACCGATCCCTCAGACTCTACCTAGCTTGTTCGTGACTAGGAAACCTAGTGTTCTGATACCAACTTGTCACGACCCGGATTTCCCACCATCGGGATTATGATGGCACCTAACTCTTGAGTGCTAGGCAAGCCAACAGTTACGGTTCCAACACATTAATAAATAACCAAACAGTAATAAATAACAAATTAAAGCTAAGCAGATATGAAGTGCGAAAATTTTATAACAGTTCAAAACTCTAAAACACGACTACCCCAATGATCTGGTGTCACAATCCACGAATGTCTAAGAATTTCAACAAATACTGGTTTAAAAGAAATACATTTGTTCTCGAAATGAAAAGAGACAGGAAATCCAAGACAGAAGGAAGGGGACTCCAGGGTCTGCGAATGCCGGCAGATCTACCTTGGGTCTCCAGTGGACTGAAGGCAGAAACCCAAACTCTACTCACGAGGTACGGCACCGAAATTTGCACAGAAAGTGCAAAGTGCAGTATTATTACAACCAACCCCATGTACCGGTAAGTGTCGAGCCTAACCTCGGCGAAGTAATGACGAGGCAGGACACCAAAATAATATAATCTTATGCAGTTAAACAGTATACTAAAAGAATAACAATCAATAGAAGCTAAGCAGAAATTAACGGGAAGGGGCAATATCCTACATGGATACAATAATAAAGAATCACAGCAGTAAAAGGAATTTAACAGCTAAAACACCTTGAACTGATAATAACAAATAAACACAGCAACAGAAAATAACGCATGGTATCACCCTCTGTGCTTTTACTCTCAACCTCACAGGTAATCAATAATAGAAACGTGCATGGCATCACCCTTCATGCTTTACCAGTCAGCCTCACCAGATAATCAATAATGGATACGTGCACAGCATCACCCTTCGTGCTTTAACACTCAACCTCATCATATGAACAATAAAAATGTGCACGGCATCATCCTTCGTGCTTTATCACTCTTCCTCACCACATAAGCAAATAACAGAAACAATAACAACCCGGCAAGGGCATCATGATTAACAACTTTGCTTCATCACTTAACTTCATATCATGAATCTCAACTCGAGCCGATGCTCAACCAATATCCAAATCCAGAAAAAACATAATAAAACTTGCTTAACATGAATGATAACCA
Source organism: Nicotiana attenuata (assembly GCF_001879085.1). Taxonomy (NCBI): domain Eukaryota; kingdom Viridiplantae; phylum Streptophyta; class Magnoliopsida; order Solanales; family Solanaceae; genus Nicotiana; species Nicotiana attenuata. The sequence goes on from NC_031989.1 coordinate 59,640,975, forward strand.
GTTTAAGCAAGAACAGTACGAATAAAGAAACACAATGGTCACAAGTATAAGACTCACTCACATGCTATGACCTGGCAACAACGTATAGATACTCGTCACCTCACCTGTACGTCGTACTTAACAAATAAACATGTAGAAAATAAGGCAAAAATACCTAATCCCTCAAGCTAAGGTTAGCCACAATACTTACCTCGATTCCACGACCAAACTCAAGCCTCAAATGCCGCTTTTCCCTTAGTTTCCACTTCTAATCCGCCCGAATCTATTTATAATTAACTTATTAACATCAATTAAAGCCAAAGAAACCAATTCTAACGCACGAGTATATATTTCCCAACAATTCCCCGAAAAGACAAAAATTCAACCCCGGGCCCGCTTGGTCAAAACTCAAGGTTCGAACCAAAACCCGATTACCCATTCACCCACGAGCCCAAATATGTAATTAGTTTCGGAATTCGATCCCAAATCGAGGTCTAAATTCCCAAATTTGTAAATTTCCCAATTCTCCCAAAATCCCTAATTTCTACCCTTAAAGAATAAGATTTAGGCCTAGAAATCTAATGGGTGTTGACGGAAATTGAAAGAAGTGAGTTTAAGAATTCAAACCTATGATTTGGTGTTGAAATCCCTCTACAAAAATCGCCCTAGGTCGAGTTCTATGGAAGAAAATATGAAATTTTGAGCAAATCCCGACTTATGTTCTGTTTTAAAATCATTGGACAGGTCTTCTTCACGTTCGCGAGAAGCCTGTCGCGTTCGCGAAGCAGCGGTCCCATTAACCTTCGCATTCGCGAGACACACTACGTGTTCGTGATGGTATATCCCCCCCCCTAACCTTCGCGTTTGCGAGCCGCTTGCCGCGTTTGCATAGTGTAGCATTCCCCTCCCCCAGTTCCCATTCTTCGCGTTTGCGATAGCTTGGTTGCGTTCGCAAAGGGAAATGCCCCCAACGCTTTGCGTTCACGTAGAAGGATTTCTCCTTAGGACCAACCTACTTTTCGCGTTCGCAAGAATTCCTTAACAGACATGACTTAAATACAATGTTTAACCTGTATTGGGCTTCGGAACCAAGATACGGGCCCGATACCAACAAGATCAAGCATTAATAAATTTCTAAAAACCATTATATTTTCAGTTTAACATTTCCTTCAAAAATCCATTTCTCGGACTAGGGACCTCGGAATTCATACGCCCAAGTCCCATATTTTTCTATGGACCCTCCGGGACCATCAAATCACGAGTCCGGGTCCGTTTACTCAAAATATTGACTAAAGTCAACATTAATCAATTTTAAAGGTAAAACTTAATACTTTCTCAAATTTTCACGTAGAGGCTTTCCGGAACCGCGCCTAAAATGCGCACGTAAATCGAGAAGAAAGAAAATGAGGTTTTGAAGACCTCGGAATCCCGAATTGAATTCTAAAATACGAGATAAGCTTTTGGGTCATCACAGACACAATAAGAATTTTTCCTTTATGGTTGTTCTATTTGAAATAGCAATGAGAATTTTACCTTATCAAAATTTTAACTTGTAAGCGAAGTTAGAAATTAAACCCTTTGAAAATCATTCGTAATAACGTATAACTTGGCATGTACTTAGTTATTATAAATGTATCTATTTTATCTATGTGAAGAATTAGAAATGATTCTATATTATCAAGTTTTTTTTTGGTGTTTTAGAATGAATTGGATCATTTCTGAACGACTGGATTATATAACCATAAATTTACTATAGATAAATAAAATATATATTGTATTGTAAATATATACTTATTAGTTATGATAAGCTTTGTAATTTTGAATTGATACTCATCTTCATAAGCAAAAACTAATAAGAATCCTACTTGAGTTAGAAAATAAAATCTAAGAAAATACTCCAATTCCTAAGTTGTCTGTATTTTAAACATATTCACACTATTGTCGATCAATATTAACTATAACAATAATAAAATACTACAAATAGTATAAAACACTTTTAATATTCGAAAACACTGTATAATTTACATGTAGTGGAAAAGATAACTAGATAAATTCAGCAATTAGAGGCAAAACTTGAAGTCACATCAACACATCTGAGGTATGTGGGGTAGTATTTATTTCTTTATTAAGCTAGCTCGATCGGATCAACATCGATCGTTTTGAGGAACATACACTTTTTTATTTGATATTTATTTCATAACTCAAAGATCTTATTTAATAATATTTAAAATTGTATACTTAATGGTAGTGGGTAGATGCACAATAATCTATTATTTTTGCATATTTTTTTTAGGCGATGAACACGTGCAACGCACGTACACTAAAGGGTATCGGGTTATGAATTGAATTGTTAAATAATATCTTTGAGTTACGAAATAAATATCAAACAATGGTATTGGGTAGACGCACAATAATATTTTTGCATATTTTTTCTATGCGATGAACATGTGCAATGCACGTACACTAAAGCTAATAATTCCTTAAAAATCACTTACATATGAGAAATTGTTATTCAAGAGTTGGACTCAGGTGTCAAGTCCATCAACCTGGCCTTCTAAGTTAAATTTCAGGGAGAAATTTAAAAATAGCCAGATTTATAAGTGGTCATTCTAAAATAGCCACAGTTTCAAAGTAATCGAAATTTAGTCACTTTTCATGTAATAATAAATCTGGAAAAAGACACTGTTCAAAATTCAAAAAAATACTCCTGTATAATATACTGGAGTTCCAGTATAATATACCGGTCTAGCATAATATACTGGAGATTGGAACATCGGTGCTCCAATCTCCAATATATTATACTGGAACTTTTCGCGTGTTGGAGTTCCAGCATAATATGCTGGAAGTTCATACACAGATGCACCGATCTCTAGTATATTATGCTGGAACTTTTCGTGTTGTAGCAAAATAGTGGCTATTTTCCAATAATTTTGCAAATGCTAGCTATTTTTGAATAACCAGTCCGAAAACTGGCTAGCCCATGCTATTTTTACAATTTCGAGATGACTCAGAGACTTTTGGTGAAGCCTATGAAGCTTGCCTTAGTTGGCCTGCCCAGATATTGCTAATACGTGAATAAAAGAAGAGCATCCCGCTCAATTACTTAAACTAAAAAGTAAAAATCGTCGGCGCATCGTGCGACACACACACACACACATTTATATGCATAATAAGTGTATAATTTATGTATATCGTATAGGAAAAGTAAAATGTAAAATGGGGCAGTTATTTGTATATAACAACAACAACAACAACAACAACAATAACAACAACAACAAAGACAGTATAATCTCACGAATGGGGTCTGGGAAGGGTAGTGTGTACGCAAACCTTACCCCTACCTTGAGGATCGAGAGGTTATTTCCGATAGAGCCCCGACTCAACGAAAGAAAAAGAGATCAGTAACAAGAAGCAATAACACTAGCAAGATAATAAGAAAACAAGGAGTAACCATAACAAGATAATAAGAGAACAAGCATTATCAACAACAATATAATAAGAAAACATGTAGTAATCGAGACTGTCAATAACAGAAATACAAGGTTGACTAACTACTACTACCGGTATGGGCAAGACAAACACTCGACTACCTACTAACATTCTACCCTAATCCTCGACCTTCACACCTTCCTATCAAGGGTCATGTCCTCAGTGAGCTAAAGCAACGCCAAGTTCTACCTAATAACCTCCCTCCCCAATACTTCGTTGGCCTACCTCTACCCCTCTTCGGACCACCCAAGGCCAACCTCTCACACCTCCTCATTGGAGCATCTATACTTCTCCTCTTTACATGCCCAAACCACCTACGCTTTGCTTCTTGCATCTTGTCCTCCACCGATGCTACTCCTACCTTGTCCTGAATAGCTTCATTTCTAATCTTATCAATCTTGGTATGTCCGCACATTTATCTCAACATCCTCATTTTTGCTACTTTCATCTTCTGGACATGAGAGTTCTTTACTGGCCAACGCTCTGCTCCGTACAACATGGTAGGTCTAACAATTACTCTGTAAAACTTACCCTTAAGTTTAGGTTCCACGTTCTTATCATATAAAACACCGGATGCGAGTCTCCTTTTCATCCACCATGCTCTAATACGATGAGTAACATCCTCATCAATCTCCCCATTTCCTTAGATAATAGACCCAAGGTACATGAAACTAGCTCTCTTATGGATGACTTGTGTATCAAGCCTCACTTCCACGTCCGCACCTCAGTTTCATCGCTGACTTGCACTCCAAGTACTCAGTCTTGGTCCTACTCAATTTGAAACCTTTAGACTCCAGGGTCTGTCTCGCGTCTCCCCAATCAAAATATTATCATCCACAAATAACAATTAAGGAATTATTATGTTGTGAATAATATTGTAGACGTTGTGAACAAATCAGTTTACTCAAGAGAATTTCCGTCTTGAAATTTTATTATACTTGTATATCATGCTATTTTATATAAAATAATAAAATTTCGCTTAACTTAATGCGAATAATATTTTTTTACTTTCAATCAAATGTTGTATTAGTTATGTGGAGATTACTTTTTTTGTTATATGACTACAAATATTATAGTACGAATGCATGAGTTATTTTTCCTAATTCCTTCCACCAAATATAGTATTAAATTTTTTATGTGATGGACAATAAAATACTAGTAGTAAGTAATGGTTGTTAATCTACTTTAAAAACATTTGTGTCTTTAAATACTCTTATTTAAATATTATTACTATCCATATTTTATGTGGTATATATATAGAAAGAATTCCTACATAAGATACGTCACTATTATTAACATAGATATTGTACATTAAACAAATAGACGAGTGCATCACTTTTGCAGAGTTCCATATTGCAAATAATTTTTTTTATGTTCTAAAATAATAAAAGAAGAATATTGCAAAGAAAGAGAGAGAATTTCTTATTGCTTTGAGATGAATTACAATGGAATAGAACCCTCTGTTTATAGGGAGAGGGTGACTTAGCTACCAAGTAATAAACCCTAGAATCTCTCTAAATATAGACATTCGCCATAACTAAAATTCTATTTGTAACGCTCCCCCTTGAATGTCTATTCAACAGACAATATGCCTTGTTAAAATCTTAACTAAAATGAAACCCAGTGGGAAAAAATCTAGTAAAGGAAAAAGAGTACACATATCTAACAATACGCCTTTTGTTTGCCTCATTAAAATTCTTGTAAGGAAAATCCAGTGGGACAAAACCTTATAAGGGAAAAAGAGTGCAACGCACATTAACTCACCCTGATGAGAGCATCAATTCACATCCTTGAACCTTCGCATCACAATCTTGTGCACCATCTTCAAAAGATCATTGGTAGAGATTTGATAAACAAATCAGCCATCTTATCACTTGAATGAATATGTTTCACCTTTACATCATCATTCCTGATAGATATGTAATGTTTTCATAAAATGCCGTGGAATGGCCTTTTCAATATATCCATAGAGATTTTCGCTATTATATTATCATGCTTATAGTTATAGCAAGATACCTATATGCACAAATTACACTTAGGATGTAGTACTTCATGACCATGAATTCTATATGCTTTAAGCAATTTAAATCCTTTGGGGATTGTCATATAAGTACAGTCAAATAAGCCATTTAAATAGACTTTAGATGTATATCAACTTTTCATGTCATGCTAGACATATAAGATAAATAAAATTGATTGCACACACCATTGACTTTATACTTTCAAGTGTTTGAACTGCAGGTCCAAAACAACATGTCTTTCATATGAAACCAATTCTACTTGAATTGTTTCTCTAGACTTAAGATCCTCATATATATATTTAGTGTTATTATAGATGTCGTCGACAAATATTTTATATCGGTTCTAACCTCCTTATTTTTCATAAAGACATAACATAGAGATCTCTTCATTCATATATTCAGGTACTTGAATCTCTCATGAGAAGTGTTATGTCATGTGATCTTCTAAATCACTTGCCTCCTTTATTATGGTCATTTGCTCATCTTCTTTATCAAGAAGTTTATTTGAAACCAATTTATCTATATCCTTTAAGTGTACCATAGACTTCGCCCTTCTAGGACATATTCTAATAGGAGCATTTGTAGTGAGAATATAGTTACTTTCTTTGGGTTAGCAAATGTCTGGCATGCTTTGCAATATATTGCAGATGAATTATCTTTTTATGAACTTCAAGTTCATATTATCTTATTCAAGGATCTAGATGTAAAAATGATAATTTATTTCACGTAACTTTTTCTCAATTGTTTATCATGTCTCCCCCTCATGTTAGAAAAACTTACTTGTTTCCTCAACTTTGAGAACCTATCTTTGTGTGTTATAGTGTTAATCAAAATATACCCATCTTTGATTCATGACTCCTATGAACCTAGAGCTCTGATACCAACTTGTCGCGACCCAAGTTCGCCCTCCGTGAACAGTCGTGACGACACCTAGTCCCTACAACTAGGTAAGCCTAATAAATGCGGAAAAAGAATCAATTGCGGAAAGAAAATAATTAAAAAAACGAGATAACAAAATGAAACAGTGTTTAAGATGCCGCCCGGCATATAACAATACAAGAATCTCAACCTAACACTCCCAAAATCCGGAACTCCATGAAGCACAAGCTATGGATATGACAAAGTGCTCTCCGGAATGTCTAAAACAAAGAAAAATACATAAGGGCTATAACTATTAAAGAGAATAGAAAGGGACTCCTCGGTCTGCGGACGCGGCAGATATACCTCGAAGTCTCTAGAGAAAATGCCTCGCCTCAAGGGTGATAAGACTGAGTCGAAGTACCTGGATCTGCACACGCAAAAATATGTGTAGGAAAGGGCATGAGTACACCACAGCGATACCCAGTAAGTGCCAAGCCTAACCTCGGTCGGGTAGTGACGAGGAAGGTCAGGGCCCTACCGGTTATCAATATATAAGACAAAGTAAGAAAGTGTAAGGTGCAACTGTATAATCAAAACAATATCAGTAAATGAGAAGAAATCACAGACAATATACACCTAGTACACATAAATATCGACAGGGGATCTCCCGGGATCCCGTCCCGTAGTCCCAAACGTAAATACTTGGGGATCTCTCAGTATCCTCAATATATGTGGTAGGATCTCTTGGTATCCCGAGGATCTCTCGGTATTCTCAATATATGTGCTAGGGATCTCTTGGTATCCCGAGGATCCCTTGGTATCCTTAATATATGTACTGGGGATCTCTTGGTATCCCGAGGATCTCTTGGTATCCTCAATATATGTGCTGGGGATCTCTTGGTATCCTCAATATATGTGCTAGGGATCTCTTGGTATCCCGGGGATCTCTCAGTATCCTCAATATATGTGCTAGGGATCTCTTGGTATCTCACACTACCGTCAAAATCAATATATGTGTAAGGGATCTCCCGGAATACTCATCCATGGTCCTAAAATAAAAAGACAACAATAATCAAGGAAAGAGTCCACAATTTCATTCAAGAACGAAACAGTTTGAAGTAACACAGTATAACGGTAAGAATAACAACAATTACAACAGAGAAAATATCGCAAAAAGAGTACAGCTTAACAAAGAGATAGCAACCGGGGATCTACCAGGATATCGTCCTGTAGCCCCCAAATGTAAATATCCAGCAATCGGGGATCTACCAGGATACCGTCCTGTAGCCCCCAAATGTAAATAGCAAAAACACAAAGATAATCAACTCAAACCAATTAATATAAAAAATAGACAGGTCATTCTAACCTAACATGCTGCACAGAGTTCACATAAACAGTTTAAGCATATAGGACAATTAATACACTTAAGCATGCTTCCCTAAACTACATACAAGTAATGTTCAAAAAGAAAGAAACACAGTTAATTTACTTAATGAAAAATGGGTTTCCAACAATTAGCACGTGTACGCACTCGTCACCTCACGTACACGGCATACATATAACAACAATACCAAATCCTAGGGGGAATGTCCCCGCACACAAGGTTAGACAAGCCACTTACCTCGAACCAGCTCAATCGAATCTATACCACGTTCTTGCCACGAGTATCCGACTCCAAATGGCCCAAATCTATTCGAAGTAATTGCATAATATAAATAACACTTCAAGTAACTAATTTAACTAATTAATTCTAAGCTAATACACGAAATTAGGAAAAATGACCAAAATGCCCCCAGGCCCACGTTTCAGAATCGGGTAAAATTTACAAATTTAGAATCCTCATACTCTCACGAGTCTAAACATACCAAAATTATCCAAATTCGATGTCAAATTCCCAATCAAAACTCGAAAATTAGGTCTAAGAACTTTTTCAAATTTTCCCTCAATTTCTCACCCCAAATCCGAAATTAGATGATGAATTCACGTTAGATTAATGGGTTATAAGCAAAAAGGATTTAGGAACCATTAACCAATTGATATCTCTGAAAATATCTCAAAATCTCGCTCAAATCCGAGCTCCCAAGCTCTATTTTGATAAATATGGCTAAACCCTCGACTTTGAAATTTTATATTCTGCCCAGGCAATTCCTTCTTCGCGAATGCGGAAGGACCCTTGCGTTCACGAAGCACAACTTCTCTTGGTCCAATTTTCCTTCATCGCGAACGCGATGTCCCTGTCGCGAACGCAGTGACCATCTTCCCCCTCCCACGCGAACGCGGGACCATCTTCGCGAACGCGTAGGTACAAGACCTCACAGCTTCGCGAATGCGGGAACACCTTCGCGAACGCGAAGCGTTAAAATTCCACCAGCCCCAGCTCCTCTTCGCGAACGCGAGACCCCACTCGCGAATGCAAAGAAGGAAACCAGAACTGGAGACCTGCTGCATTTTCTGCAATTCTCTAAGTCCAAGAATGACCCATTGAGCATCCGAAACACACCCAATGCCTCCGGGACCTCAAACAAACATGCCAACCAATCCTAAAACATCATTCAAACTTGTTCCACCCTTCGGAACACTCAAAACAACATCAAAACACCAAATTAACATCGGATTCAAGCCTAAGAACTTCAAAAACACTCAATTTACGCTTTCGATCAAAAAGTCTATCAAACGTCGTTCGAATGACCTGAAATTTTACAAGCATATCACATTCAACACTACAGAGCTACTCCAACTTCCGGAATTCCATTCCGACCCCGATATCAAAATCTCACTATCGAACCGGAAACTTCAAAAATTCAACTTTTGGCATTTCAAGCCTAAATAAGCTACGGACCTCCAAAATACAATCCGAACATGCCCCTAAGCCCGAAATCACCCAATGGAGATAACGGAACCGACAGAATTCCATTCCGAGGCCGTCTTCACACTGCTCCGACTACGGTCCAAATTCTAAACCTTAAGCTCTCTTTTAGGGACTAAGTGTCCCAAAACACTCCGAAACTCAAAATCGAACATTCCGGCAAATCAAAATAGCAGAAACAAACACGGGGAAAGCAGTTAATAGGGGATCAGGGCGTTAATTCTTAAAACGACCGGCCGGGTCGTTACATCATATAACCTATATCAAACTGATATAGATAACTTTGTTCTCATAAGAAATAGTTTAGCTATTAAGTGGAGGCACTCAATAAATTATTTTGCTAAACCAACTGTGATGTAAACCAACTTATCAAGATAAACTGTCTTATATAGAAAATATGGAAATTATGCTCGAAATTAAATTACTGAGCAAGTTACCTCGCAAACACCGGTCAGTTTGCGGGTTAATAATAATCACACATGTAACCATCTCATTGATGCATCTTATGTGGTATACATGACAGGTGAATGGGCCCATATTCACCTTTGATATTTCCAGCATTCATGGGATTCAATCCCAATTTTAGTTAGTCTATAAGCAACATAAGAGAATTCGTAAAGAACTTTCTAGTTCTTTAATATTTAACCATGTGAATTCTCTTTTATTTTTGCACATCATACTTAGATTAACATGATTAAACCAATTATGCTAACTGCATAAATTATCAATATTGGTAAGCTTTAGGTTTACACCATGACGTGTGCAATTATTAATAAACTGCAAGTTTATCGTGATATGGGTTTTTATATCAATAAACATCCACTTTATTGTGGTATTCTTTTATTTATGTAGTACAAAATGGAGAATAAAGCGGGTAACTTTTCATATACATATTACCCCGCTACAAGCTGTAGTAATAGAAGATATTAAATCTTTCATTTATTTATATAGTATCAATATAATCAACGGCTTTCGCGTATACTTTGGAAACTGAATAAGTTTCTTCGAGACTTACTACAACACAATACCTTATTGGTAATCAATTGTGTTCTCCAAAATAGTATAATTGGCTCTTGCAGAGTTCTCAATTAATTTTGTAGTACCACATATTCATCACATATTCATCAACATCCATATGATGAATATCTCTTTTGAAGAGAAGGTTATACCAAAATGGTTATGGTCAAAATTATATGCAAGATCTGTTTCTTTCATTATCGTTATCTTTTCATAATCGCAATGCCAAAATATTTTGGTGTACAATAAGTGCGTGACCAATGACTATTTATGCTATAATAATGATGTTTTTTTCTTATATAATCTCAAACCTCCTTCTAGAGGTGAGTGTGATATATTCACTACCACTAGCACGTTCATATTCTTCCAAGAACGAATATGTATTCATAAATCACCTATTGTCACATTCACATCATGAATGGACCATAATGATCTATATGTGATATACAAAATCTCATGTCAAGTCGATGACAAATATTACTTTCACAAAGTGAAGGATTATTTTGAGAATCCTTATTATTCTCATTATCACAATGATGATGATTATATTTTCGTATATTGCCACGTCCACATCCATTGATACCTTCACGGTAATAATTTTATCTTCTTTCAGACTTATTATATATTGCTATCATATTCTCTTAAGGGGAATGAGAATGAAGCAAATTCAATGGGACGTGTTTCCACTTCTTTGCCCACAATCATACATGAATTTGATCATGGCAAGGCATAAAAATTTTATCGCTTTGGGTGGTTATAATTTCTTACAAACTCCACCAGAGTTACAATAAAGATTTATTGTCTTTGCTTGTATTTAAAATCAAATTATAGAATGTCAAGAATTTAAAAGAGAAAAATAAAGTAAATTACTTACCTTAAATCGAGAATTTAAACATGAAGGAAGTTTTAATGGAACAATTGACAATCATTATTCCTAACGCAAAGCTTCTACTCAATTGGTTAGAGTTAGTGCTTATAACGTGTTATGAAACAATAAAAGAAGAATATTGCAAAGAAAGAGAGAGAATTCTTATTGCTTTGAGATGAATTACAATGTAATAGAACCTTCTATTTATAAGAAGATGGTGACTAGCCACCAAGTAATACACCCTAGAATCTCTTTAAATATAGACATTCACCATAAATAAAATTTTATTTATAACAATTTATTGCTTTTACCCTTGCGTTAGCTGCCAATCTAACATTGTACTCCATTATCAAGGAAATTCTACCAAAAGAGAGAGAGAAGACAGAAGCCTAAGTTTGGAAATGAGAAAATTCGACGCGTGGCCGGTGTTTTTCCGGAGGGAATGGAGCCGCAACTGGCCGTTCCTGGTGGGTTTTGCCGTCACCGGCGCTATCATCACCAAAATGTCCCTCGGCCTCACTGGTCTGCACTGTATTTCTCTCTTTTCTATTATCTGTTTATATATCTCAATCTCTCTGTTATGATGATTGAATCTGATTATGTTTTAGCGATGTTTGAAACTTTTGCAGAGGAGGAAGCAAAGAACTCTCGATTTGCGCAGAGGCATAAGAAGTAAGTCCTGTAACCTTAAATTGAATTTATGCTGTAGATTGGATGGTTGTTACGTGTTGTATTGGATCGTATTGTTACTTTAAATATAATGTTTGTTTTGATTATTACTTAAATTTTATTTTCGTATCGTTAAATCCGTTGTTACGTAACAACGAAAAGTGCCACTTTACGGAGCGACCGGTTAGGTGTGGTCGCGTCGTTACCTAATTCTTTTCTTTAATCTTGCTCTTTTTTATTATTAAATTCTCTTACCCTATGTTTTTATCTAATAATTTTACCTCGTACCTTACTTTTTCTTTATAATATTGCAAGTTTATTCTTCGTATTATTAGTGCATGGCATCATGAAATGACATCAAACAATACGATCTATTCGAACATTGTATACATCAAAACGATACACTAATACAATACAATAATTTACGATACATTATGAAACGATACATAACAACCATCCAAACAAGCTGTAAGGGCAGCTAATGAACGGAAATTTAGCTTTTAGGCTTTTATGACTATGTATAACGAGCTGTAGTTTTAAAGGGTTTCTTGTTGAGTGCAAAAGGATTGTTTATGTTTCCTTTCCCGACTATAAGTACCTTATCAAAAAGACATTCCCGATCATAAGTAGATGATAAAAGGTGAAACATTTTTTCCTGAAGTGCGCCAGAGTTTGAGGCAGAGGATTTATTTTTGTAATTCAGGAGTTACGAGTGGTCAAAGCAAGGATGTGTGCCCTGAAACTATAGGATATATGAATACCTTTGTAACAACAATAATCTCAGATGTAGAAAGGTAAATTTTTTATGTAGGGAAGTTTTAGGAGTTTTTTAGGGGTAATGTAGAAGAAAAAGCTTAGAAACTCATGCTAAGAACTGCAACCGAGTTGAATAGGATACTGAGCCTAGTAACAAAAGAAAGTTTCCGGTTAGAAGACAGATCGAGAGACAGGCTAGAAAGTGAGTTCCAAAGGCTTGATTGCGAGCTGTAAAGAATCCAGAAGCTCTGGTTGAGTCAGGAAGAATCAATTAATGTAAGATTCGGAAGAGACTTAAATGCTAGGAGTTTGAGGTAATGAACAATTTCCCTGTTGTGATACAAATCCAGTTGCCTCGGCTACAAAAAGAGATGAATTAAGGTGGAATGGAGATAATGCCAACCGTTTCTCCAGTAAATCCTACTATTTTAGTTTGGCTAAGGAGAATGCCCTGTGGAAACATTTCTGAAAGCAATTTGGAGGACAAAAGCTCCGCCAGAAATTACTTCCTTTGGGTGGACGACCATACATTATGCCATCCTAATTCCTGACAACCTGAAGAAATGGGGCTTGATTCTTTGCAATAGATGCTACATATTTGACCAGACGATGGTGGTATATGTTTCTAGCTCGTTTAGAGCTGTCTTGAAAAAAATTATGTCCCAATCAGAGTAGTCAAAAGCAAAAAGTGTAAAAAGCGCCAAGGTCTTTTAGAGCTTTAAACGCAAAGCGCAATTTAAGCGTGGGCTTTAGCGGTTTAGCCAAGAAAAGCGCTAATGAAGAAAATTTAACTATAATCAAGCCAGCGCGCGCGCGCGCGTGTTTTTTGTGTGTGTGTGGGGGGTGTTGTATGTGTGTGTTGTGCCCTTGAAGACAGAACCATGAGTGAAGGTGGACATGCATTAGACAAGAGAATGGAAAGACTATAACATGTTGCTGTGCTCTTAAAGATTACCCATCTGTGAAGGTGCATACGCCTTAGCACCTTGATGCCTACACTAAAGCGCCAACCGAGTGAGGGATAGCGCACAACCCGGGCTTCCCCGAGCTTCAGGGTCTAGGTGAACTTAAAACGAGCTTTAGCAACGCTGTTACGAATGAAAAAAGAAGCAAAGAAGACATGATAGATGATAGCATGTACATTGCACAGCAAATATGGAAGGAGGGAAGCAGGATATGGGAGATGATACTATTTTACATAGCTTCGCAAATATTGAAATAAAGAAGCAGGAAAAGCATTTAAAAGCAATGTGATAGGGCCTGACAACTGGTTTTTTTGGGGCAACCAGAACAAGTGGGTGTCTTTATTGATTTCTGAGCTCTTTGTGGAGTTTATGTACATCTTTGTAGTCTGCCAAGTTGGTGCTTTTGCTTGTTATAAAAAGAAAAAAAAAATAAACCAAAAGGGAGATCAAAATAACTGACTGTAAAGGAACAGGATTAAGGGGTGTTGAGTTATTGCTCAGAAAGTGGGGGAGCAAATTTTATCAAAAAGTGTGGGAGATAACTTTACTTTATTTGGTTGTCTCTTGGGCTATTTAAGATTTTTTACATGGTCTATCAAAAAATGCTTGATGTACATGGTTTATGCCTTTGGGTGCGTCTACAACAACAACATACCCAGTGTATTCCTACAAGTGGGGTTTGGGGAGGGTAGTATGTAGGAAAGGCCTTACCCCTACCTTGTGAAGGTAGCGAAGTTGTTTCGGGTAGACCCTCGGCTCAAGGAAAGCATAATCACAGCAGTAATGAGTAATGACAAAGACTACGGAAAGAAGAGCAGTAACAACAACCAAAAAAATAACATAACCGAAGTAAATGAAACAACGAGTAGTAAAAGAGATCTAAGACTAGGAAATACGAGAATAACAGTAGTACTACCGGTAAGAAAGGGAAGTATAGGTTTGAAAGAGAAAAATGCTCGACTACTTACTAACCTACTACCCTACTCCTCGACTCCCACACCTACCTATCAAGGGTCATGCCCTCGGAGATCTAAAGATATGTCATGTCTTTCGTGATCACATCTCCCAATACTTCTATTGCCTACCTCTACCTCTCCATGGACTCGCCATAGCCTTTGGATGCATCTGTTCTAAAAAAATTCAGTTGACCTATATAAATAGAATTATGTCTGAGTTGGCTAGAACACCAAAAAGACCTTGAGTTTAGTGCGACTGGAGCTAATTGGAACCAACTTTGTTTGTGTACAGCTCTTGGTCTCTTTTAATGGGCTTTTTACATCACAATGACGGCCAAACAATGTTTCCTTATGGAAGATTGATTAGGTTATTGGTTTTAAATGTTCCTCTGAATATAATTTGCCCTGACATGTTGGCGTACTATTCTTAATGTCACTCATCTACTGTTAATTGCAAAAATATATCATACTTTGTTTCAGCTGTAATCTCTGTCAGTATAGTGGAATGTTATGATCTTATTCGCCTAGAACTATGAGATATGCTGAGAGTAGCGGGATGAATTAGCGCGCTTAAAGTCGTTATATTATCTCATTGAAGTGGGATAAAAGAAGCCTTAGATAATTTTCTCTACTCCTGCTTGAAGCTTAGCAAGACAAAAGCAATGATGTAAAAACCTCTTACATTACCTGGATTATGTTAAAGGGTTTTTATAGCTATTGGTCTCATTGTTATCCAATTTTTGATTAGTAAGTGAACCCAAACCATCTGATCTGAAAGCTCTATTAAAGTTTGAAGATGCACCCCATCTCAAGGTGAAGGTGTTTAAAGTAAGATTGCCTGAACCATGTGTCTCGTTGGATTGCTCAGCTTAGAACGAAAAGGAAAAGAGTTATGTGGTTAGAGTAACTAACATCTATTCATATCAGGAAACTGTGACCTTTTATTGCTGAAACCACCATAGTATTTGAGAGTTGCTCTTTCTGAGCTCCGAATGCTCACTGTACGTAGAAACGAATATTATTTTTCAACTGTGATAGATCCTGGTTGATATTTGTGGTGTTGAAGCAACATAAATTATTACTGTATTATTTCTTATTTATTTTGTTGGCTTCTAATGTGGAGGAAAATTTCATCTGTTTCATTCAGGTTTCGTATAAGGAACAATACTTGCTAGATTAGTAATGGATTTATCTTATGTCACTAATCTTCTAACTTGTCTAACTTGTTTTATGTGATTGCAGTTAAATCTTGTCATGCTTAATTTTGCTGCTGAGTGGAGATTACCATGCTGGACAGGCCTCTTTTTGGTACTATATTTTATTTTTACTGTCGAAGACAAATTTATATTGCATAAAATGCCTCCCAAATCTTTTGGTGGAGACTAAACTCATGTTATTGGAAGCTATCATTTAACTGAAAACTGCTTTTGTTTTCTATACTACTAAACTAAGGATTTATCTCTCAGAACCCTCCTTGAATGTGAAATATTCTGAGATTTCTTTGACAATCTCCTAGTTCTATAATCACGTTCGTCTCGGTAGCAGACAGCTGAGTTCTACCTTCCATAGTTTTCTGTGATGGTATTTGACTGGATCTAGAGTTTAAAATGTTTATGTGACTTATATATTATAGTAGCAATAGTGGAATAAATAAGTTGGACTGTCTTATGCAACAAAGATTTATGGGTTTTGGTTTTTGATCATCCCCATGCGTATGTACACGAATGGAAGGATGCTGATATCTGTTGTTTTCAATCCAATGAAATATGCAAACAAGGATTTCTTTCTTATTTTTGTTTGCCATATGTTACTAAACCCACTGATCTATCAGCATTCAAGAGACTACTGCGGCAGACATCCATGCCTGTTATTGTGTCTCTTTCGGATGGACCTTATGTCACGTTCCGAAATTGGATGGCACTGATGGGAACTTAGCGAGCCAAAATTTGATGGCCGTTGTAATTAGCGAGAATTTGTTGACGAATTTAGATGGTGACTCCATTGAATAAATCCTTTTTTTTTTCCGGGCATATTTGAGAACCCTTTCCCTGTTTTCAAATGAAACAACCTTTTAAGTGGTGAAAAGGGGAACGAAAAGGAAAGATATATAAACTACTAAAGAGACCTGGATTTATTCAGATAACAGATTAATATGGTGTTCTTTTGAATTTTTGTTGTTTAAGGAAAAATTTACCCGACCCACATGTTCCTCGAAAAATTAGTAAACATTTAAAATATGTTAAAGTAGGCGTGGGCATCGGTCGGTTTGGCTCGGTTATGAATATTATCGGTTTAGCATATCGGTTATCGGTTTACAAATTTGATAAATCGATAACCGAACCGATAAAATATCGGTTATCGATTAATCGATTAATCGATTATCGATCATTATCGGTTCGGTTATCGTTTTACCCGATAAGAAAACTCAATCAAGAGTTAAGCAGAAAAGAGAAGACAATTCACTGGGTTAAGCAAAAAAGAGAAGAACTCAAATATAGTATACTACCATTCTGCGTTTTATCGAGTGGCTACAACTGGAATAGTACTAATTCTTCAACAATAGTTGTCTAAATACATTAATAATAATAAAAAGTAGTAGCAATTTTACCATAAAATTAACAAGTCCAAACATATAGTTCTAACAGTTCAAATTCAAGTTAATAAGACAACAACTGCTCAATCTTTATAGGCTTCACCAAATAAACTGGATATTGTTTGTCAAATGCCTAACCTGAAAAAAGAATCCACAGAGCAAAACATTGATATGTGCCTGGGCAATACTAACACAGAAATAAAAAACACCTAGAAGGCAAGAAAATGTTGTCCTGTTGTCAAAGCTTAGCGTACTGTAGAAAGAATAATGTTAAAAAATATACCCGAAACTGATGAAGATTGTCGATTGAGAATTGATAAGTGCGAAGAGAAAATGGTAGTAGGTGTGGTTGCACAACGTGAGCTCACAAAATTAAGAAACGAAAATAAAAACTAAAGAATCATTAACTGTGAAAATTACCAATATGAAGATGAATTTTGTTATAGAAATTAAAAGCCTAATGTGTAAGATTAAAGACTTACGCTAGGAGTAACTAGTAAGGTCTATGAAGAATGAAGATGAAGCAACTGAAGAATTCGGCTGAGAAAGAATAGGAGAGAATGAACTGAAGCCCCAGCATATGTATATACTTAAGGGTAAAGTCGTAATTTTATTAATTCTTATTGGGTTATCGGTTAACTCATTAACAAAAATGGCAAACCGAGGCCCGAACCGATAACCTGATAGTGAAAAAATTCTAAACCGTTACCGAACCGTTAACCCAATAACCTGGTACCGATAACCCATTAAATAATTAACGGTTCGGGTTATCGGTTTTACCCATATATGCCCAACCCTACATTAAAGGACCAAATATACTCCTCTACTATTGTTTAAATTAAATAATTTGAGTCTATCATCTTGCGTTGGGTAAATTTGTAAATATACCCATATTTTAACGAAAGAATGACATTGTATAGTCGCTCTCAAAATAATAGCCCAAAAATGTATATATATTTTTTTATATATATACACATTCTGTATGTTAACTACAAAATTTATACTCCCTCCGTTCCAATTTATGTGAACCTGTTTGACTGGGCACGGAGTTTAAGAAAAGAATAAAGACTTTTGGAATTTGTGGTCCTAAACAAATCCAAATGGGGCCCAGAGTATTTGTGTGGTTATAAAAGCTTCTCATTGAGGGTAGAATTGTAAGTTTAAGCTAAATTATTACCAAATTTAGAAAGGGTTCATTCTTTTTGGAACGGACCAAAAAGAAAATAGGTTCACATAAACTGGAACAGAGGGAGTACAAATTTTATGCACTTTTTCAGCTACCAAATATAAATAGTTTCTGGCGCGGACTAAAAATGTTGGGGAAGCTACTAACTATGTCCATTTATAAGTAGCTTATTACAAAAATTGGCCAATTCATTAAATATTACTAATATTAGCTAATTAGCTATTTGTAGTCAAAAAAGGCCAAATTTTGCTTTCTTTTGAGTGAGTGTTACTAGAATAGATTGGATATACCTTAAGGAGCTTGAATCTCAGTTTTGGAATACTTTGGTGGAGTTTTGAGGTGGTTTGAATTGAAATTCGAAGTAGAAGATGAATATGAAAAAAATGATACGTGTATCACATATGTATTATATTTGTATCAAATGTGTATCACATGTATATCTATGTATACCTGTGTGTGAGATACATGCGTGATACATGTGTTGCAGAAGAATTTTTTGAACTCGATTTTAACTATGAATTTTGATATCAAATCAGTCCAAATCACCTTCAATATTCCTCAAAGTTTGTATATTGACTCATCTATATGTTTTCAATGAATTTCAACCATACCCATTGAATAATTTCCTTTTTTGCTTTTTATATATATATATATCCTTTCCGTCTTTGTATCTAATGTTGCTAATCATGCTTAAAAATATGGAATGAGATTTTTGCGTGTGATTTTTAGAGAGAAAGAACCTTATTTATTTAGAATTTTTAATTTTTATAAGTGTTTTGCTAGTTTCTGTAAGTTTATGATTAATGGCTAGAAGTTAATAAGTTGAAACTTATTTGTGATGGGGCATTTGCATCTATACTCGCTTTTTGGGTCACATTTTAACTTGTACCCGCTTTGCAAAAAAAATTATAAGCGTACCCACTTTTTCGCGTAACTTCAGCATACGGGCCTGAAGTAGGAAAGACAATCACGCAAACTTCAGCATTCTAGTAGACGGGCCTGAAGTAGCAAAAATTGCTAAACCAAGTGTGCTGAAGTTTTTGTCCTAGTGCTGAAGTTTTGTTCTCTATGTGCTGAAGTTTTGTTCTCTATTTGCTGAAGTTTTTATTTGTAATTGCTGAACTTAAGCATTCTAGTAGCTGAAGTTTTGTGATGCTGAAGTTATTTAGTTCATTCGTAAAAACTTCAGCACTATTAAGCTGAAGTTTTTTTATCCTGGATTCATTAGTTTTGTCATTAAGCTTTTTCAAAAACTTCAGCAGAAGATGCTGAAGCTATTTAGTTCATTTGTAAAACCTTC
The DNA here is from genome assembly GCF_001879085.1 of Nicotiana attenuata. Classification (NCBI taxonomy): domain Eukaryota; kingdom Viridiplantae; phylum Streptophyta; class Magnoliopsida; order Solanales; family Solanaceae; genus Nicotiana; species Nicotiana attenuata. The sequence goes on from NC_031989.1 coordinate 59,660,501, forward strand.
AGCACTATATAAGCTGAAGTTTTTGAAAAAGCTTTGTAACATACTAGATAAATAATCACCTTATTCTTTCATAGTGTATTACTACTATAAAATATTCAGATTGCCAACGGTATCTAAATCATAAATTTGGAAACAATAAACGTGAAAAGAACAGAATTATCATGAAAAGAATCACTAAGTGTGGCCTTAAACTTTCCGTACGTGGAAATATTCATAAATTATTGTCTACTAACTTACGTAATTATTAATAATTTATTTTTAAATAATCTGATTAACCATACTTATGGCAATCATCCCATGAATTGAAGTTTCATAGCAGCACCAACATCAGCAGAAGAAAGAAGAAGAAGAAAACAAAGGAGGAGAAATAGGAAGAGAAAGGGGGCTGAAGTTGTTTAAAAAGTGGGTACAAGTTAAAACTTTTTAGAAAATGGGTATAAATTAAATGAGGGTGACCAAATAGGACGCCCCACGCAATTTTTACATTTCTATAAGATTCTCAAAATGATAATATGCCTATTTTAACAAGGAATTTTTACCTCCTATAGCAAAGGTTAACACCTTATTTATTTTAAATAAATACCATTTAAAAAAATTATATTCTATAGATACCTTTTAATGTTTATAGCAAAATATTAAATTTTGGTTAGCTCCTACCCCTAAGCCACTAAATACGCTATTCAGTTACTCTATTTTCTTTCTCTCTCTACTTTGATACATGCCATTCTCTTCCCCATTCCCTGAAAATACGATGCTCAATCTCAAAATTCCTCTCACCCACATCACCTACGTTCTCTCCGATCCCAATTTCTCCAATTCCATCGGACGTTGCTTTCTCTTAAATTTTTTAATGTATACCCAATTTGAGCAAATTTCAGACACTACTTTCACTTCCTTCTTCTTCTCTTTTTCTTATTTTCTTTCTTCTCCCTTCTTCTTTGTTGCTGTTTGAAAGCTATAGGTATGTTAATATTGGAGAAAGAAGAAACTAAGTGTTTGGATTCCGATAATGTGAATTGTGGGATTTGTTTTGAGGAATATAAGTTTTTTTCGATCGACGTGCACAACCCAGGGGTTTTTGCTCGACGGCGAATTCGCCGTAAATTAGGGTTTGTTCTTGAACAAAGACGACGGAGTTTGGGGCTAAGCAACTTGATTTTCTGTTAATATATTTCAATGTATTTTCAAGGTATCACGTTGTATTTTCATGTATTTCATTGTATTCATCGTCTTTTTTTTATTGTAATTCAATGTATCTAGCTGTATTCCATGTATTTTATTGTATTCACTGTCTTTTTTTTCATTGTATTTCAATGTATCCCTTTGCATTCTATGTATTTCATTGTATTCATTGTCTCGTTATATGCCATGAATGTATTCATATGTTTTTTTTAATTAATATAATTTATGTATTCAAATGTATTATATAATTTCTCTGAAGATTGCTATGTTTTTTGGGTATTTTTCGGTTGAGAATCTTTTTATAACTGGAAATACAAATTTTGTATGTTATAATTGAGTTTGTTGAGTTATATTAGGAGCCTATTATGTTAATTGATTCACTTTCTCTTTAAAAACAGTGTAATCCCCTGTTTCACGCCGTGAATACAGTCGAATACAATAATCTGTCCAGCTGTAATACCATGTTTCACGTCATGAATACAGTCGAATACACTCGAATACAACAACTGATTAGCTCGACTTCCCTGATTTACGCCTATTTTTGCTATTGTATTCATGAATACAGTAGCTTAAATACATCTAATAAATCTTATAACAACAGAAAATGTATCTACAATCCGCAATATAGCAAATAGAATCTATATGTAGCTAATTACCACTAAAAGATAGCGCTTTATGAAAATTTCTCTTTTAACACCATAACACTTGGCAGCCTCTAGTCAAAGCCCAACCCAGAAACTAAAATCCCGAAACCGGCCTAAAACCCATGACTCGTCTTACGCGTGTAACAGGGTAATGAATGAACTCAACCTTCCTCGCTAGCGGAGTGATGGTGGTAAAATCGACCCAGCATTAAAATTGGGTTTCGAAAAATCAGCCGTGAAATACAAACTATTCTAACATGATAAATAATATATAAACTAGTAAATTAGCGCGATCATTAAATGAAATCAAAATATAGTTAAATAATTATTGTTAAAACTCTTATATAACTAAAAGATATAAATCTTCTCTTATCTCAATTCTTCAACCATAACACTATTAATGGTTCTAATTATATTCTCAAGTTTGATACCAAACTGGAACAAGAAAACCCAGCTCAAGAAATTCAAGAGATAATGTGTTCTTAAGCAAAAAGCCAATATATATATATATATATATATATATATATTCCCAAATCCCAATTACCAGTTGGTTTCTCATGTTTATATTTTAAATAAGTGAAGGAGTTGTGACATAAAAAGGGAAAAGAAAATACAAAACATATAAACGATCAACAAAATGTTGGCCATTCGCATTTGTCAGATTTGTATGTATCAAAAGATAAATGTAATAATATAATTGTTAAAAAACAAAGTAATAAAATTGTTAAATGTAGCATAAATAAGTTACCTTGGCAATTATTAAAAAAAAATTGATGTGGATGATCTATAATCGTTTTATCTATTGTAGAAAGTAGTATGGCAAAAGATAATTATATTATGAATATATAAGTAAATGTAAGAACTGACCGTCTTATAAGCTTTGAATCTTTCACTAAAAAGTTGTACGTGTCCTTTCATTAACCATTTCCAGTAAACTTGAAACGCCCATTGCTTTATTTAAACTTGAACGTAAAAACTGAAAGACGCGCTTTAGATGAATATCTTTACTCTTGTTGTCGTCTATTTGCTTCTTTTTTTCATTTCATCCCTACATTGTTCCTCAGGTATCAAGACATTCTTTTTAGTATTTTAATTTTGTTTGCATCAAGGATAACTCATTCTTTTTAAAATTTTTATTTCTTTTTTAAAATTTACAGTTTATGTAACTTTATTTGGTCCGGTAATTTATACAAAATTATTTGCCTTGGTGCAGTTTATACGGTGGAGCAGAGATGAGAAACTTCGTCAATGTTGAATTTTTCTTTTTGGATCAGTATGTGTTTTCCTCAACTCTCAGTATATTTTGGCTTCCACATTATTATTTCCTCCGTGTAGTTGTAATTTGTTTTTTTATCCTCTTGAAGTTATCAAATATATTGTAGCGAGCATGTCTATTTGAAATGCAAATTTGGTGTCTTACTTCTTTGACGAGAATCAAAATGAATATGTTGGAAATTATATTCCAATACGATTATAAGAGATTTTTAGTTAGTAATTTGTTGTGAGCTATTAAGTATATTTCTTCTAAAATTTGACTTTGATGAGTGGATTAATTCGCTGGTTCATAACTATATTTTATCTACATGTTTGACAAGAACGTTAAGCCTCATTGCAGGTGTACCACTAAAACTTTTTCTGATTCGTTTAAATCGAATCTCTTACTGTCAAATGTTCGAATTGATTTTTTCTTCAGGTTTTACCAATCGTTCTTTACGATTATGTAACGACCCAACTGGTCATTTTGCTTTCTAGAACCCCGTTTTCCTAAATAAGACTTTTCGTACTTGCTTTTACTGATTTATGGCTTGCGGGGATGGTTGGTTCGGGATTTGGAAGAGTTTGGGTTGAAATCGGAACACTTAGTTCCTTAAGGTTGGCTTAAAAGGCCAAGTTTGACTTCGGTCAACATTTTTAGTAAACGACCTCGGAATCAAGATTTGAAGGTTCCAACAGGTTCGTATGATGATTTCGGACTTGAGCGTATGTCTGGATCGGGTTTTGGATGAACCGGGAGCGTTTTGGCGCCTAATAGTGAAAGTTGATTCTTTAAGGATTTCAAAGTTCTTTAAATTTGATTTGGAGCGGAGTTTTGTGATATCGAGGTCCAAACGGAATTTCGAGTCCAGTGCCAAAGTCACCGAATGGATAAGTCGCCAATCCCTGGACTATGTAATGTACTTTATCTGCTGGGTTATGGGCGGACATTTTACTAGAGGTGAATAGTTCCATAATGTCAATTAAGACTTGCACGCAAAATTTGGTATCATTCCGAGTAGTATAAGTATGTTTCGGCACAATGGAAGTAGATTGAAGAATTTAAAGTTCATAAGCTTGATTCAATTGGTTTTAGGGTATGATTCTTAGTTTTAATTTTGTTTCAGGCGTTCCGAGGGTTCGAGCGAGTCAGTTTTATGATTTCAAACTTGTCAGTATGTTTGGGCTGGGCCCTTGGGCCCCCGAGTGTCAAACGGACGAGGCTCGAACTAAGTTGAAAATTTGAGAAGGAGCTGAAGCTCTAGTTGCTGTCATAACCGCACCTGCGGTTGGGCAGCCGCAGGTGCGAGCTCGCAGGTGCGGTGGAAGCATCGCAGATGCGGCCCAAGGAGGGGAGCCCAAGTTCCGCAGATGCGGCTCCTCTCCCGCTGAAGCGGAACCGCAGGAGCGGTCATCAGTACACAGATGTGGCCGCAGCTGGCCCGGCCCATTTTCACAGAAGCGGACAATAGCCCGCAGAAGCGAGACCGCAGATGCGGTCAACGTATCGCAGGTGCAAAAATCGCTGAAGGCAGTGGCCTTTATTTAATAAGGGAGTTTGTCATTTTTGACATGTTTCACTCCATTCTTGGGGGATTTGGGAGCTTCGAAAGGGGAGATTTCAACCTAGCTTTGTGAGGTAAGTAATTTCTACTTAATGTGAGTTTAATACATAGTTTATGGGCAGATTGCAATATGTAAATTAGCGAAAATTATAGGTTTAGAGTAAAACCTAGGATTTTGATAAAAATGAGATTTAATCACGAAATTTGTTATGGAATGTAGTAGAAATTATATATTCTTGATCCTAAAGTTATGGGTAACAACTTTCTTCGAAAATTTTCGGGATCCGGGGACGAGGGCCCGGTGATGAATTTTAGGAACCTTGCATCTAGGGTTGGAAAATTACTTTAATAGTTAGAATATGAACTCTTGAGCATATATTGATTAGTTCTTACCCCATTTGAATAGTTTTGGATCGTTGGGCTCCGATTTGAGGGCTTGAGCGCATTCTTGAATTTGAAAGTAAGCTTTGGGCAAGGTAAGTCTCTTTCTAACCTTGTAAGAGGGAATTAACCCCATAGGTGAATTAAATAAATGTATATACCTATCTGTGGGGGCTACGTACGTACGTGGTGACGAGAGTCCGCGCGTAGCTACTATTATGCTTATTGTCCGGGTAGTTTAGGAGTCGTATCATGCTATACTTGCAATACTTGCGTCCTTACTTGTCATTATAATCACTTAAGGCATGCTGGAAATTGGTAAAACAAATATAGACGGTTATACTCACTTACTTAAGAATTTGTATGAGTTACTTGACTGAAAATGGGTAATGTGTGTTTTCTTGAAAATAAATTGTTATTTGTGTATCGGGCTGAGTGCCTCGGTAGTAAATAGATGCATCTATTGTTCGCGTCATTCGACCCTCTGGCAGTGCACAATTTAATTTTATATTTGACCGGGCTGTACAACCTCGGCATAACCTACGCATGTTATTTATTTGGAACTTCCCGTGATTTATACTGGTTAAATGCTTTGAAACGTAAGTCTTTACATGATATGACTGAAATTGACTTGTTGTTTATGAAAGAATGTCTTACTTCTCCCAGTTCTTAAACTGTCTTTATTATTCATGTTGTTGATGCTTAGTGTAACACTTAAATTATATTATTATTGGCCCTAGTGAGTGTCAAGTTGATCCCTTGTCACTACTTCTTCGAGGTTAGACTGGATACTTACTGGGTACATATTATTTATGTACTCATACTACGCTTCTGTACTTAATTGTACAGGATCTGAGGCAGGTGTATCTAGCTACCCGTCCGACGAGCATTCCTGATATTTGATCGAGATTTTACGGTGAGCTGCCCCCTTCTGAGCCGTTCAACAGAATGCCAGAGTCTCTCCTTTTGTTATTACTGTCTATTCTATTTCAGGTAGTAGGATAGTTATATTTTTGTACGTTCTACTAGTTGCCCTCGTACTTGTGACACTAGATCCTGGCACACACATTAGTAGACTATTATTTTTGGGTTGCATTCCTATAATTATGATTTCATTTAGTCATTCCTGTTTCAGTTGCTTTATAAATTTGTTATTTATCGACTGTTTTAAATTTAAGTTAAGTAAATGTTGGGATTGTTTAATAAAATAAATGAGAACTCACTAGTTGATTAGTGTTGGCTTGCCTAACAACGACTTTGGGCGCCATCACGACCTGTAATGGAATTTGGGTTGTAACAACATGGTATCAGAGCACTAGGTTCACGTAGGTCTCGGAAGTCGTGGGCAAACCTAATTGTGTCTTGCGGATCGGTACGGAGATGTCTGTACTTATCTTCGAGAGGCTATAGGATGTAAGCTTATAGGATCTCTAGGCTGTAGAGAAAGGGCCTATGATGGAATCATTGAATCTCAGCGACGCGGTGAAACTACTTTTTATTCATCTTCTATCGTGCAGTTGATGGTATACTAAATTTCCTTCTTCTATTCTCTCACAGATGGTGAGGACGCGTACGACTGACGTTCCAGACCCAGGAGGAGCTGCTCCCTTCGTTGCTAGAGGCCGAGGCATAGGTCGGGGGAGGGCACCGGCCTGAGTTAGGGGACGAGGGCATCCCAGAGCTGCCCTAGTTGCACCACCAGCGGATCCAGCAGGGGATCCTATTGTTGAGGAGCAGGGCGAGGTGCCCGCAGCAGAGCCTGCCCCGGCAAATTTCACGACAGCGCCGGGCTTTCAGGAGGTCATGGGCCGTATGCTCCGGTTCATGGATTTTATGACCCAGGCTAGTTTATTTCCAGCAGACCTAGCCACATCTCAGGCGGCAGTAGGAGCACATACCCATACGGCTCAGGCTCCTGGGCATGCAGCCATAGTGTATCAGACTCCGGGCACCCTACCCGTGGATGGGGCCCAGCTAGTTACAGCAGTGGCACCTGAGCCCAGACCAGTTGCGGACGGCGATCCGTAGAAGTTATTGGATAGATAGACTAAGCTACACCCTCCTATCTTTGGAGGTGAGCGTCATGAGGATGCCCTGAATTTCGTTGATAGGTGCAGGGACAGACTGCACAACATGAGGATATTGGAGCCTCATGGGGTTGACTTCACTACTTTCCAGCTGGAGGGCAAGGCCCGTAGATGGTGACAGTTTTATGTTCTTGGCAGACCAATGGGTTCCCCTCCCGTTACTTGGGTCCAGTTCATATAGCTCTTCTTGGATAAATATATTCCACCCTCTGAGCGGGAAGAGTTGCGGTATCAGTTTGAGCAGCTTGAGCAGGGCCAGATGTCAGTGACCGACTATGAGGCGAGGTTTTTTGAGTTGTCTCGCCATGCACTCATGATACGTCCTACTGACGTAGAGAGAGTGTGGAGATTTGTTGCGGGGTTGCACTCCGGTATCATGGCCAACATGGCCCGAGAGGTTGAGATGGGGACTTCTTATCAGCTGGTAGTAGAGATTGCTCGAAAGATTGAGGGCTACCGTCAGAGGGGTAGAGAGCAGATGCAGCAGGACAAGAGGGCCCATTTTTTCGGAGAGTTTAGAGGTGCCCCGGCTAGGGGTAGAGGTCAGTTTGGGAGGGGTCAGCCTAGCAGGCCCCCATATTCAGCACCACCACCTCCTCGAGGTGCTCCAGCGCGCCCCTATTTCAGCGCCATACCAGAGAGTTCTTACCGCCCACCAGTCATCCAGGGTTCTTCCAGTGGGTACTCAGGTCCCCAAGGTTCTTCCAGCTCCTATTTTAGTGCTATATCGGAGAGCTCATACCGCTCATGGGCTATTCAGGTTTCTTCCAGTGGGTCTACAAGCCATCAGGGCCAGACATCAAGGCAGCTGGTCAGCGCACCGAGGGGCTATTTTGAGTGCGGAGATCTCGATCATATGAGGAGATACTTCCCCATACTTCGGGGAAGGCAACGCACCAGGGTCAATAGCCCATAATTTCAACACCGGCTGCCCGGCCGCCCAGAGGCGGAGGGTAGACTGGTAGGGGCCATCCTAGAGGTGGAGGTCAGGCAGGGGGAGGTCAACCAGCTACTGTACAGTCAGGTGGAGGCCAGCCAGCAGGCGCTCCAACCAGATTCTATGCTTTTCCGGCCATACCAGATGCATTGGCCTCAGATGCCGTTATCACATGTATTATTTTCGTCTGTGGTAGGGATGCTTCAGTACTATTTGATCCAGGGTCTACCTATTCATATGTATCATCTCTGTTTGATCATTTCCTTGGTATTCCTCGTGAGTCTTTGGGTACTCCTATTTATGTGTCCACTCATGTGGGCGATTCTGTGGTTGTGGATTGGATCTATCGGTCCTGTGTGGTCACATTCTGTGGTTTCAAGACTAGAGCGGATCTCCTGTTACTTGATATGACTGACTTCGAGGTTATCCTGGGCATGGACTGGTTATCCCCATATCACGCCATTCTAGATTGCCATGCCAAGACTGTTACTTTAGCGATGCCATAGTTACCGAGGCTGGAGTGGATAGGTTCCTCAGTTAGTACATCTAGTCGGGTTATTTCTTTTCTGAAGGATCGATATATGGTCGAGAAGGGTTGTTTGGCTTATCTAGCTTATGTTCGGGACACCACCGTAGAGTCTTCGACGATTGATTCAGTTCCAGTAGTTCGGGAGTTCGCTGATGTGTTTCCTTCTGACCTTCCAGGCATGCCATTGGATCGTGATATTGATTTCTGTATTGATTTGGCTCCAGGTACCCAACCTATATCTATCCCACCGTACCGTATGGCTCCGAAAGAGTTGAAGGAATTGAAGGAGCAACTTGAGGTGTTATTAGCAAAGGGGTTTGTGAGACCTAGTGTGTCACCTTGGGGTGCATCAGTGTTGTTTATGATGAAGAAGGATGGGACTATGCGGATGTGCATTGATCACCGCCAGTTGAACAAGGTTACCATCAAGAACAAGTACCCGTTGCCGTGCATTGATGATTTTTTTGACCAGTTGCAGGGTGCTAGGGTGTTCTCTAAGATCGACTTGAGATCAGGGTATCATCAGGTGAAGATTCGGGACTTAGATGTCCCGAAGACTGCTTTCCGTACTAGATATGTCGATTCTGAGTTTCTGGTAATGTCCTTCGGCTTGACTAATGCCCCAGCGACGTTTATGGATTTGATGAACATGGTGTTCAGGCCTTATATTGATTCCTTTGTTATTGTCATCATTGATGACATCTTGATCTACTCACGTAGCTTGGGGGAGCACGAGCAACATTTGAGAGTAGTGCTTCAGACATTGTGAGAGCAGAAGCTATATGCTAAGTTCTCCAAGTGTGAGTTTTGGCTAGAGTCAGTAGCATTCTTGGGGAATGTTGTATCAGGAGAGGGTATTAAGGTGGATCACAAGAAGATTGAGGTAGTTCAGAGTTGGCCATGTCCCACTTCAGTGACTGAGATCAGGAGTTTCCTGGGGTTAGCAGGTTATTATCGTCGATTTGTGCAGGGCTTTTCATCCATTGCAACACCTCTGACTAGATTGACCCATGAGGGTGCTCCTTTCCGTTGGTCCGATGATTGTGAGGTGAGCTTTCAGAAGCTCAAGACGGCCTTGACTACAGCACCGGTTCAAGTGTTGCCTTCCGGTTCGGGGATGTATACGGTATATTGTGACGCTTCACACATTGGCTTGGCTTGTGTATTGATGTAGGAGGGGCGAGTTATTGCATATGCTTCGCGTCAGCTGAAGATTCATGAGAAGAATTACCCTGTGCACGACCTAGAGTTAGCCACGATTGTTCATGCTCTTAAGATATGGAGGCATTATCTGTATGGGGTGTCATGTGAGGTTTATACTGATCATCGCAGCTTACAACATTTGTTCAAGCAGAGGGACCTCAATTTGAGACAACGTAGATGGCTTGAGTTACTGAAAGATTATGACATCACCATTCTTTATCATCCGGGCAAGGCAAATGTGGTCGCGGATGCCTTAAGAAGGAAAGCAGAGAGTATGTGTAGCTTGGCATTCATTTCAGTCGAGGAGAGGCCACTAGCTTTAGACATTCAGTCCTTGGCTAAAGACTTGTGAGGTTGGATATTTCAGAACCCAGTCGAGTTTTTGCGTGTGCTGTTGCCCAGTCTTCACTATTGAGGCAGATCAAGACTCGGCAGTTTGATGATCTGCATTTGGCAGTTCTCATAGAGATGGTACTACAGGGTGGTGCCAAGGAGGTTTCTATCGGCAAGGATGGTGTTTTGTGACTCCAGGGTCGTCTATGTGTTCCTAATGTCGATGGCTTGAGGGAGAGAATTCTAGAGAAGGCTCACGGTTCACGGTATTCTATTCATCCAAGTGCTACGAAGATGTATCGTGACTTGAGGAAGCATTATTGGTGGCGGCGGATGAAGAAGACATAGTTGAATATGTGGCTAGGTGCTTGAATTGCCAGCAAGTTAAGTATGAGCACCAGAGGCCAGTTGGCCTACTTCAGCAGATGCCTATACCTGAGTGGAAATGGGAGCGCATTACTATGGACTTCGTAGTTGGGTTGCCACGGACCTTGCGGAAGTTTGATGCAGTTTGGGTTATTGTCGATAGGTTGACCAAGTCGGGACACTTCATTCCGGTTATGACTACCTATACTTCAGAGAGGCTGGCCCAGATTAATATTCGGGAGATAGTTCAGTTGCACGGTGTGCCTGTTTCCATCATATCAGATTGAGGCCCTCAGTTTACTTCCCATTTCTGGAGAGCCGTACAGAGTGAGTTGGGGACCCGTGTGGAGCTCAGCACAACATTCATCCACAGATCGACGGGCAATCGGAGCGGACAGTCCAAATTCTGGAGGACATGCTTAGAGCATGTGTGATTGACTTTGGAGGGCAGTGGGATCAGTTCTTGCCTTTGGCCGAGTTTTCTTACAACAGCAATTATCAGTCCAGCATCGAGATGGCTCCATTTGAGGCTTTATATGGTCGGCGATGTCGTTTTCCTATCGGGTGGTTTGAGCCTGGTGAGGCTAAGTTATATGGTACAGATTTGGTGAAAGATGCCTTGGAAAAGGTAAAGTTGATCTAGGAGCGACTTCAGACAGCACAGTCCAGACAGAAGAGTTACGCGGATCAGAAGGCGCGGGATGTATCATTCATGGTCGGCGAGAAGTTTCTCTTGAAAGTCTCGCCGATGAAGGGTATTATGAGATTCAGAAACAAGGGCAAGTTAAGCCCCAGGTTTATAGGCCCATTTGAGGTGTTGAGGCGAGTTGGGGAGGTTGCTTATGAGCTTGCTTTACCCCCCAGCCTATCGGGAGTTCATCCGTTTTTTCACGTGTCTATGCTCCAGAGGTACCACGCCGACTTGTCACATGTGTTAGACTTCAGCACTATTCAGCTAGATGAGAGCTTGGGTTATGAGGAGGAGCCAATTGCTATTGTTGATAGACAGGATCGCCAGTTGAGATCCAAGAGGATTTCCACGGTAAAGGTTCACTAGAGGGCCAACCAGTCGAGGAGGCGACCTGGGAGTCCGAGGAGGACATGTGGAGCATATATCCACACTTATTTAGCACTTCAGGTGTGAATCTAAACCCGTTTGAGGACGAACATTTGTTTAAGAGGTGGAGAATGTAACGACCCGACCGGTCGTTTTGCTTTCTAGAACCCCATTCCCCTAAATAAGACTTCCCGTACTTGCTTTTACTGATTTATGACTTGCGGGGATGGTCGGTTCGGGATTTGGAAGAGTTTGGGTTGAAGTCGGAACACTTGGTTCCTTAAGGTTGGCTTAAAAGGCCAAGTTTGACTTTGGTCAACATTTTTAGTAAACGACCTCGGAATCAGGATTTGAAGGTTCCAACATGTTCGTATGATGATTTCGGACTTGGGCATATGTCCGGATCGGGTTTTGGATGACCCGGGAGCGTTTTGGCGCCTAATAGTGAAAGTTGATTCTTTAAGGATTTCAAAGTTCTTTAAATTTGGTTTGGAGCGGGTTTTTGTGATATCGAGGTCCAAACGGAATTCCGAGATCAGGAATAGTTCCGTAATGTCATTTAAGACTTGAACGCAAAATTTGGTATCGTTCCGAGTAGTATAAGTATGTTTCGACACAATGGAAGTCGATTGAAGAACTTAAAGTTCATAAGTTTGATTCAATTGGTTTTAGGGTGTGATTCTTAGTTTTATTGTTGTTTCGGGCGTTCCGAGGGTTCAAGCGAGTCTGTTTTATGATTTCAAACTTGTCGGTATGTTTGGACGGGGCCCCGGGGGCCCCGAGCGTCAAACGGACGAGGCTTGAACTAAGTTGAAAATTTGAGAAGGAGCTGAAGCTCCAGTTGCTGTCATAATCGCACCTGCGGTTGGCCAGCCGCAGGTGCGAGCTCGCAGGTGCGGTGGAAGCATCGCAGATGCGGCCCAAGGAGGAGAGCCTAAGTTCAGCAGATGCGACTCCTCTCTCGCTGAAGCAAAATCGCAGGAGCGGTCATCAGTACGCAGATGTGGCCCCAGCTGGCCCGATCTATTTCCCCAGAAGCGAGACCACAAGTGCGGAAATCGCTGAAGGCAGTGGCCTTCATTTAAAACGGGAGTTTGTCATTTTTGACACATTTCAATCCATCCTTGGGTGATTTGGGAGCTTCAAAATGGGATATTTCAACCTAGCTTTGCGAGGTAAGTAATTTCTACTTAATGTGAGTTTAATACATAGTTTATGGGTAGATTACAACATGTAAATTAGTGGAAATTATGGATTTAGAGTAAAACCTAGGGTTTTGATAAAAATGAGATTTAGCCACGAAATTTATTATGGAATGTAGTATAAATCATATATTCTTGATCCTAAGGTTATGGGTAACAACTTTCTTCGAAAATTTCCGGGATCCGGGCACGTGGGTTCGGGGATGAATTTTAGGAACCTTGCATCTAGGGTTGGGAAATTATTTTAATAGTTAGAATATGAACTCTTGAGCATATATTGACTACTTCTTATCCCGTTTGAAAATTTTTGGATCGCTCGGCTCCGATTTGAGGATTTGAGCGCATTCTTGAATTTGGAAGTAAGCTTTGGGGCAAGGTAAGTCTCTTTTCTAACCTTGTAAGAGGGAATTAACCCCATAGGTGAATTAAATAAATGTGTACCTATCTGGGAGGGGGGGGGGGGCTACGTACGTACGTGGTGATGAGAGTCTGTGCGTAGCTACTATTATGCTAATTGTCCGGGTAGTTTAGGACCCGTATCATGCTATACTTGCAATGCTTGCGTCCTTACTTGTCACTATAATCACTTAAGGCAAGCTGGAAATTGGTAAAACAAATATAGACGGTTATACTCACTTACTTAAGAATTTGTATGAATTACTTGGCTGAAAATGGGCAATGTGTGTTTTCTTGAAAATAAATTGTTATTTGTGGATCGGCCGAGCGCCTCGGTAGTAAATAGATGCATCTATGGTTCGCGCCATTCGACCCTCTGGCAGTGCACAATTTAATTTTATATTGGACTGAACCGTACAACATCGGCATAACCTGCGCATGTTATTTATTTGGAACTTCCCATGATTTATACTGCTTAAATGCTTTGAAACGTAAGTTGTTACATGATATGACTGAAATTGACTTGTTGTTTATGAAAGAATGTCTTACTTCTCCCAGTTCTTAAACTGTCATTATTATTCATGTTGTTCATGCTTAGTGTAACACTTAAATTATATTATTATTGGCCCTAGTGAGTGTCAAGTCGACCCCTCGTCACTACTTCTTCGAGGTTAGACTGGATTCTTACTGGGTACATATTGTTTATGTACTCATACTACGCTTCTGTACTTAATTGTACAGGATCTGAGGCAGGTGCATCTAGCTACCCGCTCGGCGCGCATTCCTGATATTTGATCGAAATTTCACGGTGAGCTGCCCCCTTATGAGCCGTTCAGCAGCATGCCGGAGTCTCTCCTTTTGTTATTACTGTCTATTCTATTTTAGACATTAGGATAGTTATATTTTTGTTCATTCTACTAGTTGCCCTCGTACTTGTGACACTAGATCCTGGCACACGCGTTAGTAGACTATTATTTTTGGGTTGTATTCCTATAATTATGATTTCCTTTAGTCATTCCCGTTTCAGTTGCTTTATAAATTTGTTATTTGTCGACTGTTTTAAATTTAAGTTTAAGTAAATGTTGGGATTGTTTAATAAAATAAATGAGAACTCACTAGTTGATTAGTGTTGGCTTGCCTAACAACGGTGTTGGGCGCCATCACGACCTATAATGGAATTTGGGTCGTGACAGATTAAGTCTCGATTCTCTTAGTCAACAATGCTGAGCAACATTGATTCCACCATCTGTGCTTTCGAATTTCAACTGCTCTCTAAATTTGTTCAACTATTTTGCAAAAAACTCCACTTACCCAACTGACATAATTTAGTCACGATGACATGAAGATAATTTAATCCATTTTTGCTTTCTAAATTCAGCTTTGCTTTTCAATTGGGTTAATTCATTTGTTGGATCACTTCAGTTATTCGCTGATTCATACATTTATTCTCTCTCGAGTTTCAGGTTTTAACTTCGACATTGAATGAATTGAAGATCAATAAACAGGATTCTCTCCTCCTGATAAATGACGAATCTAATATTTGCAAGTAACTATATAGCGAGCTTTCTTTCTACCCATCATTTTTTATCTTATTAGTGTTGTTAACACTTATTTGCTTTCCAGGACAAAGATCTGCAATATATCTTAATAGATTGGTGGAGTTTAAAAGCTTTGAAAGGCATCACTCGACAACTAAATAAAGTGTTGTCTTGCCTATCATGCTAGGAAAGTTGCAAAATGAATTGTTCGCCTAAATATAATATGAAGGGACTGTATATTGGTGGACTTATACAAACTATGACGGGTAGCATCCTCCACTTTACGTTTAATGCCATTCCCAAGACTTAAGCTACTTATTTGATACATTTAAGCTACTTCCTAATTTGTATTTAACTTAAAAATGAGTGTGATAGAGAAGGAGGTGCATTTATGGAGATTTAAGATATGCAAATAAAAGGAAAATGCATCACCAATTTACATGCATTTAAGAGCTTCAAAATCTAATGTAATAGGAATGTTTCATATTATCTCACCCTTGGTTGAAATGTTCATATTTCCTGTGGTCAAGACTAAATACTCTGTATATATATAGTAAATTGTAGTGGGCATCCAATGCCATAAAGGGACTTTTACCTAGTTATATTATATTAGAAACTTAATGACCAATGTTTTCTATGTTTTGTAGTTTTTAATAAGTATTTAGGTTTTTCTTACAAATTGTGTAGATTGCTCCTTAAAAGGCTCCCACCCTATTATTAGTGCCTTCAATCAAGGGATTCAATTTATCCTTTCCTTTTTTTCCCTCTCCTCTTCTCTCTCCTTTTTTTTACAGCAATATTCCTTAATATACGCCTAGAATCTTCATCTTCTCTCTTTCCCACCATTGTCGATAATTTTATATTATTAAATCATCAATTGCATCGTTCTTTTGCTGGGAGACCGGACAACACTGAAAATGAAGAAATATTCAGGAATTGTATGATAAATGTATCATAATTGCATTTAAATTGTATCAGATACATCGATACGTAAAACCTTTATTCTTTTTGGAAGTCATGACAGACGGACCCGCTTTGAGTTCGCTTCCTGTTTGGAACGTAATTGTATCATAATTGTATCACAATTGTATATAACTTGTAGATGGTACATTAATATCCAAAATAATACCTGATACAACACTAATAAAATTAATATATAATTATCATATATTTGT
Organism: Nicotiana attenuata; assembly: GCF_001879085.1. Classification (NCBI taxonomy): domain Eukaryota; kingdom Viridiplantae; phylum Streptophyta; class Magnoliopsida; order Solanales; family Solanaceae; genus Nicotiana; species Nicotiana attenuata. The sequence goes on from NC_031989.1 coordinate 59,676,350, forward strand.
GATACAAACTGTGAAATTCGTCACGATCTCACAACTGCTCATAATTCAAATACAAATTTGATACAATCCTGAAAGAATTCTTACACAATTTTGATACAATTATGATACAACTTAAAACCGACTCTAAACTTAAACTGATACAATATCGTATTATACTTGTATTAGTATTGTATCATGTATTGTTTTAGGTACAAATTGTGATACAATTCTAAATTATGATACAACTTTGATCTTCATCTTTTTCAAGTTTCAATTTAAAACATCCACCTAGAACCAACTCTAAACTTAAATTATAATACAATAATGTATTTTAATAGTATTAGTATTGTATCAGAATTGTCTTAGGTATTGATGTATCAAATACAACTTAGATACAATTGTGATACCTTTATCATACAATCGTAATACAATTCCGAAACTTCATCTTCCTCGAGTTTCAATATGAAATTCAACCTAAAACCAACTTTAACGTAGAGTGAAGCTTACCCAAAACTTGATTGTAGAGCAAATCTTCGAATTTCTTCTGTATTGTATAAATAAGAAAGAGATTTTGGACGATTAAAGAGAGAAATCGTATATCAACAGCTTTGCAAGAGGAAAGAACCTGCAATTTTAGGGGGATAACAGTGGAAGAGGAGTGAGTAAACGAGATTTTTGGGTTAGAAAGATTATGGGTATCAATGAGTTTCTTACTGTGGGTAAGTACAAAGAGAGGTGTTGATTTTGGGGTTCTGTGGGTTTCATACAGTGATGATTTAGGGTAAGTACAAAGAGAGGTGATGATTTTGGGTAAGTACAAATACAGATATAGTTTTCCTTGGAAAAAGAAAGAGTATCTTAAATGTACAGGATTATGTGTAATTGATACTCAATATTTAAGGTATGTTTCATTTCCTCCTTTTTATGATTTTGTATAAAACTAGTAAATATAGGTATATAAAGTAATTAATAAGGAACCTAAATAAAGGTAGTAAATAGGTTTCTATTATAGTATAGCTAGGTAAAAATCCCTGCCACAAATGTGATGCTTACTTCTTGGAAGTCCATATTTGATCTTGATACTTCCGTAGGATTTAGTAACCCAATTTCACAATAAATCCTCCCCATCTTATTAATGTTTACTACTGCATAGTTAGCAACATCAACAACGACGTGCGCGTGTACAATTTGGCCAAACACACAAGTAATGCTAATAGGTTGAGAACTTTCCTGCTCCAATAGATAAATTCCTTTGAAGACCGAGAGTAACAAATGGACTACAAAATAAATCATACAGGAATAAGATGGAACTAAGAACCACTGTTCTGTACCATAGCAAGAATTTTTTATGAGCAAAATTAACTTTTAATCAAACTGTTGCACATCTAAATGAACCCAAGGGATGATCAGAAAGGCAATGAATGAAGCAGTCGCATTTGTTACTGTTACTCCATTCCATTCAAACAAATGCATTATGAAATGATTATTCCCTCGGAAGAATTTACAAAGTTGAACATTCTGCTTCGCTGTACATTTCCCATAAATTATAGGAATAAGGAACGGCTGTAACAATCCGTAATCAACCTATCCTCTCGTCCATAAAGGTAACTATCTGCTGCACAACTTTATCTAGGATTTGGTTCTCCCTTCTCTTACAAGCATAGCCACTCTTCACTCATAGACGGCGAATCATGAAAAGAACTGACGAAGATGGTCAATTGACATCAACCTGGCCTTCATAAACTTGTCGATGTTGATCTTTTTTGTTCTGTTTCGATACCATTTGGCTATGAATAATACTCCAGAGTTGATCTGGGAAAGCCCATCGAGAGACGGTTGACATCCACCGGCACAATTGGAATTTGAGTGAAACTCTTGAATAGTAGTTTTGTCATGCATGGTGATAAGTTATGTACCTTTTTGTATTTTGATGATCTAACAAACTTTATGATGAGAACCAGATCGGGAACCTGTTACACATGCTCAACGTGCTCAAGAACAACAAGTCTCAAGTCTGCCACAAGTTCCAACAACTAGAGTCAAAGAGACAACAGCCGGAACAGAGACATCTGTTCCCTTGCTGATAGTACAAGTCAACTCGCCACAGCTGTAAAGTCACTGCACTGTTTTTTCTGCACACACGCCAATACACCCATCTGGGATTTGAGATCCCTGATTGGAGATATTGGCAAGAGGATTATTATATGAACTAGGTAGATTTTAGGGTTTTTAAAATCTCAGATCTAAATTCGGAGTTTTCAGTTGGGTATTTTTAGGATCTATGGGTAGATTGGGGTTCTAGGGGGTGTGATGGTTGTAGGGTATGAGTTTAGGTAGGTTTAGGGTTTCGCCGCCGCTATAGGAGATTTCCGGCGGCGGCTCTAGGGTTTCTAAGTTTTCAGATCTAAGATCTGTTATTTTTGGTGGAGTTTTTGGGGATTTGGTTGGTAGGGTGAGACTCAGGGAGGTGAGGAGAGCGTATGAGGTGAGTTTGAGGGGCTTTGGGGTTTCGCCGCCGCCGTGGACGATTTCCGGTGGGCGGCGTATAGCGGCGGCTTGCTAGGGTTTCATTTTTTGGCTAATATTGTATCTTGATGTTGGTGGGGTGGGGTAGAGGAGAAAAAGAGGAGTTGATTGATGTAGGTTTGAGGCTATTTGGTTAAGTCCGGCCGGCGGAGGCAATTTCCTGCCGGCGGTCATTGGTGGTTTGAGTGGCGGTGGATGGTGGTGCAATTTCCGGTGTGGTGAAGAGTGAGGGTGAAGAGGCGGCCAAGGTTTTGGGGGTGGCTGAGAGAGAGAGAGATGTGAGAGAGTGGGGGAGTTTGAAATAATGGTGGTAGGAGGGGATTAGGACACTTATATATTAAAGGGAAGATGAGTTACGGGATGTTGGATCTATTAAAGATCAACGGCCAGGATCACTTGGTGCTTAAACGTCACCGTGTGATTTTAATAGGGGGCGGACCGATTTGTGGGTATTGGGCTTGGGTGTTTTGGGCTGGTGTTTGAGGTTTGCGCTAGTTTTAGAGCTGGCCCAGTCCGGCCATGTCTAATTAGACCCATATTTTCTTTAATTAGTTTTAAATCTAACTAATTTTTACTAAATCATGAATTAAGTACTAAATTATCTTAGATTATAAAATTAAACTAATTATCTATTTGTATTATTTACATAATTAGTCAATCTTAAATTTTAAAAAGGAAAAATTACTAATTTAACACTAAGATTAATACAATGTCAAAAACAAACAATTTTTGTGATTTTCTTTTAATAATATAATTAAATTATGTAATTAGGTGCTAGATGTAATCAAAAACCTAATAATGCTATATGATGAAGACTTAAATATTTTTGTTATTTTCCATGATTTCAAAATGCTAAAAATTGCATGAAAAAATGCAACTAAATGCGAATAATTGCAAATAATTACCAAAAATTCCTAAAAATCTATAAAAATTAAAAGTAATTACGAAAAAACTATTTATTGATTTTGTGGGAGTATTTTCGGTGAGGCAAAAATTACGTGCTCACAGTTGCCCCTCTTTGCTCGGAAACATGAAGAGTTTTCGGGCAAAGATAAAAGCAATCATGAACAATTTTTGCCCGTTTGATACTCCATGGGAAGCATTTGAAAAAGTTTGACCGAACCTTGCTCCGGAGGTTGCCTACATATCCTTGGCTATAAAGGAATTGGGTCAGTGTAGTTCTGAAAGTTTTGGTAGCTGGGACTATCGGGAAGGTGTGATTTCACTGCTGTTACTGCTGCTGAGCTCCTTATTACACCAAAGTCAAAATGAAAAAGACTAGCTAAGCCTATCAACTATGAGTTACAAGATTCCTATCTATAAATCTTCCGAAGCTTGATCTTGAGTCTTGGCTGGTTCTTCAATCAGACTCTGATCTGAATCTTGATGCTTGGTAGCTCAAGGTGCTAGCTCATTCTTCTTCGACTTTCGAATTAGTACGGGACAAGTTTATGGATTGATCCATGTTTTGAGCAGTCCACATCTTTTTTCCGCCTCTACACTTTGGTTTCAACTCTTTTCTTTTCTTTCTTTTATTCTGGACTGAGACTTCTTCTTTTGGTCGTCTCGAATCTTGCGCCTCGAGGTATAACCTACTCAAGCATCAAAACAAACGAACGAAAATTTTTCTGCCCCAGTTTTCACTAGGAAAATTTCGTGAGTTATTGTAACAAAATCCTGTACTACTTCATTATTGAAAGCGATAAAAGGGCAGGAATGGTGTATCCTTGGGGAAAAGGGATTAGGGACTGGAGACACTATATCTAATATGAAGTCAACTAGGGATTGGAGACCCTATGTTGGCATCAACTAGGGAGTGATGACCCTATGTTGGCATCAGGTTATGCTGGCATTAGGTTATGCTGGTTATGCTGGCATCAACTAGGGAGTGGGCCCCTATGTTGGAAAGTCATCAGGTTATGCTAGAATCAACTAGGGAGTGGGGCCCTATGTTAGAAAGTCATCAAGTTATGCTAGCATCAACTAGGGAGTGGGACCCTATGTTGGAAAGTCATCAGGTTATGCTGGCAACAACTAGGGAGTGGAGGCCCTATGTTGGAAAGTTATCAGGTTATGCTGGCATCAACTAGGGAGTGGAGACCCTATGTTGGAAAATCATCAGGTTATGCTGGCATCAACTAGGGAGTGGAGAACCTATGTTGGAAAATCATCAGGTCAAACGTAGTTCAAGGAAACTTTTGTTTTTGTTTTTCTTTTGTTTTTTTTAAGCACTTTCAGGTTCCAAAGAGGGTGATCAAAGAAGAGTAACCGACTCAAAGGGTTTGCAAAGGGTTGATAGTGTTTGGGTAGCGAGAATGAAAGCCTTCGTCATCCCAATCAGAGAGCATTAAAATTGCGTGAAAAGTGTCAAACATAATACCTTTTGACCGCATCTGCATTGACACCTATTTCGGGATCATTTCCTTCGATGTCCCCCAAATACATGGCTCCTTTTGGCAACAGTTTTCTTACAATGTACGGACCTTTCCAATTTTGAGCAAATTTTCCTTTTGCTTCCTCATGATGTGGGAGAATACGTCTCAGAACGAGTTTCCCCACTTCAAAGTTCCTTGGCCGCACTTTCTTGTTGTAGGCACGGGACATTCTTTGTTGATACAACTGCCCATGGCAAACTGCGGCCATCCATTTTTCATCAATCATAGTTAATTGTTCCAACTGGGCCTTGACCCATTAATCATCCTTAATCTCAGCTTCAACAATGATTCAAAGAGAGGGAATCTCAACTTGTGCAGGTATTACGGCTTCAGTACCGTAAACCAATAAATAAGGTGTGGCCCCAACTAATGTGCGCACAGTTGTGCGATATCCCAATAATGCAAAAGGCAACTTCTCATGCCATTGTCTAGAACTTTGAATCATTTTCCTGAGGATCTTCTTGATATTCTTGTTTGCAGCTTCAACAGCGCCATTAGCTTTGGGTCGATAAGGGGTAGAGTTACGATGCGTAATCTTAAATTGTTCGCATGCCTCCCTCATCAAATGGCTATTCAAATTTGCATCATTGTCTGTAATGATAGTCTTAGGAATACCAAAACGACAAGTGATGTTGGAATGCACAAAGTCAACCACCGCTTTCTTGGTGACGGCTTTGAAAGTAACTGCTTCAACCCATTTTGTGAAATAATCAATGGTAACCAGGATGAATCTGTGCCCATTTGAAGCTTTTGGTTCGATCGGCCTAATGATATCCATACCCCAGGCAACAAACGACCAAGGTGCTGACATAGGATGTAACTCTGAAGGCGGTGCATGAATTAGGTCACCGTGTATCTGACACTAATGGCACTTGCAGACAAAACTGAAGCAATCCTTTTCCATGGTCATTCAGTAATAACCTGCCCGAAGGATTTTCTTTGCAAGGACATATTCGTTCATGTGGGGCCCACATACTCCCGAATGCACTTCGTTCATGATCTTTCCTGCCTCTTGGGCATTCATACACCTTAAAAGATTCAAATTTGGAGTTCTTTTGTACAAGACCTCTCCGCTCAAGAAGAAACTGCCGGCGAGCCTTCTAATGGTTCTCTTTTGGTCTCTACCAGCTTGCTCGGGATATTCCTTTGTTTTCAAAAACCTTTTGATATCATGATACCATGGTTGAATATCTGGTTCTATTAACTGCATTGCAATAACCATGTCTTTCTCGAATTTGGATCTCCAACGGGTCAGTATGGACATTACCCGGATACGGCAACATTGCCGCCAAGGTAGCTAGCGCATCAACTAACTCATTGTGGAATCGAGGGATGTACCTAAATTCAACAGACTTGAACCGTTTGCTAAGATCTTCCACATGTTGCCTGTATGGGATAAGCTTGATGTCCCGAGTTTCCCATTAACCTTGAGCTTGCCGAATAATTAAGTCAGAATCTCCCATGATTAATAGTTCTTCCACATCCATGTCAACTGCCATATTTATACCCAAAATGTAGGCTTCATATTTAGCGGTGTCGTTTGTACAGAAGAACAGAAGCCGGGCCGTGGCTGGATAGTGCTGACTAGTGGGCGAAATCAAAATTGCCCCAATCCCGACTTCTTTTGCATTTATAGCTCCATCAAAGAACATTTTCCAAGCATTGGTATCTTCTGGAATTACTTCAATCGTAATTTACTTCCTCGTTCGGAAAGTATGTACTCAGGGGTCGGCATTCATCATCAACTAGGTTCTCAGCTAAATGATCGGCCAAGGCTTGGGCTTTCATGGCCGTGCGGGTGACATAGACATTGTCGAACTCAGTGAGCAGGATTTGCCATTTTGCTAGCCTTCCCATGGGCATCGGTTTTTGGAATATGTACTTCAGAGGGTCCATTCTAGTTATGAGATATGTGGTGTAGGCCAACAAATAATGCCTAAGCTTCTGAGCGACCCAAGTTAGGTCACAACAAGTTCTTCCCAGCAACGTGTATTTGGCTTCATAACCAGTAAATTTCTTGCTCAAGTAGTATATGGCTTACTCTTTCTTCCCGGTCGCATCATGTTGCCCGAGAACACAACCAAAAGAATTATCCAAGATCGTCAAGTACAAGAACAAAGCTTCCAGGCTCAGGCGGAACCAACACCGGCGGATTTGACAAATATTCTTTGATTTTATCAAAAGCTTCTTGACACTCATCCGTCCTTTAATCGCCGCGTCTTTCTTTAGCAGCTTAAATATGGGCTCACATGTGGTGGTCAGCTGAGCAATGAACATGCTGATGTAATTCAATCTTCCCAGCAGACTCATGACCTCTTTCTTGGTTCTTGGAGGTGGCAAATCCCGAATAGACTTTATCTTTGTTGGATCTAACTCGATACCCTTTCGACTGACTATAAACCCAGAAGTTTCCCAGATGGAACTCCAAATGCACATTTATCTGGATTCAACTTCAAGTCATACTTGCGCAGACGCTCAAAGAACTTTATCAGATCCCGCACATGGTCGTCCTGTATTCTGGATTTAATGATCACATCATCCACATACACTTCAATTTCCTAGTGCATCATGTCATGGAAGATGGCAGTCATAGCTCTCATATAAGTTACCCCGGCGTTCTTTAAACCAAATGGCATGACCCTATAATAATAGGTGCCCCAGGGTGTGGTGAAGGCCGTCTTTTCTGCGTCTTATTCATCCATTAGAACCTGGTGGAACCCAGCATAACAATCCACGAAAGACTGTATCTTGTGTTTGGCATAGTTGTCAACAAGAATATGGATGTTTGGTAATGGAAAGTTGTCCTTTGGGCTTGATTTGTTCAAATCCTGATAATCAACACATACTCTGGTTTTCCCATCTTTCTTCGGCACTGGGACCACATTATCCAACCACGTGGTGTATCGGACCACTCGGATCACACCAGCTTTTAACTGTTTGGTGACTTCTTCTTTGATCTTATCACTGATGTCCGTCTTAAACTTTCTCTGCTTTTGTTGGACAGGTGGATAACCAAGATAAGTTGGCAATTTATGCACTACAAAATCAACACTCAGTCCTGCATATCATCATAGGACCATGCAAACACGTCTTTAGATTCGAACAAAAGTCGGATCAATGCATCACTAGTGCTTTCATTAGCGTGAATGCTTATCATGGTTTCCCGTACCTCTTCTGGACTACCCAAATTAACTAGCTCGGTTTCATTTAGGTTTGGCTTAGGCTTATTCTCAAATTGTTCCAACTCTCGATTTATTTCCCTAAAAGCCTCATCTTCATCATATTCTAGTTCTTGATTCATTATTTCACAGTTAGACAGCGTTTTAGGATCTGGGCATGAAGTCCGCAAGCATGTCATGTTATTTAAGTCCACATTATTAGAACTGAAAGAGAAAGATAAGAAAAATAACAAAATCAGAAGAATAATAGAAAAAGATTCATAGACGATGAAATATTGATTTCATTTCATTGAATTTGAAGGTAGGAGGGTTTACATCAGAATTTAAAAGACAACAAACTAAAAATATTCGAGTTACACCCTGAAATAACTCGGAATGCAGAAAATATGGCAAGACTGAACTACCGGAATTCCCGTCTGATTGGGAATGGAGTAGCCTTCCAATTTTGAAGTTTAGCATTTGGCCCCATGTATTGCACCTCAGCAGTGCTTGAGCCTTCGCCCGGTTGCACCGTGTGAACCTCGTACAACATTTGCCTCATTGCCCCACAGATATCCTCAATTTCTTCGGCCGTGAAGGCCTCTTCTTCTTCTTCTATATACCTTGGCTTAACAAATGACCTGGCGAGGTGCGGGACTGGCTGAGGCAGGACCCACCCATTTTTCTTACGTTCATCGGCCCACTTTACGTCGGCATCGGTAGCTTGAAAACCTATGCCAAAGAACTTTTCGTTGACAATCAAAGTGACGGGCTCTGTGATGCCTTATAAGGATACCCCGATTCCTTTCCCGGGCTTGTACCCATGTTTGATCAATTCACTGGTAACCATGATTGACGCGTTTGATAAGCAGGGTAGAGGACATGGGGTTCCTTCTTTGCACGGGTCGGCGACCACGATTTCAAAGGCTTGGTAGACGATGTGTTCACTCCCTCTCTAGCCTCCAAGCATGGGACTAACGGGTCCCTGTAGATTGACTGTTCATCTTCTCCATGGACAACTATTTCTTGGTTTGATGTTCGAATTTGACCATTTGATGGAGAGTAGAGGGCACGGCTCCCGCGGCATGGATCCATGGTCTCCCTAAGAGAAAGTTATAGGAAGTGTCCATGTCCAGAACTTGGAATGTTACTTCAAAATCTACAAGGCCAATGGTTAGGACCAGATCAATTTCCCCTATCATATCCCGCTTGACACCGTCGAAAGAACGCACGCAAACATTGTTTGGTCTGATCCTTTCTGTCCCAATTTCCATCCTTGGTAATGTTGATAGAGGGCAAATGTCAACTCCAGACCTACCATCTAACATAACCCTTTTCACATAATATCCTTCGCACTTGACAGTCAAGTGAAGGGCTTTGTTGTGGGCAGCTCCTTCTGGAGGGAAGTCATTTCGGCTGAAGGAGATTCAGGTGACCTTGAAAAATCACTCTGCCATTCTTTCCAACTATTCAACCGTGGTCTCAACCGGAACATACGCCTTATTTAGCGTCTTTAGAAGCACTTTCTGATGTTCATTTGAGCTCATCAGCAAGGACAAAAGTGAAACATGGGAAGGAGTCTTTCTAACTTGATCAATTACAGCATACTCCGAGGTTTTCATCTTCCGAAAAAATTCCTCCGCTTCTTCAGCGCTAACCGACTTCTTGAGTGGAAACCGCTTCTGCTTTGTTTTGTTCAATTCTTCTGGGTTGTGATATTTCCCAGATTGGTTCATTTCATTTACTTCTCCGATAACTTCCTTTCTTTTGTATGTGACCACCGTCTTATTGTAGTTCCAAGTGACGGCAGTTGGGTCTCTTATGGGATTCTGCGGTACGCGGTTGATGACCAAAGGCTCATCCAGCCTGGGTGGAATTGTTGGTCTTCGCACCACGTAAGTGCCTTTTGGTACATACATCTTTGGCATATTCAGTGTGGCTTTCTTCTGTTCAAATCTTTTAGGAGGGCTCAACATGAGCTGTTCCCTCCTGGCGTCCCTAGGAACGTAGAGAATGGCATCTTTAGCAGGTGCTGCCCCTGTCTTTGTTTCTACTGCCTTTTCTGCATTTTGGGGAGTGGAATTTGTCTTCTTCTCATTCCTAACTTATTTTGCCACTGCTTTGGGTTTCTTTTCGGAGTCAGCGATGGCGATGATAACTTTTAATGCTGGGTCAAATTCTTTGTCTTCACAGATCATCCCGATGACCGGCCCGTTGTTGTGAGCCAGTAACGGGTTGTTAGTTATATTAGGGACTTCCTCATCCCTTAACACTATCCGCTTTAGTTCTATTAGATTCTCGACTGCTCTCTTAAGGGTCCAACAATCTTCGGTGTCATGCCCTTCCACCCATGAGTGATAAGTGCACCTGGTACCTGGTCGGTAAGATGGAGATTCTAGATTCTGCCTGTTTGGAGGTACAGGCTGCAATAGACCATTTCGGGAACAGGCTGGAGTAAGACTCACCAATAGGGGTGAAGTCAACCTTCCTGGGTGGTTCACGGGGGCATGTGTTATATTGGTAATTGTTCTGTGGTGGACGGGGATTATATGGAGCTTGGTGAGGAGGGTTATTTCTTGGAGGTAGAGCTCTATTTTGGTTGTAATGCTGTTGTGGTCGTGCATATGGTTGGGTGTTCATTACCGCACAAGGATGAGGGGCCATAGCATATGCTGCATCCTGGTGTGGGCAGTAATGCTCCGGGGTCCTGGAAGGGGGACCAAAATATTCCCGGGGTTGATGAGAGTTTCTCAAGCTTGAAGCCATCGTGGCTCCTTCTTCCTTCTTCATCCGATTTGCTAAACCTCTCGAGCCGCTCTGGATGGCTTGGGAAGTGGCTCTTATAGCTGATGACTTATGATGCGGCCTGTTTTCAGGCCGTTTTCTACCATTTCTCCAATTTTTATGGCCTCCGCGAATGGTTTGCCCATGGCAGACATCATGTTTTGGAAATAATCGGCCTCTTTGGCCTGTAAGAAGACATTGACCATCTCGGCCTCATCCATCGGTGGTTTTACCCTGGCACCTTGTTCACGCCATTTGATAGCGTATTCCCGGAAACTTTCCGAGGCTTTCTTTTTAAAGTTGGTCAAAGAATTCCTATCCGGGGCTATATCCATGTTGTATTGAAACTGCCTTACAAAATCCCGGGCCAGGTCGTCCCATATGTGCCAATGGGAGATGTGTTGGTCCATATACCACTCAGAAGCAATTCCGGTAAGGCTCTCTCCGAAATAGGCCATTAACAGCTCCTCTTTTCCACCAGCACCCCTCAGCTGGTTACAATATCGCTTTAAGTGAGCGATCAGGTCTCCATGCCCGTCATATCTTTCAAACTTTGGCGTTTTAAAGCCAACGGGTAAATGCATGTGAGGGAACATGCACATATCAGCATAGGAAACGCTCTTTTGGCCACTCAGGCCCTGCATATTCTTGAGGCTTTGCTCGATGCTTTTCATTTTTTGTGCTATCTCTTCTTGTTCAGGATTTCTCACGGCTCTCTCATGTTCTAGGCAGACTCACATTGTGGGTGCTGAGGATAGGAATTTGGGGTAACACGAGCGGTGTCCAATTGAAATTAGGGTGCTTGGAAAGTGAAAGTTGATGGTTCAAAGCTTTGTCGAGGCAGTGTTGGTTGCGCCATAGTAGAGGTTGGCGGTGCTGTGAACACTGTGGATGCTATTCCTGAAAGGAATGCCTGGGGGCGAACCTCAGAAGACGTACCGGTGAAGTTGGTCGACATGGTGGGGTACCCAAACGGAATGAATGGGTTGGTTACTGGAATAGGGACATTGGTAGTTCCTCCCATCCCGGGGATTAATTCAGGGAATCAAGGGATAGTACTGGGTGGTTCCCTGCCATTGGACCATGCGTCCCACATTTCTAGCATACGACATCATAGCTTTCTATTTTCCTCGGCAGTTGCTGACTTTAGCTGTGGGATAGCCGATGCCGGGCTATTTTCGGGTTCAATGATGGGCAGATGACTTTCTGATGCCATAGCGATACTTCCTTTAGATCTCGTGAAATAAGGGTGTGAATCCAGATTACCACAAAAACCAACCACTTAAAAATAGAACTTGTTCTTAATAGCATACACAACAAACTGGTTAGTTCGAGGCATTTAACACATAGGGAATCGCATATTGGGGATGTAATGCACCTGAATAGTTAAATGTGTCTAAATATTTGCGACGACTGTATGTCTCATCCCGACCTTGCTATTTCTTTTATCAACTTTGAAATCCTGAATCTTTTTCTTTCTTTTTTGCTCTTTTATTTCTTCACTCTTTTCCTTCTTTTTCGTTCAATTTTCCTTTTCTTTCTCTCCCTTCTTTTGGTTTATTTTTACTCAGGTTGTCTATAGCTATGATGGAATCCGGTGAGGATTGCCTACGTATCACGACGCCGCATGAATCAGATCATTACGTAGTTCAGGAAATAAATGCGAAATAAAAGAAAAGAAAATTTTGGGGTTTTCAATTTTTCATTAGACGAAATCTTTTTGGGTTTTTCTATTACAGGGATTTAAAAGGACTGACAACTATTAAAGGAAACATACAGACTCGAAATAAACAACAACACAGCTTTGAACAAACTTGAAAAAAAAAGTAAAGTACAGACTCAAAAACTGAAAACTTGAAAGTACATAAGAGCCACTACTGGTACTCTCGGAGCCTGCGGGACATTAGCCGGTCTTTGTGCGGGCCTTTGTACAATATCTTCTTGGAGACGGTCTAGGTCATCCATCACCTGGCGAACGAAGGTCATCATGGTAGCAAAAAATATAGACCTAGTCATGTCTTCACATTTGTGACATTTCATCACGACATAGTCAGTTATCTCCTTGATCCTTGTTTCGATAATTCCTTTTTCTTGAAGCAGACGCCCAATTTGTTGTGCCCGAGCTTCCAACACTTGTGTGTCCGTGTTGTTTTGTTCCTGTAGTTGTTGCACGCTTTCTTCTAGTCGACAAATTAATGCGTAGCAATGCTCTTTTTCTGTGTTAAAATCTTTTGTTTGCCGGACCATTTCCTTTTCAAGGGTAAACAACTTTTTCTTTAGAACTGTTACTTCTTTGTCATATTTCTGCTTCAACTGGTGGGCTAATTTGGCCAACTTTGTTTGAGAATTTAGCAAATCTTTTTCGGCCTTTGTCAAGTCAGTTGCATAGTCATGTACCTTCATTCTTAGGTTGTTGATGAGTTTCCATCTTTCTCGCTCTTCACAGGCGTTTTGGCGGCTATCCTTATGTCCCGGAGTTGGGCTCGAAGCGCCTCGTTCTCTCGGGTCAATTTTCTCTTTTCACCTTCGACCACCTGCGCCTGTAAGTCATTGTCAAATGCGAGGTTCCTCAACTTTTCCTCTAAGGCATGTATGGTGGCTTCATATTTCTTTTCCTTTTCTCCCCAGGCCAACCGTTCTCGGGCTTTATCATCAAAAGCTTGGATATAAGGCCTTTTGGCGGGCCTTTCAGGCTCGGGCTCTGGCTCATCATTAATGCAACTCCTTCTCTCAAACCATGTGGCATAGCCTAGATCTACTTCACCTTTTGCAAGATCGGGCACTTGGGTATCCTCTTTCAAGTATCGGCAACCATCCCAGATTTGTTGGACTAAAACCTTGGGAAGTGGGGCTTCGGGGTGTAGTTCAATAACTTGGACACTCAGGTCTTCATCCTCAGGCACTACTTGATATCTTCCCAATTGCCTCAAAACCCTTTGCGACGCATAGGGTTGGACACTCCTCAAGCCCATCAATAGAAAATAATTCTTCGTGGCTGACATGTATATGACTTCCCTCACGGAAAGATATCCTAAAGACCACTTAATTTAGTTTGCCTTTAAAGATCCCAAGTGGACAATCCAAGCTTCAACCCCTTCCGGAGAGTCCTAATCTTTCACTCTTTCTTCATAGCTTTCAATGAAGTTGCTCTTGCTTGGGTCGTAGTTCATAAATTTTGGATGATGACGAAGGTTTTCAATTAGCCACATTTGTAAAAGGATATTGCAACCTTCAAAGAATGTCGCCCCCGACTTACACTGTGTCAATGCTCGGTAGATATCTGACAATATCAGTGGAGCAAGTGTGTGATCTTTCTTGGAAGTTAGGACTTGCGCAATTCTAGCCATACGGATATCAACTATCCCCTTTTCATTTGGAAGACCATGACGCCCAGAAATGCCACTATGAAGGCAAAGCGACGATGAATTTTCCAAGTATCTTTGCTTTGCTTGTTGTTCAACCCCTTTTCATGCGTTTCAAACCCCTCTGGATGCCCATACCTGGAGTACAGGAAGTAGAATGAGTAGCAACCCTCGCTTACACGATTCATTCTTATTTTCTTACCGATGTTCATAATATCAAAGAAACGACGCACTAACATAGGCCTCGGGAATATAGGCTACTGATTTTTTTTAGTCCCTGCCGAAACCTATATACCCAGCTATTTCCTCTAGGGTGGGAGTGAGCTCGAAGTCCGAGAAGCGGAAGATATTGTGGACGGGATTCCAAAAAGTCACTAAAGCCTTGATTAGATCATTCCGGGGATTGACTTTCATGATATCCGTGAGAGCAACAGATGTTCAACTACCCAGTCTTGCCCCTCTTTGTCCAAATCATACTACCACAGTTGAAGCTGTAGTAGAGCTTGTTCTACGACATTTAATGGTGGATTATGGACCGTATTCATTCTGTACCTGTGAGCGGATAGGGTTAAGGTTGACTCTAGTTTGAAAGACAGACTAGCGGACTCTTTTTGCAAGAACCAGTTTTTAATTTTCAAAGAGAAATCACCTAAAGGTGGCTATTTGTGCAACATCGACCAGAATGGTCATTTTTGCAATAGTGGCCCCTTCTTACTTTTGAATAAAGTTTTGAGGCCGAACTAAGGCACTTTTCTGGGAAAAGTGATGATTTATAGACAGACATATCCGTTCTTAGCAAAAATATCCCTTCGACAGTGTAAGTGTTCTAAGGCTATTCTGGCAAAAATGGCGGACTTAACCGAAGTTGGGTCGGCTTTTTTTTTTTACCAATGGACATATTTAATTTATTCGGTTGGAAAAAATTGGGGTCGGTACCGATGAGGTTTGCCTACGTATCTCACATCCGGTGAGAATCAGACCAGCGTAGTTCTGTCAGTTTTGACATAATTGAAAAACCATGATATTGACTCCCTTTCATTTTTGAAATACATTTTTTTTTCTCTCTCCTTTTTTCAAAAAATTTTGACAGAGTTTCGAGGCATTTTCATATACCGGGGTTTTCAGAACCGGGTAAATTCTCTATCCTCATTCTTGGTTTTTCTGTTGTTTTTCTTTCCCTAGCCGATCAACATACAAGCCAAAGCAAATAGATGTACAAATAGCACGTAAGATGCATCAGGATGGTCTTTTAATTCGGGTACACTTGTCCTAGATGGACCCAATTATTGTGTTGAGTCCCCAAAGTTAAATGCACGTGATACAAACAAACGTTCCTACTAGGGATCCGACACTAGGCTATGTTATTCTAGGTTTAAACCTGGGGATGTGTTCTAGACATGGCTTACCCAAGCGGACAACTTGAGCCGAGGGGGAGCGACATACCGGGAGCACAAAAGTCTACCCGGCCTAGTCACTGATCCATCCTCGATTAGAAGTATACCTAAAGCTGTAATTATGTTTCTAAGCTAAATGTCCTATGTCGTGTAACTAGGTGTGAAGGTCCAATACTATGTGAGATATTTATTTGAATTAATGAGGCAACCTATGTATCAACTACCAAACAGGCCCATAATTAAGAGAGTGTGGCCCTGATAAAGGTTGAGTCCAACTGGGCTCTAGCCCAATGCATACATTATAAATTATTTGGGCTAGCTAAGCTGAATCTTAATTGAAAAATGATTTGGAGGCGGATAATGGCCGAGTCCAAACGAACTCTGGCCCAATACACATGTTATCAAGCATTCGATCAACTAAGCGTTTTTAATTCAAGAAGATCTGGGCCTGATGATGAGTCCAAATGACTCTGGCCCAATGCACATTTTATGAATAGCTAAATGAAATTAATCAAGGATGATTCGGGCCTGGGAATGTTGAGTCCAAATGACTCTGGCCCAATACGTATTTGTCTGAACGAGTTTGAGACCAACATTTGTAATAGCAATTATAAAATTTTACCTATATTTTATTTATCTATTAAAACAGAAATCTAAGGGGGTTTGGGACGAGTAAAGTAAATAAAAAATCTGGTTAAATTCGAGGATTTTCTACTGATTTCCCAAGTTTACTTTCTTATATTATTACCATGTTAAAATGATAAGGTTTAAAAATTATTGTGTATTTAAACTTTAAAGTTTAAATGGCCTCTAATCAAATCGTCAACTCATTTTATTTAACAGAGAATTAGAATACAATTCCAGGATCCTAATTGGTTTTGGGCCTGAAAATGTATTTTGGCCATTTGCCCAGTTTGTTTTGTTAAAACCTCTTTTTCATGATCTAAAACTAATAGAATACGAATTACTATATTTGATTATTTAAAACAACATGGTAAAACTACTAATATATTAAACTAAAGCATTGTACAAGAAAATACAGAAAAGAGCTAAGTTATTACATCTGAACAGTGATAACATCTACTTGTTACTACTTTAACAAGTTTTCTAAAAAATATTGTTTTCTGTTTCTGATATTACATAGTAACATATATATCTTATGAACATATGAAAGCATTAAACAGATTTTGCAGTTTCCAGAAAACTTTAAGACAGAGCTAATATAACTTAAATAGTCTCAACAGTGTAAACAACTAACTCTACATGAATTTATATACAACTTCCAACCAAACAACTTTAACTAATCATGATTTATGCAATATTCAAACTAAACAACAGATTTTGATAACCAGCAAAAGAAACATAATAATAACAAAACTAAAATTTTACATTGTCGAGAAAGTACCTTGATAGCAGCAAGAAAAACAAATAAATAGGAAAATAAGTCTCTGAAAAAGATTGAAGTATAGCAGCAGCAATGAAACCCAGTAGAATAGTAAAAAACAACAGGATTTTTTAAAATAGGAAAGGAGTGTATGTTTTTGTTTCTGAAAGATCAAGGTTGATTTCCCAGAAATTTTCTTTTGAAGATGAAGAGAAAAATCTTAAGGCAGCATAAATATTTTTTGTGTTTTTGTGTGTATGTAAATGTATATCAGTCTGTGTAGGTGTATTCAGATTTTTTATAATAAAGAAAAAAAGTGTTTATATAGAGTGAGGGAGTGAAAGGAATAAGGGATAGGGTACAATAAAGGAATCTGCCAGCATCCCTAAAATCAGGAAAAAGGCATCTTTTCCTCAACAGAAATGGACAATTGTCCAATTTCTAGTACCCTCTTGTCTCAGAAAATGGACAATTGTCCAATTTCTGGATATTATGGGATCTTATCCTTATCCTTCCCACTCAGCATTGGGACAGTTGTCCCTATTCTAGAAGTTTCTAGCAATTTCTGAAAGATTTCAGAATTAAGATTTCCAAATTTGACCCTAAAGGGTCTTGGAATTGCCTCAGAACCAGACTGGTTCTGTGCCTGAGTCATGTGACTCTTGGTCTAAAGACTTGGGCTCTTAAGCTTTACCAAAGCTATGGGCCTGTCTACCACAAACAGGCCCAATTTTTTAGCCTAGTTAAATGGGCTAATCAGTGAAGCCCAACTCCTAAACAAACCAAACAAAACAAACATGCATCTAAAACTAATTATTAGTTTTAACCTAACCAACTTTATTTAATTAATTCAAACAAAAAATAACAGAAAACGTATAAAGTAGTAGTACAGAAAAATAACACAAAAATTACTAAAATAAAACACAATAAAAAACAAATAAAGGAAAAACAGAAAAGAAAAAGGAAAAAAAAATTATACAAAACTGTTTTTGGCAAAAATGGAATCTAGTTGTTAAAAACCCTCGCCAAGATACTCACCTGGAATCTGAGATCCCGGGTTAGAGATCTTGGCGCGAGGATTATTATACAAACTAGGTGAAGTTTTGAAAAAAGAGATCTAGCCACTAAAAATCCTCATGCCAATACACCCATCTGGGATTTGAGATCCCTAATGGGAGATATTGGCAGGAGGATTATTATACAGACTAGGTAGATTTTAGGGTTTTGAAAATCTCAGATCTAAAATCTGGAGTTTTCAGTTGGGTATTTTTAGGATCTATGGGTAGATTGGGTTCTAGGGGGTGTGGTGGTTGTAGGGTATGAGTTTAGGTAGGTTTAGGATTTTGCCGCCGCCATAGGTAATTTTTGGCAGCGGCTCTAGGGTTTCTAAGTATTCAGATCTTAGATCTGTTATTTTTGGTGGGGTTTTTGGGGATTTGGTTAGTAGGGTGAGACTCAGGGAGGTGAGGAGAGTGTATGGAGTGAGTTTGCGGGGCTTTGGGGTTCTGCCGCCGCCGTGGACGATTTTCGGTGGGCGGCGTATGGCGGCGGCTTGCTAGGGTTTCTTTTTTTGGCTAATATTGTATCTTGATGTTGGTGGGGTGGGGTAGAGGAGAAAAGAGGAGTTGATTGATGTAGGTTTGAGGCTATTTGGTTATGTCTGGCCGGCAGAGGCGATTTTCGGCCGGTGGTCATCGGTGGTTTGAGTGGCGGTGGATGGTGGTGCGATTTTCGGTGTGGCGAAGAGTGAGGGTGAAGAGGCGGCTAAGGTTTTGGGGGCGGCTGAGAGAGAGAGAGAGATGCGAGAGAGTGGGGGAGTTTGAAATGAGGGAGGTAGGACGGGATTAGGACACTTATATATTAAAGGGAAGATGAGTTCCGGGTCGTTGGATCTATTGAAAATCAACGGCCAGGATTACTTGGTGCTTAAACGGCACCGTTTGGTTTAATGGGGGGCGGACCGGTTTGGGGGGATTGGGCTTGGGTGTTTTGGGCCGGTGTTTGAGGTTTGGGCTAGTTTTAGAACTGGCCTAGTCCGGCCATGTCTAATTAAACCCTATTTTCTTTAATTAATGTTAAATCTAACTAATTTTTACTAAATCCTAAATTAAGTACTATATTATATTAGATAGTAAAATTAAAATAATTATCTATTTGTATTATTTACATAATTAGTCAATCTTAAATTTTAATAAGGAAAAATTACTAATTTAACACTAAGATTAATACAATGTCAAAAACAAACAATTTTTGTGATTTTCTTTTAATAATATAATTAAATTATGTAATTAGGTGCTATATGTAATCAAAAACCTAATAATGCTATATGATGAAGATTTAAATAATTTTTGTTATTTTCCATGATTTCAAAATGCTAAAAATGCATGAAAAAATGCAACTAAACGCGAATAATTGCAAATAATTACCAAAAATTCCTAAAAGTCGATAAAAATTAAAAATAATTACGAAAAATGCATTTATTGATTTCGTGGGAGTATTTTTGGCGAGGCAAAAATTACGTGCTCACATGCTCAAGGCATCCGCAACTACATTCGCCTTGACCGGATGATAAATGATGGTAATATCATAATCGTTCACTAACTCAAGCCATATGCACTGCCTAAAATTTAGATCCCTCTACTTGAACAAGTGCTGCAAGCTGCGATGATCGGTGTAAACCTCACAGGACACCCCATAAAGATAATGCCTCCAAATCTTAAGAGCATGAACAATCGCGGCCAACTCCAAATCATGTATAGGGTAATTCTTCTCATGGGGCTTCAGTTGACGCGGAGCATATGCAATAACTCGCCCCTCCTACATCAATACACAACCCAAGACAACGCGGGAAGCGTCATAATACACAGTATAAATCCCTAAACCGGAAGGCAACACTAGAACTGGTGTCGTAGTCAAAGCTGTCTTGAGCTTCTGAAAACTATCCGCACAATCATCGGAACATCGGAATGGAGCACCCTTCTGGGTCAATCTAGTCAAAGGTGTTGCAATAGATGAGAAGCCCTCTACAAACCGGCGATAGTAACCTGCTAACCCCAAGAAGCTCCAGACTATCATAGTTGTGGAAGCAGTTTTGTTGTTGGAATCCTTTTTTTTAAGAAGTTAATGGCCGAGTAACAAATAAGAGTAATAGATCATATTAGATGAAAGAAAAAATAAAAAAATAATAATTGGAATCCATAGTTGTGGATATCGATCCAAAGGTTCAATCTAACCAAAACTCACACTTGGAGAACTTAGCATATAGATGTTATTCTCGCAAGGTCTGAAGTACCACTCTCAAATGCTGCTCGTGCTCCTCCATGCTACGCGAGTAGATCAAGATGTCATCAACGAAGGCATTGACAAATGAATCAATATATGGCCTGAACACCCTGTTCATCAAATCCATAAACTCCGCCGGGGCATTGGTCAAGCCGAAAGACATTACTAGAAACTCATAATGTCCATATCTAGTCTGGAAAGCAGTCTTCGAAACATCCGAATCCCGAATCTTCAATTGATGGTACCCCGATCTCAAGTCGATCTTAGAGAACACCCTGGCACCCTGCAACTGGTCAAACAAATCATCAACATGCGGCAA
This sequence comes from Nicotiana attenuata, assembly GCF_001879085.1. Lineage (NCBI taxonomy): Eukaryota > Viridiplantae > Streptophyta > Magnoliopsida > Solanales > Solanaceae > Nicotiana > Nicotiana attenuata. The sequence continues at coordinate 59,696,973 of NC_031989.1, forward strand.
CAGATACTTGTTCTTAATTAATGGTAACTTATTTCAAATCGCGGTAATCAATGCACATCCGTCTAGTCCCATCTTTCTTCTTCACAAATTACACTGGTGCACCCCAAGGCGATATACTCAGTCTGACGAACCCCTTTTCTAGCAACTCCTCAAGCTGTTCCTTTAACTCTTTCGGAGCCATGTGGTACAGTGGAATAGAGATAGGCTGGGTACCTGGAGCCAAATCAATACAGAAATCGATATCAAGATCTGGTGGCATGCCTAGAAGATCAGAAGGAAACACATAGGAGAACTCCCGTACCACGGGCACTGAATCAATCCCCGGAGTCTCTGCAGTAGTAACCCGAACATAAGCTAGATAAGTCAAATAACCCTTCTCGACCCTGTGTCGAGCCTTCATAAAAGAGATAATATGACTAGGTGCAATGACAGATGACCCCTTCCACTCCAATCTAGGAAACTCCGGCATCGCCAAGGTAACAGTCTTGGCATGGCAATCAAGGATGGCGTGATATGGAGATAACAAGTCCATGCCCAGGATGATCTCAAAGTCGGTCATATCGAGCAACTGAAGATCCACTCTAGTCTCATAACCACAGAAAGTAATAATGCAGGACTGGTAGATCCGATCCACAACAACAGAATTGCCCACAGGAGTGGACATATAATCCGGAGTACCCAAGGACTCACGAGGAACACCCAAGAAATGAGCAAACAGAGATGAAACATATGAATATGTAGACCCTGGATCAAATAGTACTGAAGCATCCCTATCGCAGACATAAATAATACCTATGATCACGGCATCTGAGACCACTGCATCTGGTCTGGCCGGAAAAGCATAAAACCTAGCTGGAGCGCCACCTGACTGGCCTCCACCTCTAGGACGGTCCCTACCCACTTGCCCTCCATCTCTGGGCGACCGGACGACTGGTGGGGCAGCTGGTGCTGTAATCATAGGCTGCTGATGTTGCTGCATTGCCTTGCCCCGAAGCTTGGGGCAGAACTGATAAGTGAGGATTTTGACTACTTATTAGCACTTTTTTACTTTCGTTTTAGTCCAAAGGTGCTTAATTGTATTCCCGAAAACTGATGAAATATGCTTAATTGCAAGAGCATTGGGAAATGAGCCAAAAAGATGAAGTCTGACTCAAGAAGGAGTAATGTGAACTCAAAGGCAAAAAAGCAAGCAAAAGGCATAATGTGCGGACCGCAGAATGTGAAGTAAAATCTATCAGAGGGTTAATACAATGTGCGGACTGTACAATTATTGTGCGGCCGCAGAAGCCATACTAGAGTTCATGTTCAGAGAAGTACCAGTTCAAGCCTCAAGGATATGCGGACCGCACAATTATTGTGCGGCCGCAGAAGTTAGCCATGCGGCCGCACTCAGATTTGTGCGGTCTGCAGAAAGGGCCTGTGCGGTCGCACTCAGTTTTGTGCGGACCGCAGAACAAGTGACATGTGGGCGCAAACCAAGCTCCTGCCAAGACTGAGACCGCACATGGAATGCGGCCGCAAAACTTTTGAAAGGGCATTTTTGTCCGAATTTTCCTGCTGTGTATAAATAGACTTCTTTCACGAAATTAGGTCAAGTTTTGAATATCTGAACATCTCTAGCCATTTTTCTTTACTGCTTTAGGAAACTTTAGCTTACTTTAGTGATTAAACATTAGATTTTTGTCTTTTAATCTTTCAATATGAGTTTAATTATCATTTCTTCTCTATTTTCTTCATTACCCATTATGAGTAGCTAGGTTTGTGACCCAACCCTAGTTTGTAAACCTTATGGGTGATTAATTTATGTTGTTTATGAATGGGTGTTTGTTATTTAGCTAGGTTTATGCTTTATCTGTGAAATAATTGTTTCAGACATTGATTTATGCCTTTTTAACTTAGTCTCTTCTTGAGAAAGAGAGATCAAGTCTAGGTCAACCTAACTAACAAGGAATTGGGTCAATTGAGAAATTGATCAACCCAATTAGAGGGTTCAACCTAGAGATAGTAACAACCCGACTTGAGCTCTTATCAATCGTTTCGGTAGATACCCATTTGGTCTTGAGAAAGTCAAATTGGCAAAACCATTCTCTGACCGAGAGGTATTGAGTGGGCAACACAGTGTTGTGAGCTATAATACACCCCGTTCAACAAAACAACATAAAAGTCTTTATCCCATTAGGCGAACACCTAGGTCATGGTCACATCCCTAGTCCTTTTACAACATTTGAAAAACAACCAAAAACATCATTTCTTAGTTTCAATTACATAGTTGCAATCTTGGTTTAATTTAGCTATAAAACCAACCAAGTTTGTGGAAGTACAATTTAGGATAATTCAAGCTCATATATCGTAATATATACTCCTAAATCCCGATCTCATAGCTCCCTGTGGAATTAGACCCCGACTCAAAGTTGGGTATTACTATTGCATCGACCGTTTAACTACCACAAATATAGGGTGTGAATTTGATGACATCAAGAACCTCCGCACATGACTAAGATACCCACACTCGAAACAACCTCTCAGTACGGTGGACTGCTGACCTGAAGTCTGACCCTGATGGCCTGAATACCCACTGGAAGAACCTTGAATTACTGGTGGGCGGTAGGAACTCTCTGGAATGGCGCTGAAATAGGGTCTCACTAGAGCACCCCGAGGAGTCGGCGGTGCTGGATATGTGGGCCTGCTGGACTGACCCATCACGAACTGACCTCTACCTCATGCCGGGGCACCTCTGAACTCTATAGAATATCGAAACTGCTTATCCCTCGTAGCCTACTCTCGGCTACGCTGACGTACACCCTCGATCCTCCGAGCTATCTCCACAACTAGCTCGTAAGAAGTCCCCATCTCAACCTCTCGGGACATAGTGGCCTGAATACCAGTGTGCACACCTACAACAAACCTCTGCACTCTCTCTACGTCAGTAGAAAGTATCATAAGTGCATGGCGAGACAACACAGAGAATCTCACCTCGTAGTCGTTCACTGATATCTGACCCTATTGGAGCTGCTCGAATTGAAACCGCAACTCTTCCCTCTGAGAGGATAGAATATACCTATCTAGAAAGATACGAGTGAACCGGTCCCAAGTTATGGGAGGAGAATCTGCTAGACTGCCGAGAAGATATGACTGCCACCACCTACGGGCCTTGCCCTTCAGCTAGAAAGTAGAAAAATCCATCCCATGGAACTCCAATATCCTCATGTTGTGCAGTCTATCCGTGCACCAATCGATGAAGTCCTAGGGATCCTCATGTCGCTTACCTCCAAATATAGGAGGATGAAGCCCGGTCCATCTATCCAATAGCATATGCGGCTCGCCAGCCGCAACTGGTTTATGCTCAGGTATAGCTGTTGCAACTGGCTGGGCTCCGCCTACGGGTAGTGCGCCCGGGGTCTGATATATGACAGTTGTATGCCCAGGAGCCTAAGCGGTAGGGGTGTGTGCTCCCCCTCCCGTCTAAGACGTGGATAGGTCTGCTGGAAATAAAATAGCCTGAGTCATAGAATCCATGAACCGCAGCATATGGCCCATGACCTCCTGGGATCCCGGTACGGACATTAAAGCCACTGGGACTGGCTCTACTGTAGGCACCTCACCCAGCTCCTCAATAATAGGATCCTCTACTAGATCTACTTGTTGCATAGCTGGAGCGACTCTGGGACGTCCTCATCATCCACCACAGTCTAGAGCCCTTCCTCGGCCTCTGCCTCGGCGTCTAGCAACGGGGGGAGCAGCTCCTCCATGGTCTGGAACATCAGCTACGCGCGTTCTCACCACTATGAGAGAATAAGAGAAAGATATTTAGTACTACATCAACGACACGATAGGAGATGAAGAAAGAGTAGTTTCCTAATACCCTATAACCTCTCGAAGAGACGTCTCCGCACCGATCTGCAAGACTCTATTAGGCCTGCTCATAACTTGTGAGACCTACGTGAACCTAGTGCTCTGATACCATATTTTCACGACCCAATTCTCCTATATGCCGTGATGGCGCCCAGCGCTGCCGCTTGGCAAGCCAACAGTAAGCTAACCACGTGATTCCTCTTTTTAATAAATTACCTTAATCAAAGATTTAAGAAACAATAGGCTTAAATAAATAAAACGAAAGCAACTGAGTGCAATCATAACCATAATAATAATCCAAACCACAAGTCTGCTAGTGTGTGCCAAGACCTGGTGTCACAAGGGTATGAGCACTAATAGATTATAAAAAGTTATAGCTACTGTCTGAAATGAAAATAGACAGAAATGAATGAAAAGGAGAGACTCTAGGTACTGCGTAACGACTCAGGAAGTAGCTCACCACTAGGCCTCTAGGTAACGGGAATGCACGCCGGTGTGACCGCCAGATGCACCTGCCTCAGATCCTGCACACTCAGTGCAGAAGTGTAGCATGAGTACATAAACAACATGTACCCAGTAAGTATCAAGTCTAACCTCGAAGCAGTAGTGACGAGAGGTCGACATCGACACTTACTATGGGCTGACTAAGCATGGGATATGTAATAACAAAAATAACTCATTAACAAGCAGGAACAATAATTCTTTCACAAATTCATAAATTTCAAGTAAATTCCTGTCATTTAAAATTGTAATCTTACATGTCACAAAATAATAACAAGTATGATTAGGCTCTGAGTATTGTTAAGCACGATCTATGCCGAGGTCGTAAGACCCGATCCAGAATAACGTGTATATTGCTGAGGGACGTGCGGCACGATCCATAGATGCATCTATTCTACTGCCGAGACGTTCGGCATGCTCCACAAGAAATGAGCATACTTTATAAGCATTTGACTTAAACGTTATTACAAGGCCAATACATCATGTAATACAATTTCCATTAACTGTCAAGTAACCCGTCAAAAACTCAAGTAAGTAAAATTCAGTCTTTTACAATTCCTTTATCAAGTTCCAATATGATTTAGACAATTTAAGTAACAAGTAGGGCACAAACATTACAAGCATTTCATGATTTGGGTCCTAAACTACCCGGACATAAGCATATTAGTAGCTACGAACAGACTCTCGTCACCACGTGCTTACGTAGCCCCCACAAATAGAAGCAAATATCAATTTAAATCACCTATGGGGTAAATTCCCTCTTACAAGGTTAGGCAAGGTACTTACCTCGTCTCAAAGCCCACTATTCGGTCGCAAATTTTGGTCTAAAGCCTCAACTCGGTGCCAAAAAATCCGAAACTAGTCAAATGTTATATAATTTAATCAATACATGTTGAAAAATTCATAACTTAGCTATTAGAGTAATTACCCAACCCCAAATTGGAAGATCCCTAAAATTCAGCACCGGGACCACGTGCCCGGATTCTGGAAATTTTTGAAGAAAGTCGTTACCCATAACCTCACGAACTCAAATATATAATTTTCACTCAATTCCCTTAACCATATTCATGGTTAAATCCCATTTTTATTGAAACCTAGATTTTTCAACTAAACCCATGATTTTACAAATTTTACATGTTAAAATCTACCCATAATCTTTGTATTTAACTCACATTGTATAGAAAGTACTTACCTCAAAGTTGTTAGGTGAATACCCCTCTCAAGAAGCTCCAAAATTGCCCCAAAAGTGAGAGAAATGGGTTGGAAATGGCTTAAGTCCCGTAATAAATGAAGCTTACTGCCTCCAAGACTTCCGCTTCTACAGTAAGCACGTCGCACCTGCGCCTTCCCCCGCTACTGCGATCGTCAGCTTCGCACCTGTGCCTCCGCAGGTGCGGTCCTCCTACCACTTCTGCGATTCCTGGGCAGCCTTTGGATGACGGCTTCTGCAGTTGCTGGCTCGCTTCTGTGAGCTCGCACCTACAGCTAGACCTGCACAGGTGCGATTACACCAGAAGCTTGGTGCTTCAGCTGTTCTTCCAAGTCCAAATGAGTTTCGCGCCTCGTCCGATTAACACCCGAGGCCCTGTCCAAACATACCAACAAGTTTTAAATCATCAAACGAACTCGCTCGAACCCTCAGAACGCATAAAACAACATTAAAATTATGAATCACACCCCAAACCATATTGACTTAACTTATGAATTTCAACTTCTTCCAACTTACTACGAACACGCCGAAATATACTTAAACTACTCGGAATGACACCAAATTTTGCGTGCAAGTCTCAAATCACCATATTGAACTATTCCCAGGCTCGGAATCTTAAACGGACCTCGATAACACTAAAACTTATTCCAAAGCAAATTTAAAGAACTTTAAAACCTTCAAGGTGCCAACTATCAATATTAAGCAATGAAACTCTCCCAGGTCATCCAAAACCCTATTCGAATGTACGCCTAGGTCTAGAATTATGATACGAACCTATTGGGACTGTCAAATCCTGATTCTGAGGTCGTTTACTCAAAATGTTGACTCAAATCAACTTTGCCTTATTTAGCCAACATTAAGGAACCAAGTGTTCCAATTTTAACCCGAACCCTTCCAAATCCCGAACTAACCATCCCCGCAAGTCATAAAATAGCACAAGACATACGGGGAGTCTTATTTAGGGGAACAGGGATCTAATAAATAAAATAACCGGTCGGATTGTTACACATAAATTCATAAGTCATATATGAGGAAACCCAACCTGGGTACTAGAGATCCTATAACCAGGTTCAATGGGAAGAACGAATCATATGATGGCTTGGTTTGAAATGCACTATTTTTATTATTGTTTCATCCCTATGTTGTGAGTGTATTTATCCTGTAATGATTTGCGAGGTTAAGTTTTATTAACTCTTAATGAAATCTGTAGCTCGTATGAGTGGGGTGTTAGAGCTACAGGAGCACCCTTGACAAATTTGACCTACGTGAGTGTGGAAGTAGGCCGTTTCCTATGAGAATTGGGCTTGTTCTCAAAAATACTTATGAAAACCGGGATAGCACAGGGCCGTAATGTGCTGGTTAATAAAGCTCATGTCAACACCTTGATTATTATGTGCAAGTAGTGATAATTTATTTTGCTAAAGTAGTCATAGTTCAAGTCTGAGACCACTACTGACTCTGGAGTAAAGATCATGATTTTACTAAGTAGAGGTTCAATGCAGAGCACACCTTCATTATGCATGATAGTCTCCCTTCAGCTGGTAAAATCTCTTATTTTAATATTAAAATGAGTGGGAAATGTTAGTATATTAGCATTTTATTATTAAAATAAAATATGCCATAATTCCCACTACTCCATGATGTAAAAAATGGCCATAAATCCCATAACTCCACTACTCCATGATCTAAAAAATGGCCATAACTCTTTTGTAACTCTTCTACCATGTTATACCACTAATTACATACTAATTTAACCATTATCGCATGTTCTACATGATTTCATAACTTATTACCCCACTTTGTTCCAATTTAATTCAAGAAAGAATTCCTACACCTATAAATAGGAGTCTTTCTTCCATAATATGGTGTGAAATATTGTAGAATGTGTCAATAAAGTGAGGTTAAAGTTTTGAAAAAAGAAGAAGAGAATTTTTACTTTTGTTGAAGGAAGGTGTTCATCTTGGTGGAGCTTTGGACTCAACAACTTGTCTAGAGTTTGTTTGAGTCATGCGACATGATCGGGCTGTTGTGTCCTAAGGAGACAAGTCAAGAGGATTACTGCTGGACTAGTGAAGACTTTGCTGCAGAGGGCTTGAATCTCCTTAAAGAGAGCGATATATCCGCGCCTTAGCCTGATGATATTTTATTTTCTTCATTTTTGTAACAACCCGGCGGGTCATTTTGAGAGTTGTAGCTCCGTTCGCCCATTTACTACTCATTTTGTGCTTTACAGTTGTTATATAACTTACTGGGTTAGTCGGTTCGGGTCCGGAGAGATTTCGAAATGATTTGGGATACTTAGTCTTAGGGTTGGGAACTTAAGTTGGAAAGATTGACCGGATGTCAACTTATGTGTAAACGACTCCGTATTTGAGTTTTGATGGTTCCGTAAGCTCTGTTGGGTGATATTGGACTTAGGAGCGTGTCTGAATCGTGATTTGGAGGTCCGTAGTTGAACTAGGCTTGAAATGGCGAAAGTTAGATTTTTGGAAAGTTTACAGGGAGTGGACTTTTTGATATCAGGGTCGGATTGGAGTTCCAGAAGCTGAAAAAGGTCCGTAGTGTCATTCGTGACTTGTGTGCAAAATTTGAGGTCATTCGGACGTGATTTGATATGTTTCGGCATCGTTTGAAGAAGTTGAATTTTCTTAGTTTCAAAAGGCTTGAATTGGGGTGCGATTCATGTTTTCGATGTTGTTTGAGGTGATCTGAAGGCTCGACTTAGTTTGAATGATGTTCTAAGACTTGTTGGAATGTTTGGTTGAGGTCCCGGGTGCCTCGCGTTGATTTTGGATGATTTTTGGACCAAGGTTTAAAGTTGAAGACTGCTGAAGTTGGGTTCTGCTGGTGTAACCGCACCCGCAGAGCTTTTATCGCAGGTCAGAGCTCGCAGGTGTAGGAAGGGCAGTTCAGATGTAAAGTTTTGGAGAGGTGTGAGCAGTGGCCGCAAGTTCGAAGGTTTTGCCGTACCTGCGTGACCGTAGATGCGGTTGGGGCACCGCAGAAGCAAGAATGGGCAGGGGAGCTGAGTCCGCAGAAGCGGACTGGATGCCCGCAGAAGCGTATCTGCAGGAGCGTTGTCACGCCCCAAACCTTGGGAGGCGTGGCTGGCACCCGGTGCCGCACTAGCCCGAGTGAACCATTCTGTAACTCATTCTTTCTTCGTTTCTATGTAACTATCATGGGCCAACAATACCACAACTCGTACTGTATAACTATAAGTGGGCAACACTGTGTCAGTAAACTATCATTCATAAAACATGAATACGTATGGGCAGTCAAGGCCTCTGACATACTGTACAAAATGAACCTCTGTCTATAAAGCCTCTAAGAGTATTAAACATCTAATGGGACAGGGTACCAGCCTACCTATAAGTCTTTATCAAAACTCTGACACGATGAATCATAGACTCGGGTGCACTCCAAATGAGGTGGAGCCTTACCGATCCTTCGGTGAATGTCAATCTCGTCTACTACGAGGGCTCGTCAAACTGATTATCTATACCTGCAGGCATGAATGCAGCGTCCACAACAAAAGAACGTCAGTACGAATAATGTACTGAGTATGTAAGGCAGAACTGAAACATAACCATAATGCAAATTAATTAAAGACATATAAGAATCAACCTGAATCTCTGAATTGCCATCGTATATGCATACTTATCATGCTTACATATATAATGCTTCTCTTTGAGACTATTTCTATTATCCATGTCGTATGATGCATGACTGACCAACTGATCAGTGGTAACTGCCCGGCCGGCCGTAGCTCGGTGATAAATGCATGAGTGCCGACTGGCCGTAGCTCGATGGTAAATACGTAACTACCCAACCGGCGGTAGCTCGGTGGTAAATGCATGATTGCCTGACCGACCGTAGCTCGGTGGTAAATCAATATGCATGACTGCCGAACCGGTGGTAAATAATGATACATAACTGCCCAATCGGTGGTAACTGCCCGATCGGCCGTAGCACGATGGTAAATGCATGAAGATGCATGTACATGTATCACATTATTATAAACATTAACATCTTTATCAAATACCTCAATAGGTAACTAGATACATACTTAGACATGCTTGAATATCACTTTACGGGAATGAAAAACATAGACACCCTTAACTGCTAAGAGTAGAACCACTTATGGAATAACATTACGTTTATGTATCGTTACGTGGATCATGCCAAAAGTAAAGAAGGGATAGNGGGGGGGTTAAGCCATCCACAATATTTGATTATTCGAAGAAATTTAATTAATCTTCCACTAAAAAAATTAATAATTACCCAATTACCCACATAATTAAGAATTATCTCAAATTACTTGAAATGCTACTCACTTTTAACATTATATATCCTACTATCATGGTCATGTGGTACCATATAAAATCAATACATACACTATTATTCCATTAAAATATCCATGTAAAAACGTACATATATTTTCTCAACTTTTAATTTTCCTAAAGAGTAAAAACTTTCGTATGCTTAATTCTTAAAATGGTGAAAAGATAACCTTATTTTCTTGTGAGACACTAATTTTTATATTTACAATAAAGAAAATCATATAAACTTTCTCATATTATGTGCATAATTGAACGTAGTAATATTAATAACTATATAAAATCATATTTTTTTCAAACTTTTTTACAAAAATGTTCCAGTCAAATTATCATATCAAATGTATATAACGATACCAATATTGTTAAAATTACGGGGTCTTATAATAGTCACAAATCCTATATAACCTCCTGAATGAGCTTAATCCCTTCAAGCTCATATGGATTACTACGACTTATACCAATATTAAAGTACGGGATGTAACATCCTTCTCCACTTTAGAACATTTGTCCTCGAATGTTAACTCTTATAGATTTACAAAATTTTCACTAGGGTCTCCTCTGTAAATTAAACTAAAACCCAAACTATATCTGAAGTCTTGACTATTCATATCTTTTTGTACTTGAGTATCTCGTATCTTCTTCACCTTTACCTTACTTACCTTTCAACCTCGCATCGTATCTTCTGTTACTTTCATAACCTCCTTCAACATAGGTGGAAATTACGCCTTAAAGCTCTACTGTAATACCTGCACCTCTAGTGCATACAAAACCTGGTGAAAACTTCATACTGACTTCTTACGGCTTCAGCTCTATGGCACGATCTGGAAACAAAAGAAGGGTAACATTTTTTAAATGCCCTATAGCCTCTCAATTATAAGTGTGGCGCGCAACACACCCATAAGTGAGACTCTACTAGGCACGGCTTTGTAGACTCCCTAGGACACGACCCCCTCTGATACCACTTTTGTCACGCCCCAAACCTGGGGAGGCGTGGCTGGCACCCGGTGCCGCACTGGCCCGAGCGAACCATTCTGTAACTCATTCTTTCTTCATTTCTTGCAACTATCATGGGCCAAATGACCACAACTCGTACTGTATAACTATAAGTGTTGCCAGTAAACTTTTGTTCTTAAAACATGAATACATATGGGCCGTCAAGGCCTCTGACATACTGTACAAAATGAACCTCTGTCTACAAAGCCTCTAAGAGTATTAAACATCAAATGGGACAGGGTACCGGCCTACCTATAAGTCTTCACCAAAACTCTGACACGATGACTCATAGACTCGGGTGCACTCCAAATGAGGTGGAGCCTTACCGATCCTTCGGTGAATGTCAATCTCGTCTATTATGAGGGCTCGTCAAACTGATTATCTATACCTGCAGGCATGAATGCAGCGTCCCCAACAAAAGAACGTCTGTACGAATAATGTACTGAGTATGTAAAGCAGAACTGAAACATAACCATAAATGCAACATTAATTAAAGACATATAAGAATCAACCTGAATCTCTGAAGTGCCATCGTATATGCATAATTATCATACTTACATATATAATACTTCTCTTTGAGACTATTTCTATTATCCATATCGTATGATGCATGACATGCCCAACTGATCAGTGGTAACTGCCCGACCGGCTGTAGCTTGGCGGTAAATGCATGAGTGCCCGACTGGCCGTAGCTCGATGGTAAATACGTAACTACCCAACCGGCGGTAGCTCGGTGGTAAATGCATGATTGCCTGACCGGCCGTAGCTCGGTGGTAAATGAATATGCATGACTGCCAGACCGGTGGTAAATAATGATACATAGCTTCCCAACCGGTGGTATCTGCCCGACCGGCCGTAGCACGGTGGTAAATACATGAAGATGCATGCACATGTATCACTATATTATAAACATTAACATCTTTATCAAATACCTCAATAGGTAACTAGATACATACCTAGACATGCTTGAATATCTCTTTAGGGTAATGAATAACATAGACACCCTTAACTGCTAAGAGTAGAACCACTTATGGAATAGCATTACGTTTACGTATCGTTACTTGGATCATGCCAAAAGGAAAGAAGGGATAGGCTTAACATACCCGAGTCGATTCTCTTGATAATCCCTCTAACACTAGTTAATTGCGACCAGACACGTGACGGCAAGATCGGAGTAATGAAAAATTCGTATGATATTCTTGGGAAAGGTTGCACCGTACTCCCTTAGAATCGCAAAAATCTCGCGATACAGCTTCGACCATTGTAAATCACGTACGCAATCTCTCTGAAATGTGATACTGTATCTTCTAATCTTAAGGGAGGATAAGCAAAGATTAGCTTGTACTCCATCAAGATTTGAACGTCACCGTCTTTTTCTCAACCAAAGATATTTTCCGACATGTTTTTTTAGTTGATAATAGCAGCAGCCAGAACGGATAGTCATTAGTCAGTACACCTTGACTCATCTTATTGCCTTTACAAAGGGCTCAAAATCAGTTTAAGTGGATTCACAAGTTTGTCACAATGAAGAAATGTCTCTGGAAGATTTCGATACTAAATGAAGCTTGTAGTACTTTGGAAGAAAATTCTGAAATTGATGAAGAAGTTTGGACACTGAAAGAGAAAAGTTGGAACTGAATANATATCTGAAGTCTTGACTATTCACAACTTTTTGTACTTGAGTATCTCGTATCTTCTTCACCTTTACCTTACTTACCTTTCAACCTCGTATCGTATCTTCTGTTTCTTTCAAAACCTGCTTCAACATAGGTAGAAATTACGCCTTAAAGATCTACTGTAATACCTGCACCTCTTGTGCATACAAAACCTGGTGAAAACTTCATACTGACTTCTTACGACTTCAGCTCTATGGCACGATCTGGTAACAAAAGAAGGGTAACATTTCCTAAATGCCCTATAAGTTTTCAATTATAAGTGTGGCGCGCAACACACCCATAAGTGAGACTCTACTAGGCACGGCTTTGTAGACTCCCTAGGACACGACCGACTCTAATACCACTTTTGTCACGCCCCAAACCTGGGGAGGCGTGGCTGGCACCCGGTGCCGCATTGGCCCGAGCGAACCATTCTGTAACTCATTCTTTCTTCATTTCTTTGTAACTATAATGGGCCAGCATGAACACAACCCGTACTGTATAACTATAAGTGTTGCTAGTAAACTATCGTTCTTAAAACATAAATACATATGGGTCGTCAAGGCCTCTGACATACTGTACAAAATGAACCTCAGTCTACAAAGCCTCTAAGAGTATTAAACATCAAATAGGACAGGGTACCAGCCTACCTATAAGTCTTTATCAAAACTCTGACACGATGAATCATAGACTTGGGTGCACTCCAAATGAGGTGGAGCCTTACCGATCCTTCGGTGAATGTCAATCTCGTCTACTACGAGGGCTCGTCAAACTGATTATCTATACCTGCAGGCATGAATGCAGCGTCCCCAATAAAAGAACGTCAGTACAAATAATGTACTGAGTATGTAAGGCAGAACTGGAACATAACCATAATGCAAATTAATTAAAGACATATAAGAATCAACCTGAATCTCTGAAGTGCCATCGTATATGCATACTTATCATACTTACATATATAATGCTTCTCTTTGAGACTATTTCTATTATCCATATCGTATGATGCATGACTGCCCAACTGAATAATGGTAACTGCCCAACCGGCCGTAGCTCGATGGTAAATACATGACTGCCCGACCGGCCGTAGCTCGGTGGTAAATGCGTAACTGCCCAACCGGCGGTAGATCGGTGGTAAATGCATGATTGCCTGACCGGCCGTAGCTCGATTGTAAATGAACATACATGACTGCCCAACCGGTGGTAAATAATGATACATATCTTCCCAACCGGTGGTAACTGCCCAACCGGCCGTAGCACGGTGGTAAATGCATGAAGATCAATGTACATGTATCACTATATTATAAACATTAACATCTTTATCAAATACCTCAATAGGTAACTAGATACACACTTAGACATGCTTGAATATCACTTTACGGTAATGAATAACATAGACACCCTTAACTGCTAAGAGTAGAACCACTTATGGAATAACATTACGTTTACGTATCGTTACTTGGATCATGCCAAAATAAAATAAAGGATAGTCTTAACATACCTGAGTCGATTCTTTTGACAATCCCTCTAACATAAGTTATTTGCGACCAAACACGTGACGGCATGATCGGAGTAGGGAAAAATCCGTACGTTATTCTTGGGAAAGGTTGCACCGTACTCGCTTAGAATCGCAAAAATCTCGCGTTACAGCTCTGCCCATTGTAAATCACGTATGCAATCCCTCTGAAACGTGATACTGTATCTTCTAATCATAAGGGAGGATAAGCAAAGATTAGCTTGTTCTCCATCAAGATTTGAATGTCACCGTCTTTTTCTCAACCAAAGATAATTTCCTACATGTTTTTTTAGTTGATAATAGCAGCAGTCAGAACGGATAGTCATTAGTCAGTACACCTTGACTCATCTTATTGCCTTTACAAAGGGCTCATAATCAGTTTAAGTGGATTCACAAGTTTGTCACAATGAAGAAATGTCTCTGGAAGATTTCAATACTAAATGAAGCTTGTAGTACTTTGGAAGAAAATTCTGAAATTGATGAAGAAGTTTGGAAACTGAAAGAGAAAAGTTGGAACAGAATAGATCTCTAACCCATCCCTTTAATTGATTAGAGAGGTCAATCTTTAACCTTGTGAGTGGGGCCCACATTAGGGATGACTAATCTACAAAAGTACTCACAAATCATGCCACCTTGAGGGGGGGGGGTAGGGGGTTAAGCCATCCAAAATATTTGATTATTCAAAGAATTTTAATTAATCTTCCACTAAAAAAAAATCATTAATTACCCAATTACCCACATAATTAAGAATTATCTCAAATTACTTGAAATGCTACTCACTTTTAACATACTTTATACATCCTACTATCATGGTCATGTGGTACCATATAAAATCAATACATACACTATTATTCTATTAAAATATCCATGTAAAAATACATATATTTTCTCAACTTTTAATTTTTCTAAAGAGTAAAAATTTTCGTATGCTTAATTCTTAAAATGGTAAAAAGATAACCTTATTTTCTTGTGAGAAAATAATTTTTATCTTTACAATAAAGAGAATCGCATAAAATTTCTCATATTATGTGTATAATTAACTAGCAATATTAATAACTATATAAAATCATTTTTTTTCAAACTGTTTTACAAAAATATTCCACTCAAATTACCATATCAGATGTATATAACGGTACCAATGTTGTTAAACTTACGCATGAATGATCTTAATCCCTTCAAGCTCATATGGATTACTATGACTTATACCAATATTAAAGTACAGGACGTAACAAGCGTGTTGAGGGACCGCAGAAGCGGATGGAGCCGCAGATGCGGTTGAAATGTCACTTCTACGACGCCAAAAAAGCGAGTAAGTTGTCGTAGGTGCGGAAAGCCTGGGCAGAACATATAAGAATGAGGGTTCCTAGATTTTCACCATTTCTAACTATTTGAGCTCGGGTTTTGGCGATTCTTGAGAGGATTTTCGAGGGGATTCTTGAGGTAATCTCCTTGTGCTCGTTTTTATCATAATCTTTTTTCCCCATTGATTTTTCCACGTAGATTGTGTGTTTTGAGGTGAAATTTGGGGGTTTGAGGCTATGGATTTGGAGTGTTTGATTTGAGGATTTGGGTGACGATTTGATGTTGGATTTTGATAAATTTGGCATGGTTAGACTCAAGGTTGAATGGGCTTTCGGGTTTTGTGACTTTTGTTGGATTTCGAGACGTGGACCCGGGGGCCGGTTTTGAGATTTCGGATTTTTGATTAATAGCTTCGTATTTTCTTGTGGAATTGATTCCTTTAGCCCGTATTGATTGTATTGCACTGCTTGTGGCTAGATTCGGGACATTTGGAGGACGATTTGCGAGGCAAAGGTGTTTTGGAGTAGAGTTTTGCTTGGATTGAGGTAAGTAACACTTCCAAACTTGGATCTGAGGGTTCGAAACCCCAAATTATGTGTTATGTGATTGGTGTTGAGGTGACACACATGCCAAGTGACGGGCGTGCAGGCGTGCACCGTGAGAATTGTGACCTGGTCCATTCCATGGCACTGTATAGTGGATCTATCTTGTTGATATCTGTGTTTTCATCATGCGATAAAGTAATTGAGCTGTCAATCATGCTAGAGATCATGTTTAGGCTATATGCTGGTACTGTTGGTACCCATAGTGGTCTTTTCTTGTTGTTGACTTATTGATGTCTTTGAAATTTCGTACTCAGTAATATTCATTCATTACATATTATATCTCAATCTTTGTTGTTATTTATTAATACATCATATCATCATTGTCGGGCTAGTTTCATGACATTGTGAGCCCGTGAGAGAGAGACTGGAGAGATTGATAACTGAGTGATGCCGAGGATCTAGTTATGAGTGACATTTATGGGATCGGGCTGCACGCCGTAGCGGGTTTTACTGATTTATGATAGCGCTTGGGCTGAAGGAGCCCCTCCGGAGTCTACACACACCCCCAATGAGCGCGGTTGATTTATATTTAGGGATGGATCTTCCCTGGACATGGTTCTTATCCAAAGCATTTATACTTGGGGATGGATCTTCCTCACGGCTGGATTGGCCCTACCTAGTACTGAGTGACTGATGGTCAGTTGATGTATATATTTCGGGATGGATCTTCCCTGGACCGGATTGGCCATATACAGTAGTGAGTGATTGAGCATTTCGAGAGTGTGAGCACATGAGGCTGTCAGCATGGTGCATCACCTGCAACATATGCATTGGCATATAGAAGTAGAGAAGTTGTGTTCTTCATATCATTTAGAATTGATTCATCTTACTGAAATTGAGTTTAACTGTTGAACTTGAGAGCATGTCTATGTTTTTGTACTGTTATTCTTATATTGGACTGTGTCGGTTGAGTTCGTCACTACTTTCAGTCCAAAGGTTAGATTTTTTTACTTATTGAGTTGGTTATACTCACGTTACACCCTACACCTCGTGTGTAGATCCATGTGCTTCCGATCACGGCCGCTGTTGAGTTGAGGAGTCCGGATTTCGGAGACTATCGTGGTAGCTGCTTGGGCGTTCGGAGGCCTTGACTCTCCTTCCTTATCTTCATTTTATATTTTAGTTTTACTCTTTAGACATTGTATTAGACAATCTTCCGTTGTAGATGCTCTTATACTTGGAGACACCCTGGTTTTGGGAGAGATTTGTATTGAGCTACGAATTTTATTCGATTTTAAAAGGTTTTCCTTAAATATTAACTTCTTCCGTATTTTTCAAAGCTTTCGTTGTGTTGAAATGGTTGAGTAGTTGGCTTGCCTAGTTCCACGATAGGCGCCATCACGACGGTCGATTTTGGGTCGTGACAATTTTATTTTCACCAAGATTATTTCGACCCCCCTTACACTCAACTTAGAGCATTCAATAGCGGTTTCACCCCTCAGAGACAGAATGCACTAGGAGAATGAAATCATGCGCCTAAAAAGATAGATAGGGGAAATAGCCCTTCCAAAACAAGTACTTCTATGAACGTTACAAGTAGCCTTTTGTTTTGTTGCTATTCACTCACTCAAAACACGTGCCAAGAAAAGTGGAATTATCATCGTTCAGCAGTGTAGGTGAAAAACCAATACCGTGTTCTATGAAATAAGCGTATTGTCAGCTATGTGCGCAGACTCTCTAAAATAGTTATTATACTCGTTGGATCTTACAAAAATACATTATTTTTGGAGAACTAAATATATATCCAGTAATATTTTTGGAGAGTCCGAGCAAACATAAATTGTCAGATCTCTCATTTGAACCATAAGATGAATAAGTGAATAGTTGATATGCTAAGGTACAAAAAAAGTTTATTATTTTCTGATTGATTTCCAACACAAAACATGCTATCTTTAGGGGTGTACAAGGAAACCGACAAACCATACCAAACCGATAACTCGAGTCAAATTTGAGAAAAAAAAATCCAACTATGATTTGGTGTTGGGGAAAAAATTCCGGCCATAATTGGTTTGGTTTAGTTTTAACTAAAAAAAGTCAAACTGAAACTAAACCAACCGGACATTACATTTATACACGTTTTAAATATATTGACTACATAAAAATATTTATTGTAGTGTAGTTATAAATATTTCTTAAACTTTTTCATAATTTTATCTTTTAACGTATTATTTTAAGCTTGGACTTATAATTTTTGAATACTCCAATAAATTTTATAGTCCATAAATGTTAGTAACTCAAATAAATCCCAAACCAAAATCAAATCGATATTAATGCTAACAAAAGACATTCAATTCAAGTGTAACGACCCGATCGGTCGTTTTGCTTTTTGGATCCCCGTTCCCCTAATTAAGACTCCCTGTATGTGCTTTTACTGTTTTATAACTTGCGGGGATGTTTGGTTTAGATTTGGAAGGGTTCGGGTTGAAATCAGAACACTTATTTCCTTAATAGTGGCCTAAGGTGGCCAAGTTTGACTTGAGTCAACATTTTGAGTAAACGACATCGGAACCGAGATTTGAAGGTTCCAATAGGTTTGTATGATGATTTTGAACTTGGGCATGTGTTCAGATTGGGTTTCGGGTGATCTGGGAGCATTTCGACGCTTAATGTGAAAAATTGGTTCATTGAAGGTTTTCTAGTTGTTTAAAATTGGTTTAGAGTAGACTTTGGTGTATCGAGGTCCGTTGGGCATTCTGATCCTAAGAATATATGGTGGTCTAGGACTTGTACGTAAAATTTGGCGTCGTTCCGAGTTGATTTGATAGGAATCGGACGCGCGAAAGCGTTTCTAGAAGTTCTTGAGTTTCATGTTGAATTCATGACTTTTGGCGTCCGATTCATGATTCTAGACGTTATTTTTGTGTTTTGATCACGCGAGCGAGTCCGTATTATGTTGTTGGATGTGTAAGTGCAATTGGGTGGGGTCTCGGGGGACCTCGGGTGTGAATCAGATTGGAATCGGACTTGGTTTTGGACATGGGGGCTGCTTGTGGCTTCAGATCTGGTGCAATCGCACCTGCGAAGAAATGGCCGCAAGTGCGAGCTCGCAGAAGAGACCCAGTGGTCGCACGAGCGCGCTTGGGGCTGGAGCTAGGTGGCCGCATGTGCGAGGCATTTTTCACATCTGCGCGTCCGCAGATGCGATCGAGGCTTCGCAGGTGCGGGAATGGGCTGGCTTGCTGGGGATCGCCGGAGCGAAGGAGAGTCCGTGGAAGCGGATCCGCAGAAGCGCTTCCCCGTCTGCAGAAGCGAGGAAGCTCGAGGCAATAGGGGATCGCAAATGCAGCCTTTTGACCGCACCTACGGTTCCGCAGATGCGACTAAGTGACCGCAGGTGTCGAAATCACCGGGCAGTAAAAGCATTTAATCCGAGACTTAGGCTAATTTCCACACACTTTCATTTAGTCTTAGGCGATTTTGAGAGCACTTTTGAGGGGGATTCTCATGAACAACACAAGGTAAGTAAACTCCACCCATTTTAATGTTAAATACGCGGATTATAGGTAGATTAAACATGGAAAATTAGTGAAACTTGTGGGAGAGCCTAGGGTTTAAGTAAAATTGGGATTTGATCTTGGATTTGGTGGTGGAAATTGGAATAAATTATATATTTGAGTTTGGGAGGTCATGGGTAACAATTACATTCGAAAATTTCCGAAATCCGGGCATGTGGGCCCAGGGGTGAATTTCATGAATCTTCCAAATTGGGTTAGGTAACTATTTTAATAGCTAAATTATGAACTAACGAGCATATATTTATTAGTTTATACAACTTTTGATTAGTTTCGGAGTCCTCGACGTCGTTTGAGGAGTTCTAGTGAGGTTGAAGAGCCGGATCGAGGACTTGGAATCCAGGTAAGTTTCTTGCCTAACCTTGTAAGAGGGAACTTATCCCCGTAGGTGTATTATTATTGTGTGCTACTTTTTGTGGGGAGCTACGTACGCACGAGGTGACGAGGGTCCGTACGTAGCTATATTTCATGATATGTCCGGGTAGACTTAGATTCACATCATGCGTTTAATTGTACTGTTTATGCCTATCATGTGTATTACTTGTCCTAATCAGGACTGAGACTGAGCATTTAAATTGGAGATATCGACTAGGTTTCTTACCATAGAAGAATGGGGAAATACTTTGATAAACTATAAATCTGTGTCTTCTCATCTGGCAAGTGTTTCTACGAGCGAGGTAAACTTCTCTACTCTTATGGGATCAGGTCATTCGCCTCGGCAGTGACATAAATTACTCTTATGGGATCGGGTCTTTCGGCTCAGCATGATGGTAACACTATGGGATGGGGTCGTTCGCCTCGGCAGGTTGGTAATACTATTCTTATGGGATCGGGTCGTTCGCCTCGGCAGTATTGAGTACCACTATTCCTATGGGATCGCGCCTCGGTAGCTTCGTGCTAAGTAATTGGAACCGAATTTGGTTTGGTAATTACTGAGTTAGCGCCTCCAAGGCCGGTTATGACGTCTTTAGTGATTTGATATAGTCTCATGTGTGGTCTTACTGTAGTTATTTTTATTTTCTTCGCTGCTACTTGTTGTACACTCGCCATGTTTGCTTCATATTTTTATACTGTTATTTGACCTCTAGTAAGTGTCAAGTCGACCTCTAGTTACTACTTCTTCGAGGTTAGACTAGATACTTACTGGGTACGTGTTGTTTTTCGTACTCACGCTACACTTCTGCACTGATGTGCAGGTACCGAGATAGGTACTACCAATAGTCACGCGGGCGCGTAGCCGATCATCTATTGAGACATAGGGGTGAGCTGCTTGCCTTGCTATAATCTGCAGCACCGGAGTCTCCCTCCACCTCATCTATTATTTTTGTCTGTCGCTTTCAGACAATAGTTGTAGTAGTTTTGTATATTTCCTACATTGCTCATGTACTTGTGCGCCGGGTTTTGGGGACTTTTAGCATTTATGTACAACTATACTTGTAACGACCCGACCGGTCGTTTTGAGTTCTAGCGCGTCGTTTAGTAGTTTGAGGCCATGAGCAGCTTCACTTCAGGTATTATGACTTGTACGCATGGTCAGAATTGAATTTCGGGAAGTTCGGAGTTGATTTGGAAAGAGAATTCTCATTTAGGAAGCTTTAAGTTGAAAGAATTGACTAATATTGGATTTTTGAGTAAACGACCTCGGAATCAGGATTCGAAGGTTCCAGAAGGTTTGTATGATGATTTCGGACTTGGGCGTATGTACGTATCGGGTTTGGAAGACCCAGGAACATTTCGACACCTATTATGGAAGTTAGCATTTTTGGAACAATTTCATAAGTTTGGGTTGAAGTTCATTTCAGTGTTATCAATGTCCTTTTGGGATTCCGAGTCCGGGAATAGCTCCGTATGGTGATTATGGTGTTGGGAGCACGATCGAAAGTGAATTCGGAGGTCCGTGGGTCATTTTGGATTCATTTGGCTAAAGATAGAAATTTGAAGGTTTTTAAGGAGTTTGACCGAAAGTGGACTTTTTGATATCAGAGTCGGAATCCAATTCCGGAAGTTGGAGTAGGTCCGTAATGTTGAATGTGACTTGTGTGCAAAATTTGAGATCAATCGGACGTGATTTGATAGGTTTCGACATCGAATGTAGAAGTTTGAAGTTCTAAAGTTCATTAAGCTTGAATTGGGGTGCGATTCATGATTTTGATATTGTTTGATGTGATTTGAGGCCTCGAGTAGGTCCGTGTTATGTTATGGGACTGGTTTGTGTGATTGTACGGGGCCCCGGGGGCCTCGGGGGTGTTTCGGGGTGGTTTTGGATAATTTCGGTCTGTTTTGCGATAGCTGTTGCTGGTGTCTGGTGTTGTTCTTCGCGTTCGCGAGGATACCCTCGCGTTTGCGTAGAAGGATTTGGCTTCAGGGACTCTGTTCTTCGCGTTCGCGCAGTGATCTCGCGTTCTCGAAGAAGGAAATCTCTGTTGCACAGATCTGAATTCGGAGGCTCATATCTCGCAATCTATAAGGAATTTGGAGATGATCCAAAAATGAAAGTTGTATCCCTTTGTGTCTAGTTTTCAGAAAGGTAAACCATTTAGCATTTGGAGGTGTGTAAGAAAAGTTATGTCTGGTACACTACTGGCTGTCCGAGAAGATGAAGAAGAAATTATGTTGCACAAGGCTGAATTTGGAAGCTTATATCTCAAAATCTATAAAGAACTGGGAGATGACCAAAACATAAAAGTTGTAGGTCTTGGTGTCTAGTTTGCAAAATATTAGACCATTTTTCATTTGGACTTTTTTGACAAAAAGTTATGGCCATTATACTAGAGGCTGTCTGAGAAGAGTTTGGAAAATGGTTTTTGGGAATTTTCTTCTTCGCGAACGCGATGGGTGTCTCGCGATCGCGTAGAAGAGTCTTCTGGGCAGTGTATAAGTGTAAAGAAATGGGTTTGGCTCATTTCATCTCATTTCCTCCATGGGAGCCGACCTAGGAGCGATTTTGGAGCTCCATTTTCATCATCCATGTCAAGATAAGTGATTCCCACCTATTGCAAGTTAATTACTTGGATTATATCTAGATTTTAACATGGAAAATCATGTAAATTAGTAGAAATATTGGGATTTTGATGAAAACCTAGGAAATTTATATTCTTGGATTTTGGCCACGACTTTGGACATGAAATTGAGAGACAATTATATATTTGAGTTCGTGAGGTTAGGGGTAAACTTTATCGTCAAAAAATTTCAAAACCCGGGCACGTGGGCCCGAGGGCGATTTTGTCAACTTTTCGAGCGGAGTTGGGATTTTATATAAATTGAATTGTTATGAGTATTAGGGTGTATTTTCGTTGGTTTGCCCGTTGTTTGGCTTGTTTTGGAGCGTTGGCGCCTCGGTTTGAGTCGTCGGAAGGGGCTTGGAAGCCGGTTATTGGACTTTGGAGCGAGGTGAGTCTCCTTTCTAACCTTGTAGGAGGGAATTGTCCCCATAGGTGAGTTAATTGGTTATGTGCTCCTAATTGTGGGCGCTATGTACGCACGAGGTGACGAGAGTCCGTGCATAGCTACTATTATGCTTAAGTCTGGGTAGTCTAGGGCCCAAAAGCATGCTTTACTTGTAATATTTGCAACCTTGTTGTCAATTTAAAAATTCTTAGACACATATTGAATGTATAAATAAATTTCTAAAAGGCTAGACATCATTTCTTGACTTTTAAAAGAGAAACTTGCCTTTTCCTGAATAATTGTTCCTTGATGAATTCTTGGTTGACTGCTTGAATGTGTTTATTTATTTTGGAACGGGCCGAACACCTCGATAGATTAAATAAATGCATCTATAATTCGCGCCATTCGACCTACTGGCGGTGCACAGTTTAAATATTATTGGATCGGGCCGTACGTCCTCGGCATGATTTGCACATGCTTGTAATGTTTGCCTTAGAAATTATAAATGTTAATATTTGTTCTCTCCGGCCTGACATAAATGTATAAATAATGGAAAGGAATTTGGGAATTTCCTATAAAAGAAAGAATTGTTCACTTGCTTCGTTCTATTGAGTTACAATCATGTTTATAAAAATTCTTGATTTATTATATTATTGGTGTATCATTATCAGACCACTAGTAAGTGTCGAAGTCGACCTCTCGTCTCTACTTCTTCGAGATTAGGCGGGATACTTACTGAGTACACGTGTCTTTGTACTCATGCTACACTTGCTGTGCATTTTTATTGCACAGGCGCTTGTACCTCTAGCGGCCAAATGGGCGTAGCAGCATGGGTGATACAGAGACTTAGGTGAGCTGCATCTTTCTAGGTGACCCGCAGCTGGCATAGTCTCTTTCACTGTATTGTATTTTCTCTACTGTCCCATTTGTATTCCGGACGGTTATTGTACTATATTGTTCCCTAGAAATTGCTCATGCACTTGTGACACCGGGTTCTGGGATGCCTATGGGATTATTCAGTATTATAAAACTGTTAAAGGTATCATTACTTATTCAGTGGAATTTATTATTTATTGTCTAAATGAAAAAAATAAGTGATTTCAGAAATAACTAAAATGAGAAATTACTAGTTATTTGGTGTTGGCTTGCCTGACAATGGTGTCCGGCGCCATCACGACCCTTAGTGGATTTTGGGTCGTGACAACATAGTATCAGAGCACTAGGTTCCCTTTAGGTCTCACGAGTCATGAGCAAGTCTAGTAGAGTCTTGCAGATCGATACGGAGACGTCTGTACTTATCTTCGAGAGGCTACAGGGCTGTAGGAGCACTTCCCTTCTTGATTCCTCATCGTGCGGTTTGATCCCTTTGAGGCTTATGCCTTTAATTCTTTCCTACTCAAACTTACGTGACGCGAAGCGCTTATTATAAATCGAGAATTGAGGAATTTTGATGGTACTACAAATGTGGAGCGGGATGTTCTCCTTGCGTAGTTGTTGGGCTATTGTTGTCACCTTGCAGAAGGTAGTTCTATCGTTTCAACTTAGTATCAGTATTACCCAAGGTTTTGAGAATTGGCATTAATTGTTATGACGATTCGTGCGTTGCTATCGCACAGTATTGGTGTAAAGGTAGGATCCTTGTCTATGCTGAAGCAGTGAATGACTTGGAAGGATGTTTACTCAATGCAAGATTCAGAGATTCAGAATTTTATTTCCGGCGGAGGAGAGGCAATCGGGCTATGAATGTTCAAGTTTGGTTTGATGGAGTAACAAGACTTTGTATTTTCGAGCATGACGGAATTTTCATCTGTTATGTGGTGTCATTGTCCTTGTTGAATATGTTAAGTTCACTGGTGTTATGGTTTTCTTCAATTTGCCTTTGGGTCAGAGTAGTGTATAGGTTCTGTGGTAGGATGACTACACTCCTTGAGAAAAGTTTAGAGTGATTTGGGATTCATGGTGGACAGTGACTAGGTCTACGAGCTTAATTTGAAATATTGACTAGCATAACGGCGGGAGATTTGATATGACGGATAGGAGCTGCTTGATATGAAGAAGGATACAACATAACATTGAATTGGAAGATATTATCGCACATTTAGTTGATGTCCACGAGGAGTGAATGGACTTGTGCAGAAGGTGAATGAGCACGGGCTCAAATGGGTTATCTCCTATGAGCAGGTCAGCGGTCACGTGGTTGGTGAAGCTCCTGCGAAGGATTTTACTGGCTATCCGGTAAGAGGTCTAATATATAAATGTTGCTAGTGATTCAGAGTGTTCATGAAATGCTAAAGGAAGGATTTCGAGGAATCTGCAGTTTAATTGCGCAAGGTCATGCCAATAAGAGATAAAGAATCTTGGTGGGTCCCAAGTTGTGTAATAGTGGCTTCAAGCTAAGTGGGAGAGTCCCACCGCCTACGGTTGGATTGCCTGGTCGCCTATTTGTGAGATTTCTAGTTATCGGCATATTGATGGGTTACTGCGACTAAGGAAAGAGAACATCAGTGGTAATTTGAGCAAAGGAATTAAAGAATGTGTTCTATAATTGGCATCATCGATTCATGTTCAGGCTTTGGGAAGACTCAGGAATTATGCTTCGCGTAGAAGTGAGTTGCAAGGAAGGTGATTCGGCCGGGTGCTTCTTTGAGAGGGTGGTCATGTGCTAGCGGAGCCTTGCAGTTGATTATATTCGGGACCAAGTTAGAGTGGGTAACTCTCAATAACGGTCCTAGTAGGTTCAAAGGTTAAGGTGTGGTGCCTAAGGGTTTCGAGTCCATAGTATGGTTGAGTATCGAGCTTTTGCAGCAGATTATGATAAGGAGCTTGGAGTGTTCTGTGTTATCTTCGGCCTGCGGTGTAAATTGAGAGGAATGGGAGAAAATGACTTCGGATTAATAGAGGAATTTTATCAGAATGGGCGTAGCGGTTGAGGATGCGAATATGCGCATAAGGAGGGTATGAGATGGTTCGTGGGAATTGAGACAGCGTGGTCTCTTGAAATAAGATCACTCAGGATGAGTGCAGATCTGGGTTCGTGATGTTTTAAATGGGGCTACTATTATTCCTAAGTCAAGCCTACAGTAAATTGGAAGAAGTAAAATCAGTCAGCAATGGTTGAATTGGTATAATGGTGGCAACGATTAGTTCCTTCAGCGTGTTAGGTTATACATATGATTACAGTAATGCGTGCGAGGTTTGACGATCGCCGTAATTGATTTTATTTGGAGGCTTTTGAGTATTATGGCCTATTATGTGTAGATGGATCTCGGAAGAGTTATGGTGGTTTAGACCACTACTTGAGGTTGGTATTTTCTGCGGTTATGAGAATTTAGTCACGGGTTGTAATGGTTCTCTTGAAATGAGTTAAGTAAAAGGCTTCTATATGATGAAGTGTTTACCCTATTAGTGGTTCAGGAGTTATGATGAAATTCTTGTACTCTTGCGCATTGTCATGATTAAGTGCCGTGAGTAGCGTGGGATTTGGAAGTTGAGAATCAAGGTTGCGGTTCGGTGTTGAGAAGGTGGTCACAGGCTCGGTTGAGCAGTAAAAGAATTTAGATGTTTAGAGTAAGCTGGTATTATCCACAGCGTCACCTGAGATCAGTGTCATGAGTAAGAGGTTTTGTGTATTGACGTGCGGATCCTTGATTCACTTTGCAGCATTTGTATGCCGTTGTTATGGATGTGCAGACTTGTTACCTGGTGTAGAAGGCCATGGGAGCATATCCCACGAAAAGATTGTATAAGTATGACGTGTAGTCACTTAATTGATTGAGGATTTAAACCAAGTATGAAGATTGTGGTACTATCGCTAATTGAGAATTTATGCCTGAAAGGCGCTTGGTTCATTTGGTTGTGGAATGTGGAAGGTTGTTCCAGATTGGACGGCTGTTCTTGTGTGTTATGGGAAAAGGGGGTTATTATGTACCCAGGAAAGATTATTGGCCTAGTTCGGCACGATCAAAATTGGCTTGAGGTCTGTGAATGGATTTAAATGTGAATATGGGCTCTATATCAGGCCGGATGTGTTCATTTCAGCATAACGCTCCTTATGGAGGAGTATTCGGACGTTGGATGTTATTGCATCGTCGGCTCTTTTATTGTAATGCTATATTATGCCGTGTGAGTTGCGAAATCGCTTGATAAATTTCTTGTGTGTTGTGGTTCCACGTAGTGATGGTGTTATGTGAGCAGGATGGCTCTTGTGCTTGAGTTTTGTAGCTTATGGCGCTAGCGAGAGTATTATGCACTTAGCGTGCTTGTGGCTGATATTCGCTATTTTGTAGTAATGAGCGATTTTGCTCGGTGTGTATCTTCTTATGTGAATTTTATGTGTGGATCGGGTGGCACGCCGCCACGGGTATGTTGTTTGGAGCGGGTTGCACGCCGCGACAGTGTGATATTGAGTACAGTTCCCTATATCTATTTTTGTGTGTTTTGTTTCCCATTTTCTGAGGAAAGTTCATATTAGTTGCGTGAGTTAAGTAGTCCCTTCCAGAGTTCGTTTTCCTTATGTATCACGTTCGAGCTTGTGGCCTATTGGCACGTTGTGGAATCATATGGGACTTTTGATCATGACCGGGGTGGCTTACTGCCTGAGCAGTTCGTACTGGGTGAGACGAGATTATTGGATCTAGGATCAGTGCAGTCAGATTATATGAAGTATATTAAAGAGCAAAGATCATTTTTTGGTTCAGAATGAGGTAATGGTTCTTGTCAGAAGTATAGACTCAATGATTTGCTGACTCGGCAGTTGGTTATGAATTTCTACACATCTCTTCCATCGTGGCAGTATTGCGAGAGTTGGAATAAGACTTATATATATCATGAGGTGCATTGTGAGCATCAGATTCGGGGAATGTCGGTTATTATGATCAGAGAATGTTATTATGGTCATGTGAATGATGTGGTGCATGGTGAGAATTCGACAAAGGCATGCAGTCATGTTCTGCTACCTCGTGTAGTGATTGATACGTTGTTCATATATTGGAAGCAGGCCTGGCAGAGAATTCCGGATGTTGGAATCAGGCTCTAAGCTTATTTGCTTGAATAAAATGGAATATCTTCAGAATTGATCAAGCTAATGTGCTCAACTGGGTTGTAGTAGCACGGGTAGGTGAACGAGGTGTTAAAAGTGATTTCGGATAACTCCAACACAGTTCTTAGCACGTTCGAGGACGAACGTATGCTTAAGTGGGACAGAATGTAATGACCCAACCGGTCGTTTCGAGCTCTAGCGCGTCGTTCAGCAGTTTGAGGCCATGAGCAGCTTCACTTTAGGTATTATGACTTGTACGCATGGTCAGAATTTAATTTCAGGAAGTTCGGAGTTGATTTGGAAAGAGAATTCTCATTTCAGAAGCTTTAAGATAAAAGAATTGACTAAGATAGGATTTTTGAGTAAACGACCTCGAAATCGGGATTCGAAGGTTCCAGCAGGTTCGTATGATGATTTCGGACTTGGGCGTATGTCCGGACCGAGTTTTGGAAGACCCAGGAACATTTCGGCACCTATTATGGAAGTTAGCATTTTTGGAAGAATTTCATAAGTTTGGGTTGAAGTGCATTTCAGTGTGATTTTGGTGTTGGGAGCGCGATCTGAAGTGAATTCGGAGGTCCGTGGATTATTTTGAATTAATTTGGCTAAAGATAGAAATTTGAAGGTTTTTGAGGAGTTTGACCTGAAGTGGTTTTTTTGATATCGGGGTCGGAATCCAATTCCAGAAGTTGGAGTAGGTCCGTCATGTCGAATGTGACTTGTGTGCAAAATTTGAGATCAATCGGACGTGATTTGATAGGTTTCGACATCGAATGTAGAAGTTTGAAGTTTTAAAGTTCATTAAGCTTGAATTGGGGTGTGATTCATGATTTCGATGTTGTTTGATGTGATTTGAGGCCTCGAGCAGGTCCGTGTTATGTTATGGGATTGGTTTGTGTGATTGGACAGGGCCTCAGGGGTGTTTCGGGGTGGTTTCGGATCATTTCGGGCTGTTTTGCAATAGCTGTTGCTGGTGTCTGGTGTTGTTCTTCGCGTTCGCGAGGATACACTGGCGTTCGCGAAAAAGGATTTGGCTTCAGGGACTCTGTTCTTCGCGTTCGCGCAGAGATCCTCGCGTTCGCGAAGAAGGAAATCTCTGTTGCACAGGTCTGACTTCGGAGGCTCATATCTCGCAATCTATAAGGAATTTGGAGTTGATCCGAAAATGGAAATTGTAGCCTTTTGTGTCTAGTTTTTAGAAAAGCAAACCATTTAGAATTTGGATTTGTGTACGAAAGGTTATGGCTGGTACACTATAGACTGTCCGAGAAGATGAAGAAGAAATTGTGTTGCACAGGGCTGACTTTGGCAGCTCATATCTCAAAATCTATAAAGAATTGGGAGATGACAAAAATAAGAAAGTTGTAGATCTTGGTGTCTAGTTTTCAAAATATTAAACCATTTGTGATTTGGAGTTTTGTACAAAAAGGTATGGACATTATACTAGAGGCTGTCTGAGAAGAGTTTGGAAAATGGTTTTTGGAAATTTTCTTCTTCGCGAACGCGATCGATGTCTCGCGAATGCGAAGACGAGTCTTCTGGGCAGTGTATAAGTGTAAAGAAATGGGTTTGACTCATTTCATCTCATTTTCTCCATGGAAGCCGACCTAGGAGCGATTTTAGAGCTCCATTTGTATCATCCATGTCAAGGTAAGTGATTCCCACCTATTGCAAGTTAATTACTTGGATTTTATCTAGATTTTAACGTGGAAAATCATGTAAATTAGTAGAAATTTTGGGATTTTGAAGAAAACCTAGGAAATTTGTATTCTTGAATTTTGACCACGACTTTGGACATGAAATTGAGAGCCAATTATATATTTGAGTTCGTGAGGTTGGGGGTAAACTTTATCTTTGAAAAATTTCGGAATCCGAGCACGTGGGCCGAGGGCGATTTTGTCAACTTTTCGAGCGGAGTTGGGATTTTATATAAATTGAATTGTTATGAGTATTAGGGTGTATTTTCATTGGTTTGCCCGTTATTTGGCTAGTTTAGGAGCGTTGGGGCCTCGGTTTGAGTCGTCGGAAGGGGCATGGAAGCCGGTTATTGGACTTTGGAGCGAGGTGAGTCTCCTTTCTAACCTTGTAAGAGGGAATTGTCCCTATAGGTGAGTTAATTGGTTATGTGCTCCTATTTGTGGGCGCTACGTACGCACGAGGTGACGAGAGTCCGTGCGTAGCTACTATTATGCTTAAGTCCGGGTAGTCTAGGGCCCAAAAGCATGCTTTACTTGTAATATTTGCAACCTTGTTTTCAATTTAAAAATGCTTAAACACATATTGAATGTATAAATAAATTTCTAAAAGGCTAGACATCATTTCTTGACTTTTAAAAGAGAAACTTGCCTTTTCCTGAATAATTGCTCCCTGATGAATTCTTGGTTGACTGCTTGAATGTGTTTATTTATTTTGGAATGGGCCGAACGCCTCGGTAGATTAATGTTGATATCCAATTTTTCCCTGTATATTTTTATATGCAAAATACTTTCAAAATAGCATACATATGCATATATAAGTATGTCCCAATATTTTATTATTTTTCTTAATTTTTAAAGGATTTTTAACCAATTTATTCCCCCTATTTTATTCACATAAAAAAAAACCCAATAATAATTCCCAAAGTTATCAATCTTGGTGATTCATTTATTGGATTCTCATATTTATACTAAAATATAGTCAAGATAATTTTTTGCATATTTTTACAAATTTATTTAGTATTTTAAAGTTAAATTGTATATAATTGCAATATTAGCCTCTTTTAGATTTAATTGCCTTTCTATTTACGAAAATTAATTCCAGTATTTTTAAATTGATAATTATGTATTACAAATCATTTTAGTACCTTTAATTTATTTTCAGGAATTAATTTACTATTTTTTATAAAATAAAAAGGGGAAAATTGGCTATTTAAAATCTAGCCCAATTATATTTCAATTATGGCCTGGATTGAATCCCCATTTTGAAGCCCAATTACCATGACCCAATTCCCATTCAAACCGACCCACAACCCATTTAAATAACCCAACCCGGATCCCCTACCTAACCCTTTCAATCCTGGCCGTTGATCATTTAGATCAACGGCCAATATCAGCCCTTTCCATTTTAACCTCAAACGACCCCTTACCCCACCCCATTTCACTCTAAAGGCCGCCCTTGAATCCCTTTCCCTCTCAACTCTCTCTGCAATCCCTCACAAACCCTAGCCGCCGCCATCAAACTACAACCCTAATACCTCCCAAATCTATGGCTTCCAAGGTCGTCGGAGACCTATATCAACCTCCCATGGCTTCTACGTGTTCGATTCTTATGGTCTCAAGGCTAGGTCTTGAAGGAGCTTGGTCCAGACCCTGTTCGATTTCAGTTCATGGCTGTTCTCTGGTCGTCTCTGACCTTTCACCAGCCAGCCATGGCTAGTCCAGTCAGACTTTTGACTCTCCTGCTTAGATCGATGGTTTTCAAGGCCTTTCTCATCACTTTGGTTCTTCTGAAACACTAACCTCTAAGGTTCTTTCGATTTCTTTTAGATCTGTTTCAGATCTATGTTTGCCCTGAACTTCTAAGCGTTTTTCTCGAAGTTTCTTTGAAAACTCTGCCTTCAAAACCCCTTATCTTTTCCGATTAGGGTTTCTGTTAAGTTATTTCAAACGTTTCTCTGATTTTTTGACATGTTTTGCTATGTTTGCTCATATCGTTCTTCTACTCGAGTTTGCATTTTAAAATCCCTAATTGCTTACGACTGTTTATTAGACGAATGTTTGTTTGCCTGAGTTTCTGTCCGATTTGCTTGTTTATCCTTTTTTTAAAAACTCTTCTATTGTTGAAAATCCTATGGTTTTGGGTTTGAGACTGTTCGTTTAGGTGCATGACTCGATTTGAAGTTCTTTATTTCAAATCTCTTATTCCTTTGTGTGGTTCTTCTGACTCTTGTTTTCTATCATCTCTAAAATTCGATTATGCTTGAAACCCTAATTTTTAAAGGGGGATTTTCCTCACCTGCTACCCG
Source organism: Nicotiana attenuata (assembly GCF_001879085.1). Taxonomy (NCBI): domain Eukaryota; kingdom Viridiplantae; phylum Streptophyta; class Magnoliopsida; order Solanales; family Solanaceae; genus Nicotiana; species Nicotiana attenuata. The sequence continues at coordinate 59,728,884 of NC_031989.1, forward strand.
GAGATCTTCGCATGCCTTTGATATTCTATGTTTTCTTCACTACTTTACTACTGGACTATCATGTTTTGAATGTTGCTATCTACTGAATTTTATGCTACTATTGTATGTTATTTCCTTCTGCCAACAGGCTTGGCCTCGCATGTATAGTTTTTATACACCCTATTTATATGCTAAGTTTCCTTCTTTGTTTGACCTTCAACTTGTGACTGATTTCAAACTTTTCCTTTGTGAAATTCTGATTTCACTCGCATGTTAAGGTTAATTGATTCTCTTTTCCTGTTTTGCCTTGCTGAATTCTTTCCAAAATTAGTGTATTTCTGTACCTAGACTCGATTGCTTACTTAATGTTTTACTACTTCTTTTAGGGCAACTGTCAGCTTGCTTATAAATTGATTTCTTTCCTTATTTTTGAATCCGCCAATGCCCGTTAAGCAAGTGATCCCTTAATTAAAGGTAATCACTTGTATAATTGATTCCGAATCATGATTGTTGCCATGTTTGTAGCTTATTACCTCTTTCTTACTCGCTTTCAAAAACTATAAATACCCTGTACTTCTTCTCTTTCAAAAAATAGGAAGACAAAGCATAACACTTGGGCTCAAATTCACACAACACTAAAACTCTCTCTCTTCTCTGCTACTACTATATTGCTGCCTTACCTAGCCGGCTGAAAGCCAAGGCTAGGCTATGGGGAAACTTGCTTATGTTCTACATTTTCATTTCTTACTGGTATTTTCTAATTAAGTTTTCCGCACCAACAACAACATGCTTACTGTTCCTTGCATTCTTGTCTGCCTACTGTTTGTCTTTAACCCAGTACCATTATTTAGCATGCTGTAATTTTCCTTCTCCTGTTCTGGATCTATGTATTATGACCTGTGAATCCTAAATCCCTACCCCAATGTGTTTAATACTTGTGGTTGGTTTGGGGCATGACAACATTGGAAATTGCTGTGCATGACCCAAACTTGATCCTCCTAGGATCATAACCTCCCTGTTTCTCTTATATGTTGCATGTCCCGGTTGATTTACAGGCATGTCAGCACTTCCTATTGCTGCGCATGCCCAAAGTTAACCCATGCCTATGTGTATGGGCTCCTTGCAATGGATTCCCAATCCCCTGCCCCCTTTTTGTGAAGTTATTGAGTCCCTGAATTGTTAATGGCTGTCTCCCATCACCCTTTCCCTCTCCTTTATTCCCTTAGCTCTTAAAACTCTGTTTCTGCACTTTCACTCTCTTCTTAGACTTAAGTTCTGCCCTCCTCATGTGAGCCTTGCCTTGGGACCCATGAGCTCCCTCTGAACTTGGACACATGAGGGCTGGCATTTCCATACTGCACTCATCTCTATTCTGGTTATGTAACTTGGGTGTGAGCACTGCCCGGGGTCCTATTGAGGCCCTTAGGGAACTCTGACACACTCAAGTCTGAGAAAGGCTTTGGATCAATGGCATTTTGAGGTGGTTTATTCCATAACTCAGAGAGGAAGTCAAGAATCAGGCTTCCTCTGGTTGTAACTTTTCTTTGTACTTTTCTGATGTAATCCAGTATTCCTGGTTTGTAATAATTTGTAATGAACATTTGGGGCTGGCTAGTGAAAAAAGGGTTGGGTAATTATGCATGCTCAAGGGTAGAAAACATTCCTATAGGACTATTTTTTCTACACGTTCAATTCGCATTTAGAAAACATGCCTATAGGACTGCTTTTAATTCTGCATATTCACATCACATTTAGAAACCATGTCTATAGGACTTACTTTAAATCCTGCTTGTTCTGCTTCACATCTAGATAACCTGCCTATAGGAATTATCTAAAATTCTGCACGTTTGTCACTATTTAGATATAACCCAGTAGCATGTTAAAATCCATATAAAGTATAGAAATCATGCTTGTAGGAATTCTCGAGTAAAGAACCCGCCTGTTTCCATTGTCTCCTAGATATTATGCCTATAGGGTTTGACATTATTCATTTATATACTATGTATACAAAGGTTTAAGATCAGCAATTATGTCTATAAGGGTCTAAAATCAGTAATCCTAGATATCATGTTCATAGGAGTAAAAATCAGCGATAGTGGATACTGTCATCTGCAATTCGTCCATTCTGAGCTTTTTTTTGTATAATCTAATTCCCTTATTTTAACGAGGTTTAGCAAGCATGCCTATAGGATTTCAAACAATTCGCTTTGAGTTATCATGGTTTCACCACCTTCTGAATTAAGTAGATATCATGCCTACAGGACCCTGTCTAAACACTTAGGCAAGGCTTAGAGTAATAACTGTAAAATTGAATCTGCTTTTGTTAATTGCTACAACCAGCAGACAGGCCTGATTTGGACTTCTTATCTGAGTTATGTAATAAAAAAATCTGCTTCAATAATCAAGCTCCCCTCGTCTTTAGTATTTTGTAATCAGACCTAAAAAGTATGTGCAAGTCATGCTAGCTATGTGCTTTTGTTCAAGGAGGTGTATATGAGCCTTTATCTGTTTATATGTTTCCCCAACGTGCAGTATGTGTTTTGTATGTCGCCTTAGATTTTTATCCTTTGAAACCAATCAGCCTAATATCCCTTCCCTTTAGGAATAGTAGTCCTAAGTGCCTCCGGGACTGATAGGAATGGGACGGGTAATAGCATGCAATAGTGATCGAGACCAATCCGCACTTTAATACCTTAACGGGGTGGGAAGGGTAGGTATGGATATGATGAGCGGTGCGCTAATGCCACGTGTAACCCCTCTTTTGAGGAGTGATTACCGGGTATTGCATTGACGTGATCCATATTAAATATAAACCTAGGACCCCCTTTTTCCTTTATTTGCAAACTCCTTTTAAAACTCTTCTTTTAATTATTCTTTCTTTTATGTGTTTAAATTTAAATCCCCTAATATTTGAGCCCATACTTGTCTATTTGCTAAATTCACAATAACTGTCTGGGCGGGAACCACACTAGTGGATCCTGAGGGGTGCCTAACACCTTCCCCTTGAGATAACTTCAAGCCCTTACCCCATCTCTGGTTATTCAAATGGAACTTAGAATTGAACCCCATCGGTGTCCTAATGCACCTCAAATCATTAGGTGGCGACTCTTCAAAAATGCAAAACCCAGTTCCCAAAAGGAATGAGTTATCCTATACCCAAATATCACAAACCCGATTTTGCGAGAAAAAGGGGGCGCGACATCATGGCGACTCTGCTGGGGATATTTAGGCTTTTACCATTTCAGACTATCATTGTGAATTTATGCTCCTTTATGTGCAATTACTTGTTTAATTCCTTTAAGCATTCAATTCCCTTTTCAATTGCAAAACTGACTTGTCTTTTGTTTCCTCCTTTTATTACTGCTTTGAATTATGAAACTGCTGTATTTACTGCTTTCTTAACGTGCAAATACGTGATAACATGCTTTTAATTATTGCATAATTATGCTCAACATCATACTCCACTCATGCCAAACAAATACTATAGCAACGCTTATAATGAGTGGTTGCGCTCATCCTATATTATTACCCCCTAAATCCGGAAAAGGCATATTTACGGTAAAACCAGTCGATCAACGGTGTAGTCGACGGTTTCGTGCCTTTCCCCTTGAGTTGTCCACTCAAAGGTACCAGTCTAAAACCCCATAGAAACCTTGCTCTGTTTAAACTATGCATACATCATGGTCAAACATAGCCGAGTCAGTTATGTTGTCCGCATAATGACTCTTTAAGATAGCCTTGTCCAAAGTCCACTGGGTTTCCCTAAACCCAAACAGACATCATCACGTTCTGTGCATTTATTTGGAGAACTGAATGCTTAATGCTAATTGTTGATGTTAAATAGTCGAGTCTGGTGGGGGTAGGGTCTAACCCTTCTGTTTTGCAGATAATGAGGCACGAAGTCCCTAGATTCGGCATGGACATCAACATCCACCCAAAACTGCTAAGCTGGTGGAAAGATCTTCACTCTATTGATCAAACTCTTCTCTCCTGGAAATCCAACCCAACAACAAGATCATAGAAGCTGCTACTTTGTTCCGGGATTGTGAGAGGGCTGTATTCCGCTTCGGAGACATTGAAATGGCACCCTTGCTAGAGGAAATAGGAGGATTGACTGGTATAGTGTGGGAAACTCCGGGTTTGTTGATGCCTGAGAACCGCAAGGGCAGGGGCTTCCTCAAAATGATGGGTCTGAAGAAGAATCCAGAACTGACATGTCTGAAAGAATCCTATATCCCCTTTGACTATTTGAATGAAAGGTACGGTCACAGCAAATCCTATCGTACCTATCCTGACGAGTTTGCCATCACATCATTAGGGCACATTCATCGAAGGGTCTTTGTATTCATGTTTTGTGTCCTGGGGTTGATCGTGTTTCCAATGAAGAAAGCAAGGATCCACACCAGACTGGCTATGGTAACTAAGACCTTAATGGAAGGAATTGGCAGGCAACCATTCAGCATTGTGCCCATGATCATTGCGGAAATATACCGAGCCGTAGAGAAGTGTCAACAGGGAACCAGCCACTTCGAAGGCTGCAATTTGCTACTTCAACTTTGGCTTATGGAGCATCTCCAAAAGAGTGACTACCGACAAGAGATTCAGTGAAGGGACTGGGACGATCACATCGCTTTCCATCACCCAAAGCGAATGAATTATATCCCCGATATGTTTGCTCAGCCGGAAGATGCTAAAGGATGGGTCGAACTGTTCGATAATTTGACTGAGTAGCTAGTACAATGGATGTTCGAGTGGTTTCCGACCGAGGAATTCATCGCCCGATCTAGAGACGCCCCTTTCCTGATATTGATCGGTCTGAGAGGAACATACCCTTACGTCCCTCTCCGGGTGATGAGGCAAGCTGGTAGGAAGTAGGTTATACCCAGGGTCGACAAGATTAGTCACTTCCGGGCTGACTTCCAGGATGATGATAGCCCTTACAAGTGCCAAGCTCAGCATATGTGGCACTGCAAGATCGTCATGGAGAGGGATACCATCGAGCCAGATAGATACCACGCTGGTTGTGTGTGACGACCCAAAGGGTCATCACTTGCTTTCTTATTCATTCCGTACTTTCGAGGTCTTGAAAACCTCATTTGGGGTTGCCTCGGTTTGCGTGCGCAGTGCGGGCGCGTAGCTGGAAAGCTTAAATATGAATGCTGTGAGAAAAAAATGCTAAATTTTGACATTAAATTGAATAAATTTGACTTCGGTCAACATTTTGGGTAAACGGACCCGGACTCGTGAATTGACGGTCCCGGAGGGTCCGTAGGAAAATATGGGACTTGGGCATATGCCCGGAATCGAATTTCCAGGTCCCAAGCCCGAGAAATGAATTTTTGTGTGAAATTGTTTTCTGGAAATGATTAAGGAAAATAAAAATGAAATTTGATTAAAAGATTGTGGTACCGGGCCCGTATTTTGGTTCCGGTGCCCGGTACAAGTCTTATATGTGGTTTAAGCGCTATCTATTAAGTTTGGTTTAAAACGGACGTCGTTTGACGTGTTTCGGACTCGAAATGGATAATTTGATGTTTTATGAAATTTGGAAGAAATCATGGGTTTTGAGGCCTAATTTGATGGTCATGATGTTATTTTGGCGATTTGATCGCACGGATAAGTCCGTAGGATGGTTTTGAGGTGGTGTGTATGTTTGGTTTGGAGCCCCGAGGGCTCGGGTGAGTTTTGAGTAGGTTCTGGAATGCCTTTGACTTAAAATATCAGCTGTTGCAGGTTCAGGAAATATTGCAGGACTCTGAACCCTCTAGCGCGGTCCGCGAGAAATCACGTGCGGCCGCGGGGGGGCCAGTGCGGCCGCGGTCGCCTTTGCGCAGTCCGCGGTGGGTGCTGTGCGGCCGCGGTCGGCTTTGGGCGGTCCGCGCAGGGCTAAGATCCGCAGGTCTTCAGGTAGGCCAGGCCAGCGCGGCCGCGGTCCCTTTTTGCGTGGCCCGCGTTGGGACTTCAGAGGGGTATATATAGACGGGAATTTCAGTTATTTTTAACTTTTCAAAAAACCAAAACATAAGAGGCAATTTTCCAAACAATTCTTCTTGTTCAAAACGATTGGTAAGTCATTTCTAACTCATTTTCTTCACTCCTTAACAACTTTTAACATAATTTAAACTTCAAAACAACGATTTTAATGGGGAAATTTGGGAATTTTGGGTAGAACCTAGGTTTTTTCTAAAATTGGGGATTCGGACCTCAATTTGAGGTCCGATTTCAAAATAATTTATATATTTGAGTTCGTGGGGGAATGGGTAAACAAGTTTTGGTTTGAACCTCGGGTTTTGACCATGTGGGACCGGGGGCATTTTCGACCTTTTGGGGAAAAATGATGAAAAAGCTATAATTAGGTATTGGGTTCGTGTTGTTTAGCATTTATTGATGTATTGAAGTCATTATTGTATAGATACGATTGATTTGGAGCCGAATTCGAGGGGAAAGGCGGTTATTGAGGATTGAATTGGCCGTAGAAGTTTGAGGTAAGTGTTTGGTCTAACCTTAGCTTGAGGGAATAGGTGTTGAGTCTTAATTGCTACTTGCTAAATGTCGAGTGCGATGTATAGGCATGGTGACGAGTATCTATACATTGGTGTCTAGCATGACCGTGAGTCTTTATATTGCGAATATTTGATTTTGTTGTATCTCCCATGCTTAATTGATGACTTCTATATGATATAAAGAGCATGTGAAAGAAATTGTGATCTATGAACTTCGAGGAGCATTGGCTCGAGTTGTGAAGTGAATTGTGAAAGTAAAAGTGAGAAAGAGAAGAGATCATTATGTTGCCCCTTTGCCGGGCTATTGTTGAGTTGTGGTTCCCTTGCATTGTGTTCTTAATTGATACGGATGTTTAGGTTGATGATTCTTTATGTTGGGTAAGTATTATGGTTATAGCTGAGGTGG
>NC_031989.1:59738715-59739520 GCF_001879085.1 Nicotiana attenuata
ACCGCCAGCTCCTATCAGCGCACCGCCACTTCAGAGTTTCCGTGGGGGTCATTCAGGTCGCCAGGGTCAGCCTCAGTTTCCTCAGCCACAACGTTTGGATGGATGTTATGAGTGTGGTGAGTATGGCCACATCATGAGGGCTTGCCCGAGGATGAGGGGCACTCAGTCGCAGCAGCAGGGTCCCCGTCCTATGATTCAGGCACCAGATGCTCCACAGCCAGCCCAGCCAGCTAGAGGTAGGGGTAGAGGTACTAGAGGTGGAGGTAGAGGTCATAGAGGTGGAGCTCAGACCGCCAGGGGTGGAGGCCATCCAGCAGCAGATCGACCTAGAGATATGGTTCAGGGTGGTGGGGCCCAGCCCCGATGTTATGCTCTTCAGGCTAGGCCCGAGGCAGAGGCTTCAGATACGGTTATTACAGGTACGGTTCTGGTTTGTGATAGAGATGCTTCAGTGTTGTTTGATCCGGGGTCTACGTATTCGTATGTGTCATCCTATTTTGCCCCGTATTTGATCATGCCTAGTGATGCATTGGGTATTCCTGTTTATGTGTCTACACCGGTGGGTGATTCCATGTAGTCGATCGAGTCCATCTCTCTTGTGTTGTGGCGATTGGGGGTCTGGAGACTCGTGTAGATTTATTGCTTTTAGATATGGTCGACTTTGATATTATATAGGGGATGGACTGGTTATCACCCTATCACGCTATCTTGGACTGCCATGCCAAGACTATGACCTTAGCTTTACCGGATATGCCTCGCTTAGAGTGGAGAGGGACTCCAGGTCATTCTACCCGCAGTGTCATAT
>NC_031989.1:59739620-59816178 GCF_001879085.1 Nicotiana attenuata
TTTGAGAGACTAGATCTAAGAGAGTTGGATTTCAAATTTCATATCTGAAACTTCTGAGGAATCCGAGGGAATTTTTTAGAGGTTCCCAAACTTGTGAATCAAGGCAAATGAATGCCTATTTATAGGTGAACTTAGGGTCCAATTTCAGATTTTCCTTTTACCCCTTAGTCCCTGTTCTAATTCTATTTTTACCCTTTATTTTCTGACTTGTTACACAAGTAACTACACCTATTCTATTGAAATCTATACTATAGTCCATCCTAGAAGGTTCTATACCCATTACAATTCCTATTCTACCCTTACTTTACTTCAACAATTACCAATCTTAATGAAACTACCCTTTTCCATGCCTGAACTACCCTTTGAATCCCCTGAAATTACTGACTAAGTTAAACCAGTCCATTAACTATAACCAAGCAATCTATTTCTAGGGCTAATCAAACTAGACAAATTAGCTAATCAAGAGGTTGGAACAATTAAAATCAAACTGCAGTAAACAATTAGGAGTCGACTAACTGAACCCAAAATCAGACCACTTAAACGTATATGACTACTGGGAACAGCACTGACATGAAGAACAAAACTTATGCTAGATCATGAACATGGAATTACTAATGCAATTACTGAATTAAACTGAACTAAACTAATTGATGACTACTAACCAATAACAACAGTAAAAGCTCAAATACTGAAGAAAAATTGAAATCAAAAGTGCCCTAAAGAGTTAAAGATTATCAAAACAGATTTGAACAAGAGCATACAGAATCAAAACAGCATCGATCAGAACTTACTAATTTTGAGCACTCGACTGACTATGGGGCGAACTCTGACCAGCTATTGTTGTGAATCCTCCGGGATTCTTGACACGCAACATCCCTAATCGTGTGTTTTTCAAAAGAAAACACGTGATTAGGGAAATTACGGTCCAAAATCCCCAAGATTTCTGAGTTAGGGTTCTGCCGGACTTTGGGACTTAAAATTCGTAACGTTCCGGGCAGATTCGAGACAAGTGGCTATGGGGGTTGGGTAGAGGAGACTCAGATGAACCTAGGGTATCAATTTGGGACCATTTGACATACTTTGGGTCTTGGCCGGAAAATATTCAAACTGAGATTCGACCAATTCCGGGCAGATTCGAGAGAAACTAACCGGGGATTTGGATAGGGAAAGGGGAGAGGGACCTAGGGTGTTAATTTGGACCGATTTGGGAGAAGTTGTGTCATGGCCGGAAAACTTCGATCTAATATTCGAAGCTTTGGGGTGGGATTCGAGGAGAAATAAGGCCGGAATCGTGACGAGGAAGATGAGATGAAGAAGTGGTGTAATTTTCAGGTGATTTGGATGATCGCCGCCGGCGGAGGCGATTTCCGGCCGGCGGCAGGCGGCAGAGGACGGCGGAGGACGGCGAGGTTAGGCGTCTCTGATGAACAGGTGAGAGAGACGGGAGGGTGAGGGGGTCTGAGGGGGGTAGGGTAGTGTTAGGACATATTTATACCACAAAACCTAGGCAGTTCTCGTCCGTTGGATCAAAAGGATCGAGGGTTGTGATTAAATTGGGGAAAAAGGGGTCGTTTTGGGTAGGGTGTGGAGGCTGGACCGGGTTGGGGTGATTTGGGCTTGGACTGGGAGACCGGGTTTGGGAGAGAGATATTCCTTTTGGGCTGATTAATTTGACTGAAATGGCCCAAAACTGAGTATTATTAAAGCACCCTCTTTTAAATGCTTTTGTTTTCATTTTTATTTCCTTTGTTTATTTTTTGTAATTCATTTTGTATATATATATATATTTTTTTGATTTTATAAAAAAAATGCAAAGATTAAAATGAGACCTAATTTATTTCCAAAATTTAGCTAATTAATTCCTATTTAAAGTAAACTCAAGACCAATTCAACAACTATCAATTTAAAAAAAATGCAAAAATGGACTATTTTTGTTATTCTTCTTTCTAAAGTAACTTAATTACTAATTAGCCCTAAGATGTGAAATTAAGCCCTAAATGCACATGCCAAGCATATTTTTGTTTTTTTTTTTTCATTAGTAGAAATGCACAAACAAAATGCAAACAATTAACATAAAATGTCACAACAAATCCACAAAATTGCAAATAATGAAAGAAATCATTTTGTTTGAATTTCTGGGAGTAATTCAGATAGGGCAAAAATCACGTGCTCACAATCCGTACTTGTTCAAAATTTGCACGGATGGAGTAATAAGAAGATGTGTCCCGGAAGGTGAACAGGTGAGCATATTGGAGGCTTGTCACTCCTCTCCCTATGGTGGCCATCACGGAGGGGTGAGGACGGCTTCAAAGGTTTTGAGTTGCGGTTTCTATTGGCCAACGTTGTTTAAAGATGCTAGTGATTTGGTGAAGAGATGTGATGCATGCCAAAGGGCCGGCGGAATTTCAAAAAGGGATGAGATGCCTCTCAATACGATTCTCGAGGTGGATATCTTTGATGTTTGGGCATCGATTTCATGGGTCCGTTCGTGAGCTCTTGTGGTAACACTTATATTCTCGTGGTGGTGGATTATGTCTCAAAGTGGGTGGAAGCCGTGGCTTTACCCAACAATGAAGCCCGAAGTGTTGTAGCATTCTTGAAAAGGAGTATCTTCACAAGGTTTGGTACTCCTCGTGCCATCATTAGTGATGGGGGTTCTCACTTTTGCAACAAGGCTTTTGATTCATTGCTTGCTAAGTATGGTGTAACTCACAAAGTGACCACTCCCTATCATCCTCAAGCCAATGGTCAAGTGGAAGTGTCCAACCGAGAAATAAAGAGTATCTTGTCCAAGACGGTAAATGCTAATAGGACCGATTGGTCGAAGAAATTGGATGATGCTCTTTGGGCTTATCAGACGGCTTATAAGACCCCAATTAGTATGTCTCCGTATCGGTTGGTTTTTGGTAAAGCTTGTCATCTTCCGGTGGAATTGGAACACAAGGCTATGTGGGCTTTAAGAAAGTTGAACTTGGAATGGGATGTTGCCGCAAATCTCCGGGTTGAGCAATTAAATGAGTTTGATGAGTTTAGATTTCATGCCTACTCCAACTCGTCTTTGTATAAGGACAAGATGAAGTACCTTCATGACAAATATGCTCGGGGAAAGGAATTCAAGGTTGGTGATATGGTTCTTCTTTTCAACTCCCGGTTGAGGTTATTTCCCGGGAAGCTCAAGTCTAAGTGGAGTGGCCCTTTTAAAGTGGTATTTGTGACTCCTTTTGGTGCTCTTGATCTCAAAAACAAGAATGGTGAAGTATTCCGGGTCAATGGGCATCGTGTGAAGCATTACTTGGGGAAGTTTGATGACAGCCACGTGGTGGCACTCTTTCATTTGAAATGATGAGATAGTAACATGCGTCGTGCCGCGACGTTAAATCAGGCGCTTCTTGGGAGGCAACCCATGTCTTTTTCTATTTCTTTGATTTTCTTTGTAGACTAGGATTTTTGAGTTAATGGTTTGTGAGATGTTGCAGGGATAATGTTGAAGCAGTGCAAAACAAAAGTACAAAATAACAGGTCTCTGAAGTTTTCCAACGCGGCCGCGCTACATATTATTGCGGTCCGCGCTGGCATGTGCAAGGGTATCTAAGTCTCTGAAGTTACCAGCGCGGCCGCGTAGCACTATTGTGCGGTCCGCGCTGGCAGGACCAATATCTCAGGCTCTATGAAGTTTCCCACGCGGCCGCGTCGCATAACAGTGCGGTCCGCATGGGCAGTTTGATTCATTGCTGATGGATACAAACCCAGCGCGGTCCGAGGCCACTTTTGCACGGCCCATACAGAGGACCAAGGGACCACTGAGGAGCCCATGCAGACGGATCAGGCTTAGGGAGCCCTTCTATATCCTTTGATCTTATTTTGTGCTTATTTGTGTAGTTGGCATTGGGGACAATGCCAGCTCTTATTCGTGGGGGTGCGCCCTACTTTTTGGATTATCTGGATGACTGTACATATTGGATTCTTATTTTATGTTTTGTTGCTTTGATTTTCTAGTTGGTCTGTATATAACTTCACATTTTAGCTACTTTTCTCGTACTTTTTATTCTGTTTTGGTCTGTATATAAAGTACTTTTGGTATATATCCATCCCTGATTGTATATTCTACTCCCCTATTATACATATTCATTCGATTTTTCTATTTTCGCAAAAATTTTCGTTTTTAGCTTAGTAGATAGGCTCGTAGCCTTTTGTTTTGTTTTTGGCGTTTTCAATAAGCCCTTGGTTTTCTTAATGCCACGGTTCTTTCCAAGGGTAGAGTATAGTGTGAACCGGGTGGCTCTTCCCGATGATAGATGGAGTGACTACCTTCTTAAGGGTTTGAGTCTGTTTTTAATTTTTCTTTTGTTTTTGTCATTTCGTAGTTCAGGGTACCTCGGGCAAAGCTTCACTTGGGCCTAACACATTTGCCTTCGATCCAATGATCAAAGACATAATGTTGTGTTAGGATGGTGAAAGTCGTGGCCTTGAGACTCTTGTGTTGACCAAACAATCATCGTGTGGTCTTCTTGGACCATTGTGCGCTTGAATCATAACTGAGGTCGTTGTGGGCCCTCGACTTGATGTCTTTAGCAATCCCCTAGCATGTGTGGTGAGAAATTGAATTGTGAGTCCAAGTCCCGAGCCAATGGTCTAGAACTTGCCCTGAATGTTTGTTGAGGCGAAATCCTAGGTGAAATTAGACTTGAGAAGTGATTATAGGCTCTCCTTGATCCAAATGTTAAGCTGAACAAATCCACAGCCTACCAAAAAGATGATCCCTAGTTAACCTTTTGAGCCTTAAACCTTTTCTTTCAAGAACCAATGCTACAAGCCTATACCCGTTCTAAATGATTACCCTCTCTTGGCACCCAAATCTTCCCTTGAGTAATGGCAATTGTCTAAGTTTGGGGGGAGACAAGAAAGGAAATAAAGTGGTAGAAAGGTACAAGAGCAAAAGAAAAAGGGAAGGCAATAAAAAAAAAGCAAAAAAATACAAAAAGAAAGTTCAAAGTGAACAAGAATAAAAAGGGGAATCAAAGGAAACAAAAGTGAAAAGAAAAAGGTGTGGCAAAAAAAAGTAGAAAAGGAGAAATGTTTTGAATTGGATAAGAAAGAGTGACAATGTGCCCTCTAACCCCTTGAAAAGAAGTGAAATGCTCAAATGAGTCAAGAAAGTGTGCCAAAGTGAATCAAAGGAAATGCTTAAGGGAAGATTGAACCCGTTTGAACTAAAACATGTCCTATCCTTACCCAAAAGCCTTCACAATGACTCCACAAAAGCNTGGGTTCGGACAACCCAAAGTCAAAGAACGTACCAACCACCCACCTCTGCCCCAACTGGCCAGTCGTGAGGAGCCGGTTGCGGTGGAGCATTCTACCGGGCCATCCACCATTCCTGCTACCATTACCAGTGAGCCCTTGCCCCCAGGTCCTTCTTCTGTTGCTGGCCCAAGTACTTCAACTGGCCCGGCAGTCCCATCATCAAAGACTCATCCGTTCACAGCCCACCAGTTGAGTCAGTCATTAGCCAGTTTGAACAACTGGATGTCAGCTGCGACATCCAAGTTATCCACTTTGGCTACTTCAGTTGAGGCCCAGTCAGCACCAGTCACTGTTCAGATTCCTCCATCTATTAAGGCTACATTGCAGAAGCTCCTGGCCAACCAGGAGAAGATTTTGGAGACTCAGGCCACCTTGACTAAGGCGGTAGATTCACATGGCAAAGCTCTGAAGGAGCTTGCCAAGGAGCACAAAAAGATGAGAAAGTCAAGGGCGTCTAGGGAGTCGGTGAAGAAGCTTAGAGCAGACGTGGACAAGCTATTGGAAGACCAGATGACTTTAGACTTGCTATTTGGGGATCCAGCCCTAGATCCAGCAGCATCTCAGCCACAGCAGGAGGAGGAGCCTAGGCATCCAAAGAAGAAGAAGAAGCTTCCTAGCACAGAGGGTGTAGTGATAGAGATAGCACAGGTTCAGGAGGGCCCCTCCAGTGTTGCACCTGATATTCAGCCGGTCCATGACCCGGCCCCTGTCCCAGCAGCAGAGCAGCAGCAAGCCGGGAACCAGTCTGAGGTTCCCGCCCATACAGAGGACCAGGGGACCATTGAGGAGCCCATGCAGACGGATCAGGCTTAGGGAGCCCTTCTATATCCTTTGATCTTATTTTGTGCTTATTTGTGTAGTTGGCATTGGGGACAATGCCAGCTCTTATTCGTGGGGGTGCACCCTACTTTTTGGATTTGGATTATCTGGATGACTGTACATATTGGATTCTTATTTTACGTTTGGTTGTCTTGATTTTCTAGTTGGTTTGTATATAACTTTACATTTTAGCTACTTTTCTTGTACTTTTTATTTTGGTCTGTATATAAAGTACTTTTGGTACATATTCATCCCTCATTGTATATTCTACTCCCCTATTGTACATATTCATTCGACTTTTCTATTTTCGCAAAATTTTTCGTTTTTAGCTTAGTAGATAGGCTCGTAGCCTTTTGTTTTGTTTTTGGCGTTTTCAATAAGCCCTTGGTTTTCTTAATGCCACGTTTCTTTCCAAGGGTAAAGTATAGTGTGAACCAGGTGGCTCTTCCCGATGATAGATGGAGTGACTACCTTCTTAAGGGTTTGAGTCTGTTTCTTTGATTTTTCTTTTGTCTTTTGATACTTCGTAGTTAAGGGTACCTCAGGCAAAGCTTCACTTGGGCCTAACACATTTGCCTTTGATCCAATGGTCAAAGACATAATGTTGTGTTTAGGGTATGGTGAAAGTCGTGGCCTTGAGACTCTTGTGTTGACCAAACAATCATCATGTGGTCTTTTTGGACCATTATGCGCTTGAATCGTAACTAAGGTCGTTGTGGGCCCTCGACTCGATATCTTTAGCAATCCCCTAGCATGTGTGGTGAGGAATAGAATTTTGAGTCCAAGTCCCAAGCCAATGGTCTAGAACTTGCCCCGAGTGTTTGTTGAGGCGAAATCATAGGTGAAGTTTGACTTGAGAAGTGATTATAGGCTCTCCTTGATCCAAATGTTAAGCTGAACAAATCCACAACCTACCAAAAAGATGATCCCTAGTTAACCCTTTTGAGCCTTAAACCTTTTCTTTCAAGAACCAATGCTACAAGCCTATACCCATTCTAAATGATTACCCTCTCTTGGCACCCAAATCTTCCCTTGAGTAATGGCAATTGTCTAAGTTTGGGGGGGGAGACAAGAAAGGAAATAAAGTGGTAGAAAGGTACAAGAGCAAAAGAAAAAGGGAAGGCAATGAAAAAAAAGCAAAAAAAGAAAAATACAAAAAGAAAGTTCAAAGTGAACAAGAATAAAAAGGGGAATCAAAGGAAACAAAAGTGAAAAGAAAAGGTGTGGAAAAAAGTAGAAAAGGAGAAATGTTTTGAATTGGATAAGAAAGAGTGACAATGTGTCCCTCTAACCCCTTGAAAAGAAGTGAAGTGCTCAAATGAGTCAAGAAAGTGTGTCAAAGTGAATCAAAGGAAATGCTTAAGGGAAGATTGAACCCGTTCGAACTAAAACATGTCCTATCCTTACCCAAAAGCCTTCACAATGACTCTACAAAAGCCCTATATGATCTTGAGTTGAAGGAAACCTACATTAGTGGATACTTACATAAGGGGCAAGCATATGGTACCTAGAGCCGGACTTGAGACCTTCTTTTTGAGAGATGAGTGAAAATCCATCAACCTCGGTTTGTGTGTCAATACTCTAAAAGGTGAGGTTCGCTTAGGGAGAGTTGAAGATGTGTGAGTTTGGGTTCCACAACGACCAAAGTAATTGAGATAAGCTCTTTTATGAAATGTGTCAACCCTTGATGCTCTTGTGTCACACTTGATCCATAGTTTTCAAAGTTTAAAATGTGTTAATGATGCATTCGTATTGAGGGCAATTGTTAGTCCCAATTGATGCTTGTTGAGGTTACTTTAGGATAGCTGGAATCACTTGGATATTCCTTTATGGGGTGGGTTTTATTTTGTTTGCTTGAGGACAAGCAAAGATTTAAGTTTGGGGGAGTTGATAAGTTGGGATTTTACCATGATTTATACCCCTACTTGCTATTGCTTTTGTACAAATTGCTACAAAATACTCCTAAAATGCTTACAAGTTGTGCTTGATTGCAGGTATGAGCGACAAGGTGACAATTTTCAAAGATCGGCTCAGAACGGAGTGAAACCCGCTCAAGTGTCAAAGGCCAAGTGAAGTTGAGGAACAGGAAGACCTAGCGCGGACCGCACTGATATGCCACGCGGCCGCGCTAGGAGATTCAGAGAATGGGTAATTTTTGTTGCAAGCCACGCGGCCGCGCTCCATTTCTGCACGGTTCGCGCCAGTGAGATTCAGAGACCCACCAGTGAAGGCTAAAGGCCCACGCGGCCGCGCTACATATCAGTGCGGTCCGCGTGGATGAGAATCAGAGAGCTGGAGATTTGGCCAAGTCAAGCCACGCGGCCACGCTGCTTTATTGCGCGGTCCGCGCCATCTTCCACCGCGGCCGCGCTACATTTCTGCGCGGTCCGCGGTCCCCAACTTCAGAGACGAGATTTAGGAGTCCAAAGAGCTGACGCGACCGCGCTACCTTTTTGCGCGGTCTGCGCTGACCCCACAGGGGTATTTTTGTCCAAGGTTTTCAGCCACTATAAATAGATCCTTTTCCATTTTTAGGTCAAGTTTTGTATCAGATATTAAGCTGCGCTCGTGAGAACTGAAGTTTTAGCCTATTTTGGCATTTTAGCATTAATTTCTCAATAGATTCTTGTAGTTTCTCATCAGTAATTAATTATTATGTTTAATTCTTCTTCTAATTCTTCTGTTTCTTCTTTAATTATGTCTAGCTAAACCCATTAGCTAGGGTTGTGGCTCAACCCTAGTGTGGGTAATTGATGGGTGTTGCCATCTAAGGTTAGGATGATATTGGGTGTTTGCTATTTGGGTTAATTTTAGGTTTTAATTAGGAATTGGTGGTTGCAAACACTGATTCTAGCTTTGTGGGTTTAACTCTTCTTGAGAAAGAGAGTCCATGACACCAAAATTGACCCAACAAGGAATTGGGATGGACCTATGAGAAATGGTAGTCCCAATTAACGGGTTAAATCTCGAGAGAGTAATTACCCTACTTGAACCCAAGTTGCTTGGTCTAATTGGCCTACCCAATTGGTCTCGAGAGAGTCAATTGGGGCAAAATCACTCTCTCTACCGAGAGGTGTGAGAGTGGGTACAATTGTGCAACGGTTATAGCATAAGCCCCAAATATATCAACTTATCCTTAGTATCATCTACCCATTGGTTAGCCACCTAGGTAATGCCACGACCCTAGTGCCTTTCTCTATATTAATTACAACTTAGCAATATCTCCATAGCATAATTTAGCTTCAAATATTTTTCTTAAAGTAGAAGATATAAAAATCAAAACCAAAAATGTTAGAAGTGATATTAGAAGCACAACCACAATTCTAGACGAAGCAGATAATACAACTCCCCCTCTAGCTCCCTGTGGAAAATCGATCCCGATCCACTATCGGGTAAAAGCTGTTGCAACCCGCTCTTCCTACCTTAGTGTAGTGTTGAGTCGGCAGCGATCACGGTTCTTCAAGTAGAACTTTGCATCGGCAAAGTGTGACTCAGCCTCGGTATATGGCTCATCATCAGCAACTACCGTCTTCTCGACTTCACCCTCGTAGTATTTTAAACATTGATGGTAGGTAGATGGAACTACTTTATTCTCATGTATCCAAGGCCTCCCAAGCAAAACATTGTATGAAGTCTTCGCGTCGATCACATGCAGCCATGCACTTGATTGCATATCTTCAACAGTGATTCCCAGCCTGATCGCGCCTATGGCTCTTTGCCCCCCTTGGTTGAATCCTTGGATCATCACACGACTTTCTGAGAGTTCGTTCATGGGAATACCAAGTTCTTTCACAGTGTGGATTGGCAAAATGTTCACTGAGGATCCTCCATCAACCAAAATCCGATTTACCCTTTCATCGCGCATATAGCCAACCAGGTACAATGGGCGGTTATGAGGAGTGTCACCTAGCAAAAGATCGTCATTTGTGAATGTGACCTTTTCCTCACAAGCATTAACTTCTTGAGGAGTGGACTCGATAGGCTTTTCCGAAGATGGTTCCAACGGTAGGTCATCACTCTTTTCTTCCCCTTTGTCAGCGTGGCAACAAGAGGCATCAATGCCCTCATGGGAAATCTTCGTGCGGAACCAACTTGGTAAAAACTCCTCCAAGGTCACTGGATTTCGTGGCTTTTGAGGGTGGTACATCTCCACTTTTGCTTTCTTCAAATGCCTAACTAGATTCTTTTTCGTTGGTCTTTTTACCATCATCTTCCTTGTTGGTTGTTCCATTGATTCTTTTTGTGGGCTCCTTTTGTGGCGCCTACGAAGAGTCACCAACGTCCAACCTTCATCATCATCAGGTTGATCGTCTTCAGCTTTGTCGCTCTCCAGTAATTCTTCATCTTTACTTTATTTAAAACCACATAATTCATCCGGACCGAATGAGCCAAAGGTGATAGAGACTTAGTTTGCACTTGCTTTCTCATTTTCAAGCACGATCTTCTTTTCGCGAGCCAAGTCCATGACTTTGTCCTTGAAGACAAAGCACTTCTCCAGAGGGTGGCTTACAAGTCGGTGATATTTGTAGTAATTTGGGTCATTTGTTTTCCCAGCTTCATTTGGTCGCTTCATCTCCGGAAGCTCAATAAGATTTAACTCGAGGAGTTCTTCGAAAATGGCTGGCACATCAGAATCCAGAAATGGGTACTCTTTCTCTTGCATTTCTTTTAGAGTCAACTTTCCACTCGGCTTATCATGAAAAGAAGTGGATTTCATACTCTACTTCTTGCTCACCTTCGTCGTGAACTTCATAGGTGACATGTTGACATTCATAGCTTCTTTGCTTTCAGACTTGGGTACGAACGTGCCCCACTTCCTGACTTCTTGCTTGTCATTCCCTTTACGAGGTTCGTAGATGGGCAGCCTTTCATTTCCAGCAGAGGCCATGCTCAATTCTATGTCATGGGCACGAGTTGCAAGTTTTTCAAACGTGCCAGGCTTGATACCTTGCAAGATGTAGCGCAATCCCCAATGCATGCCTTGGATGCACCTCTCTATGCCTGAAGCTTCACTAAGCTTGTCTTTGCAGTTGAGGCTTGCATTCCTCCACCGATTGATAAAGTCGATAACTGGTTCCCCCATTCGTTGACGAGTATTTGTAAGTTCTATCATACTCACAGTACGTCTCGTACTATAAAAGCGATTGAGGAACTCTTGCTCTAGTTGATCCCAACTATCAATAGATCCAACATCGAGGTCTGTGTACCAGTCAAAAGCATTTCCTTTTAGCAACCGGACAAACTGCTTGATGAGGTAATCTCCATAAGTCCCAACATTGTTGCACGTCTCCACGAAGTGTGCAACATGTTGTTTTGGGTTACCTTTACCATCAAACTGTTGAAACTTCGAAGGTTGATAGCCAGCAGACATCTTCATCATATCGACCCTTGCAGTGTACGGCTTTGCATATGTAAGGGAGGATTTGGCACCAACTTCATATTTGTTCTTAATGGTTCCTTCAATGAACTCCTTCAATTGATAGATTGGAATCATCCCTTCAGATGAGACAGGGATAGCCTTAGTGGATGCTGCTTGTCTTGGGGGAGAGTCACTCTCTAGAACCTCTGGGAGCTTGCCGGGTGCATGGGTGGATTCTTCTTCCATCAAGATTCCCACCCTGTCTGTTAGCTTGTCAATTCTAGCCTCTTGATTTTGCATGCATTTGGTCAAGCCAGCGATTGCTTTCGTCAAGTTTGCCAACTGCTCCTCCATAGATGAAGAGTTTGTCACCATGGCTTGCATGATTGTCGTGGACGACGGAGAGTAGCATGGATTTTCACACAGATTGATCCTTGATTGGCTCACGCTATGTGGTGTAAGTGGGGAGGATCCATCACTTGAAGCATCATCATCTTCCTTCAGAGCAGAGTGCTTGGATCCGGAGAGGTCAAGCAGAGCGAGAGATTTCTTGATCTTTTCAGCAACATCACTTCCTCCTTCAGATGCGTTTGTGGAAGATCTTGCTCCTTTTGAGGATGAAGAACTGAAAACAGGGGTTGACGCGGACGGCACTTGGGGTGCTTGTTGTCCTAAAGAGCTTGCTTTGCTCCTCGTAACTGGTCCGAAGCTTCCGAAGGTAACATCGAGGATGCTTTCCACTCAGCATAGAACCTGGAGTTAGCAACCTTGGTGGAAGTTGAACCGGAGTTGATTTTCTTTGAAGCCATTTCAATGTTCTTGGACTTTGATGATTGAAAAGTTGAGATGAGAGGTAGAGATTGTCCCACTGGGCGTGCCAATTTGTTTGCAACTAATTTTCAACATATGAAAAATAAACTGCAATCACAAAATAAGAGAAAAATATTTTTACTAATCAATTGTGAGTACAATTCTGTTTCTTCCTTGATTCTTCTCTCCTGATTATCTCTGTGATTCGAGGGCTTAAGCCGCGTATTTCTCGAATGTAGGATGATGCAGACCTCCTGGGGATGTATTTGATCTCCAGCTTCTTGAACTATTTGATTGTCAAGAAGTATCCGGCCATATTTTGATCTCTTTGTAAATATCCCAAGAGTTTATGGGATTTTGAGACACCTCTTCAAGGGAATATGTATTCCTTTATATAGGTGTGAGTTAGGATTTAGGGTAGAGTAACCTCCAAGAAACCCTAATAGACTCCTAAGATTTCAAGTGTCCTGTAGTATCTTTAATTTAGGATTTGGCTTGATCCCTTAAAATTTCGATGTCTACATAGGTGTCTCAAAATCCCATAAACTCTTGGGATATTCACAAAGAGATCAAAATATGGCCGGATACTTCTTGACAATCAAATAGTTCAAGAAGCTGGAGATCAAATACATCCCTAGGAGGTCTGCATCATCCTACATTCGAGAAATACGCGGCTTAAGCCCTCGAATCACGGAGATAATCAGGAGAGAAGAATCAAGGAAGAAACAGAATTGTACTCACAATTGATTAGTAAAAATATTTTTCTCTTATTTTGTGATTGCAGTTTATTTTTCATATGTTGAAAATTAGTTGCAAACAACCTCTTCAAGGGAATATGTATTCCTTTATATAGGTGTGAGTTAGGGTTTAGGGTAGAGTAACCTCCAAGAAATCCTAATAGACTCCTAGGATTTCAAGTGTCCTGTAGTATCTTTAATTTAGGATTTGGCTTGATCCCTTAAAATTTCGATGTCTACAAATGCCCCCTACTTCAAGGTTTGTTGGGGTATAGGCTTGCCGAAACTTTAAGACGAGACTTGAAGTACTCGACCATCGCAACAAATGGTTTTGAAACTTGGAGTTTTTGATTTACAGGAAGAAGAGATGAAGGGCAGAACTGGTCCCACTGGGCGTGCCAGAATTTGTAGACAATAAATTGCGTCGAGAAAATAAAATCAAGACCGAAAAATATTGCAACAATCGTAGTTTATTTCAAATATTTGAGTGTTACAATCTCTATGAATCCTCTGATTCTTCTTCCCAGTAGTAAATAAATTCAAGGGCCTTTGAGCTTGATCTTGAATATGTAGTTGTCGCCACGAACGATGATCTTGTTCTTGAGCTTTAGCTTGATTGCTTGAACTTGACCTTGATATGTTCTTCGTTCTTGAGCTTTAGCTTGATTGCTTGAACTTAACCTTGATTTGTTCTTCGTTCTTGAGCTTGAACTTGATTGCTTGAAGCCTTGAAACTTGTAGAGAAATTTGCGGTGTTTGATCCACGAGCTCTCTCTTGCTTCTTGTTATAACTTCTGGTGTCTTTTCTGAGTTATGAAGACCCCTATTTATAGTTGTGGAAGGGAAGAGTCATGATAAGAACAAACTGTTTCCGACCAATCAAATTGAAGTGTGACATGGCCGCATCTGATTGGCCAGAACATGTCACTTGCACACGTGGCGCGATTTAATTGGCCTTTCACTGTGACTCGGCATGCCTTGTCATTTTGACACGTGGCATGGTCCTATTGGCTCTTCCGCTTGACTTGGCGCGCCACGTCGTTTGACACGTGGCACCAAACTGGGCCTCTAGGAAGATGACATCTTGGGCTTAATGAAGTGGGCTCATCACTTTAGCCCAATTAAATGGGCTAGCCCAATGGATTAAGACTTATTTATTTAACCCACATGTATTGGACTTATATAATTAATTCAATTATATTAGCCCATAGTATTTATTTGGACTAGTATATTTAAAATATAATCCAAATTATTTATTGGATTTAAATCCAATAAATTTACATGCTTACAATAACAACTACATTCGTATCAGAAATAGCTAATAATGTAAATAACTTTAACAAATGTAACATATGCGCTAGCAGTAGTTATTATTATTCTAGCTAGGATATCAAAATATTTTTAATTAATACAAAAGTATTATCAAATACCAATTGTGTGACCAAATAATTCAAGTAACCTATTAGGAGAGTACAAAATAAATTTACATTGGAATACAACCGTAAATCTAAAAAAAAGAATAATAGTCTTCACATGAAAATTCATTCCAAATAAATGCCAAGTTTTAAATGTTCGTTTCGTACAAATATTAAACTTTGCAAACAGACTATTAACTTAAGCCAGGCAGTAATAATTCTATTACCGTGTAAACTCCTTGTATAGGTCAATTTTTTGACATCATTCCTAGAAAAACTAAATAAAAGTTTGATTTACGTTGTAAATGATTCTCTTTGGTAAATAAAATTTTGTTACTTACCCAAAAAAAAAAAAGGTTTGCTCAGAGTTGAGTGAACTATGACTTTAGTCATAAAAGAAATTATAAAGCCAAAGATGAAAATTGTTCGGCATATCGTATCGACAACTACTCTTACCTCTATCGAATTGAACCACCCTAAAAGAATTTTTATATTTTCAACTCAATGAGATATATATTTCATTAATGGCAAAGTCAAAGTAAATATCCAACGGAGAAATGGTTAAAAACAACAAAAGGAAATCCAAAAGTTTACTTTAACAACTAACTTCTTTGGGAAAATGAAAGAGATTAATTAATTTTTTTTATCATATATCTAACAATAATTCCTCCCTTTACAACAATTGCAGTCCACTCTTTTTCGCATCTAGTGCTATACTTGCCTCTAGCTTTTACCATTTTAGCCCGTAAAATTATGGACAAATGCATTGGAATTGGGCGCCACATATCCGCTATCCAGTGTCAATTCCTTTGCATTGTTGTGCGTCTCATTTTTCCACTTTGGAGTCCGAACTACGTATTTTAGAGCCAAGCAACTGTTTAACAACCAGAATTCTCCCCATGGCTACTGCAATTGATCTGCGGCTTGTTGTTCTTTCCAAAGAGACACACTTTCTCTAAAGAAGTGTACCCTCATAATGACTTCTCCATTAAAGATAATTGCTTTTTCGTTGGCTTGTATAATTGTAGTGTATGCCTGTGATAATTCCCTTGGATTTGTCCATGTTATTTGGACTCAATGTTTGTCACCACATTAGACTTTTAATTGACCAGTGTCTTGTAAAAGACATTGCTTGATTCAACTAAACGGTGGCAACGTTAGAAAGTGATGTATGAAGGTTGAAGCGTTGGCTTCTCTTAGGCACCAATTACTTTTTTAATCAGAAAATCTATAAGTAAATAAGAAGGGTAGTGATGTAATTTGACTTTGTATTAAGGGATTCATGCTTTTATATAGTAAAGATAAAGATAAAGATAAAGATAAAGATAAAGATAATACATAATAGATAGATAGATAGATATAGATTAATCATATATGCCACGGCTCGAAGTGGAAATAGTCACTAATGCTTGTATTATGGTAGGTTGTATATACCACACCTAGGGGCTTACTCAGGACTTTTTGTAAGCGGTGTCGACATTTAAAGCGGTGAACAAATTACTACAATAAATATGGGAGATAAGAAATAGAGAAGAGCAATACCATCAAACCCTGTCACTTAGAAATTACAAGTTATAGAGGATGCAAACTTTTTTGTATTTACGGTTTAAAATTCGTTTATCTTATTCTAAAATAATCACTTTTTACAAGTTAAATAGTATTTCATTATCACTTATGGTGTCACGGTAGAGGACACAGTTCTATTTTTTTAAAAAAAGACGCTTAAAAGAAAAAAATGCAAAAGAAAGGCATAAGAAGTATTTGAATCGCAGACCTCGACGTTGCAAGTGAGGCGCTTGACCATCGAACCAGACGCTATCTTCTGTTCAGCATTATCATATGATTATAACCTTTGCAAAATATTTATATGTGCAATAACTAAAGTTTTCCGGCGAAGCGGTGTCGGATGACACCGCTTGGACTAGGGTGCATCCGTCCCTGACCACACTGTATCGGTCAAAATCTGACCACTGTGGTCGACCCAGTTGGGATCCCGCCTAAGTGGCAGGGTAGGGAGAGACACCACGACTTGCTCCAATCCAAGTCCCTACAGTGCATATTAAGTCAAAAAACAATACTCAAGTAACAACAAAAACGGTCGTAGCATGGAGGCACGTCGACCAAAGAATATAGCAAGGACTCCAGGACTATATATATGGGAGGAATCCTCCAAGTGAAGGGGGTTTTTTTCTCTCTTTCCTCTCTTCTGTAGCTTTCTTAGAAGAAAGAATGCAACACAATCATCCTCACTATATCATGTAAATTGATCATCCTCACTGTATCATGGGAGAAGAAATGGAAAACATCAATAAGATTGATCGCCCTTATTTTATCTTATTCATCACTTTCTGATTCATTTTTAGATTTGGAGTTTATTACATTTGACTAAGATTTACCTCTTCATCTTCATTAATTGATTTAATCAAAAAGGTTTCGACATCTTTTGGTCAAACAATTTGGCACCGTCTGTGGGGATTTCTTAGTCAAAATTCCTAGTCTCCTTCAGATCGAAACCCGGAAACGTAATCATCCACCAAAGAGAGTGGTAAGTAAATCTTACGTGCTAATCCAAAGCATGATGCTGCATAAGCAGAAGTTACAACCAATGTCCACGCAAAGCTTGCAAGAGAAGACGACGCTAGTTGCACAAATCCCGCAAGAGAATGGGCAGATCTTATGGGATGACCCACGCACCGGATGATCCACCAACAAGCTAAGGCAAACCCAACCCACACAGAGCTAGGGCATGTTTAAAAGAAAAAAAGAGGAAGAAAAGAAGGCTGAACGCGGCTGCCGAATCCACAAATCACCATTCCATCAACCACTTAAACGTCAGGCAGAGCAAATAACGCTATAAGGCTACCCTCGTTCATTGACTCATCGGATCGAGGTAAGGAAAATCTCATCTTGGTTTACCTTCTGTTGTTCACTTAAACAGGAACACAAGCACCGCATGGGCAAGCGAGCAGAGAAGCATTCCAACTAGAGACTGGAAGAACTATTACAAAAAAACTTGAATATCGCCCATCTCAGACATGTCAACCTCTGGAAAATGACGTCCCCTAAAGTCGTACTCCTTCCCCTCGCCCAGATGTTGTCCCGACTGGGTTCTCTCGGGGAGGTTTTGAACGAGGCAACGAGGGGGGCATCACCAAAGTTCAAAGGACAGTCTATCGCCCCGCCTATCGGCGAGCTCTCCAGGCCAAACTACGAGGGGGGTTAAACAGGGAGATTCCAATACACGCATAAAACAAACATTAGCAGGATAGCAACATTCAATACTCTCCGGCACCACACTCTCCAATACACACAAATTAAGCAAATCGGGCTCCCCCAGAGGACACCCAAAACTCTCCAAAAAACTGGGACTCCCCTAGAGAACACCCAAAACTCTCCAAAAAACTGGGACTCCCCTAGAGAACACCCAAAACTCTCCAAAAAACTGAGACTCACGACGGGTTAACATTTCGATGAAAGCTCGAAATAACACCCTTAAGGCCAAGGGTCATCGCCAAAAGGAAGAGTTCGACCTCGATCGAATAACGACGGGTTAACATTTCGACGAAAGCTCGAAATAACACCCTTAAGGCCAAGGGCCATCGCCAAAAAGAAGAGTTCGACCTCGATCGAATAACGACGGGTTAACATTTCGACGAAAGCTCGAAATAACACCCTTAAGGCCAAGGGCCATCGCCAAAAGGAAAAGCTCGACCTCTCTCGAATAATGACGGGTTAACATTTCGACCAGCTCGAAATAACACCCTTAAGGCCAAGGGCCATCGCCAAATGGAAAAGCTCGACCTCCCTCGATAATGACGGGTTAACATTTCGACCGGCTCGAAATAACACCCTTAAGGCCAAGGGCCATCGCCAAAAAAGAAGAGTTCGACCTCGATCGAATAACGACGGGTTAACATTTCGACGAAAGCTCGAAACGACACCTTTAAGGCCGAGGGCCATCGCCAAAGGAAAAAGCGACTTCGCCCGAATCAGCAATAGTTTGGTTCCACCCGAACGACCCAAGTCAAGATTAACTCCGTTCAAAGTAACGAAAACGTTATACATCCTCGTTTCAATTCAAGAATGTATCTACTTAGGGTAATAAGCCGTCAGTCGACCTCATGTCACTCTCCATCGTCTTTTCTCAAACTGCGATGGGATAATACTTCGACATAAGCTCGAGGGTAATCCCTATGGATAAGGCCATTATTAAAGAAAAGACTTCGACATCACTCGAACTGCGACGGTATAATACTTCGACATTAGCTCGGAAGTAACATCCCTACGGCTAAGGCCGTCATCAAAGTCCTACTCAGTCCCTTTGAGAATGAACTCCCTGAGAATCAGGAATTCACCACCCGGAAATCCGAAGTTTTGCGCCAAAGTTATGTAAAGAAAAATAGGGAGAGAAGTACAGAAGGCATACAACGGTGAAAAACTCCTCTTTATTCAAAGCAACTGCGCAAATAGCCGCAGATTACACACGGTTAAAACTGAGAAAGTCCAAAGGAAAATATAACAACAGAAAAGATAACTAATAAAAAAAAAGAGAACAACACAAACAAAGTTGAACAACTCTTTCACTCGGCGTATTCACCGCCACCTTCCTCATCACCATCTCCAGGAAGTCCCTCTTCAGCATCAACATCCTCGTCGGCCTCCGGCGTCGCAGGATCATATCCATAATTCACACGAGCCTCTCGCGCCTTTGCCCGCGCTCCTTCATATGCGGCCTCAGAAACATTGCCCGCTTCCCACAAACTCTTATATATGTCCCGCTGGGCTTCAGCATGTACCCAAAGCTCGTGCAGGTGACGGGGAACAGCGATAGAGGCAGATTCGATTTGGGCCAACAATTGTGCCTTCTCGGCCTCAAGAGCAGCGACCCGGTCCCCCAAAGTCGAAGCTTCCCGGTCAATTTCACCAATACGCTCTTCGAGCCTTGCCTCCTTAAGTGTCGCCGTCGCCCTCTCAGATTCCTGCTCGGATTGAAGGACGCGGATACTGTCCTTTAAAGCCGCCGCCCTCGCTAAGGCTGAATCCCAATCACTCTCAATATTCGCCAACCCGGAAACCTTTCTCTCTAGATCGGTTAACTTTCCCATCCATTCCGCACTCATCGCCTCGACCCTGATGTCTTTCTCATCCAACTCAGCTTGCATCGACCGCACCCTCGCCTGAAGATGCTCACACTTTGCGGCAACCCCTTTGCCCACTTCAAGTTCTTCGTCCTTTACACGAAGTTGCTCCTCGAGCTCGCTACTCCTATGAATTGCCTGCACTAGTTCCCGGTCCCGCTTCTCCAGCTCCTCGTCGAGGGATTGGTTACCGGCGCTCGTCCTCAGACGCTCGTGAAACTCACGACACTTGTTGCAGTAACGCCGATACTTCTCCAACATCGTCAGAAAAATTTTCGCCCGAGTGTCGGCCCTACGAGCGCTTTCAATCTCTACCATGTACGTCTGAAAAACGAAAAAATTGATTAAGGCCAAGGTTGACAAGGATGAAAAGAACAAAAATGAACGAGAAACTTACCCTCAGGCCTATAGCGGCCACCTCATGCATCAAATCAATGTCACGGACGTCCCGGAGAGCCTCACTCTCGGCGGCAGAACACAGAAGGTCAAACTGCGGTACCAGGTCTTCCGTATCCCCCAGGAGATTAATATCCGATGAGATTTCAAGTATACGAGACGGACCTCCTGCATGTACCACCATACGAGTAAAACCCTCTTTAAACATCCTGACATCATCAGGGTCAAGATCAGACTCAGATTCGTAGTCGTCGACCACGACACCTTTTCCCCTTTCTGCGGCCGAGGAAGAAGCACGACCCGTCCCGAAAGATGAAGGCCTGCCCAAAGTAGTGGCAACGGCCTCAGGATTCTGACTCCCCATCACAGCAGTCTGTTGGTCAATCATAACGGTCAGAGTCTCCGTCAACGGGGTGGATATGGCGGTTGGCTCTGCCTCTGCAAACGGATTAGCATCATTTCCCGCCTCGGACCCCGTCAAGGGGAGACCACCTTCTGAATGAACCACGGCTAAAGGAGCCGTTTCAGACTCCACTCGCCGCCTCTTTGATGGCCCCTCCCCGTCCTCAGCACGGGAAGATTCCCCCGTTGGGTAGGTAGCAGGGGTCCGAGTCCCAGATCGAGGAGCAGCCTCCGAGCACATGGCTACAGCCGTAGACTCGACTTGAGCAGTCCTCGCCGAAGGTCGGGTAGTAGACCTTGAGATGGGGCGAGCGGACATTGTCGACTGACAAAATGCAAGTGGAGGAGCCCTCGTCCTTCGCGCTCTCCCTGACATCGACGAACGTCGAATGAGCAACAAAGCTAAATAGTAATGTGGAAAAGAATACTGACATTACTTACCAGTAAGGGGCTTGCGTCCATATTTCTCATAGAAGGACGACCATGCGCGAACCCCCGTTGTATGAGGAAGGATGGCGTTCACCCACTCGCGGATATCGTCAACAGGCGCCGGGGGTAGTCTCGCGGCTGCAAAAACAAAAACAGTTTAAATACTGCCCAAAGAAAAGCGGTCGACCATCACTCCGACCAAAGATATGGAAACTTACGTGCGAAGTTCCATCTCTCAGGAAACCCTGCAGGATCCGCCACAAGGTGCTCGATCCGTACATAAAAATAGTTCTCATAGAAACGATGGTTGGCTTTGTCGTCCATCTTCACCACCAGACTCTTCGTCCCTCGGTGGCGCATATGAATCATCGTGCCACGAATGAGTTGATGAGCAAAGATATTGAGCATGTGTCTCAAAGTGATCTCCCGACCGGCAAGCTCCGCGAACTTGAGCAACATAAGGAACAATTTAAATAAGTACGGTGAAAGTTGAGCCGGGCACTCCTCGTAGAAGCGGCAAAAATCTACCACCAAGAGAGGGAGAGGAAGCGTATACCCGACAATAAAGGGGTAAGCGTAGAATGCACAATATCCTGGGGGATCGAAATGTATAATGTCATCTCCCATCGCCGGCAGCATTTCGACGTGGTGAGGGATCCCCCATCTGGACTTCAGCTCTGTAATCCCCGCCTCAGTCATAACTGAAGAAGCAGGTTCTGGCTCTTCTCCGGTAGGACTGTGGAAATCGTTCCATGGCTTTCCAGGACGAGGCAATATTTCGGCCGCTGTAGGAACCCCCTCATCCTCTATCGCTTCTACTCCTCCGGGAGCAAGAACATCACTTTCCGGCCCGGAGTTGCGGCAGGATTGCCAGCACGGAAAAAACTACCAGCCATTTATTTCGACTTAAAAGAACGAAGGAACTAAGAAGAAAAGAAGAGACTGAGATGTCAATTTCTGGCCAATAGGAGAGAACCAAAAATATGGAGTATCAGAGAAGAGGTAGATCCACAAAATTCTTTTAACAAAGGCAAAAAGTCTGCCAATCGAATGGTGTTTTTCTCCTATTTATAGGGACATAAATGCTCCAAG
The DNA here is from genome assembly GCF_001879085.1 of Nicotiana attenuata. Taxonomy (NCBI): domain Eukaryota; kingdom Viridiplantae; phylum Streptophyta; class Magnoliopsida; order Solanales; family Solanaceae; genus Nicotiana; species Nicotiana attenuata. The sequence continues at coordinate 59,761,522 of NC_031989.1, forward strand.
CGGGAAACCCAAGAGTCGCCAATCAAAGCTGATAGGGCATGATACGGTTCAATCCCCAGGAAACGTGTGTCATAATGGCAGCAGACACGAACGACGTTTTGGATTAAACAACGCTTCAATTCCGAAACGGTCACGATGGTCCAAAGGTATCGTTGGAGCGCCGCGCCATTATCTCGATCTAAAAGCTACATCCAAAGCGCAAATAGTCAGATTTCTCCTAAGTGTTTGAAATTGTAATCCGCCCGCCGGGTCCGACAAGAGACGACCCGACGGACGGAGGGACTAACTGTATTGATCAAAATCTGATCACTATGATCGACCCAACTGGGATCCCGCCTAAGTGGCGGGGTAGTGAGAGACACCATGACTTGCTTCAATCCAAGTGCCTACAGTGCATATTAAGTCAAAAAATAATACTCAAGTAACGACAAAACCGGTCGTAGTATGGAGGAACGTCGACCAAAGAATATAGCAAGGACTCCAGGACTATATATATGGGAGGAATCCTCCAAGTGAAGGGGGCATTTTTCTCTCTTTCCTCTCTTCTGTAGCTTTCTTAGAAGAAAGAATGCAAAACAATCATCCTCACTATATCATGTAAATTGATCATCCTCACTGTATCATGAGAGAAGAAATGGAAAACATCAATAAGATTGATCGCCCTTATTTTATCTTATTCATCACTTTCTGATTCATTTTTAGATCTGGAGTTTATTGCGTTTGATTAAGATTTACCTCTTCATCTTCGTTTATTGATTTAATCAAAAAGGTTTCGACATCTTTTGGTCAAACACACACCCTTTAAGATGCGGCCTTTTTGAGAACACTGTGTGAATGCGGAATATTTTATGCACGGAATTATTTTATTTTATTTTATTTTATTGAAAAAGGAAACAAAGGAAAACAAAAGAAAAAAGAAGGAAAACTAAATAAATAAAACACATGCTAGAAAGCAATTTGTTATGAATGAATTCATTGCTCCGTGACTTTCGCTGCCTCTACGCGTTTTTGTTATTCGAATCCATGGCCCAACTAATATGGTCGTGGAAAAAAATTGCATATATCCTGTGAAAGAAGAAAAATGTTTTAAAACTAATGATCCCAAGGCCACCATATTCAAGCTTTTATTTATTAGATTAGATAAAACAATGTCTTAAGATGAAGATGGGACCAGTAACACCAAATATTATTCTCTTATCTTTGCCAACCATATCTCACAAACCGCCAATTAAGGGCAAGTCCTGATTCTTGAGAATGCAATAATAATAATAAAAATAATATTAGCTTGGCATGAAGATACTTACTTTTTAAAATTAAAAGGAATTGAGAGATCTGTATGGGTTAAAACCCGAACGAGGAAATTCAGCGCGAGGAGGTGACTATCGTGAGAATTGTAACTTACCATAGGCAGTTCGGTCGAGGTCAATCAGTGGAGAACGGAACGAGCCGTTGAGTGGCTTGTCAGGGCCGAGGTCGAGCAGCAAGGGACAAAAGTAACAGCTAATACAGCTTTGGAACTTACAAATGGAATATTCTATTGAATATTCCTTCTGTTGTACTCCCTCCGGTCCACAATAAGTGTCCAATTAACTTTTAGCACGCCCATTAAAAAAATACAAAATCCTATACAAAATTACCTAGTATGACTAAACTACCCTTATTTAGTAAGTTAATGTGATGAGAGAGAATTTTTTTTAGGGATATGCACATAAGGGTAAAAGAGTAAAAACAAATTGAATTTTTTCTTGATTACCTAACGAGACACTTATTTTGGACCAAAATCAAAAAGTAAATCGGACACTTATTATGGACCGAAGGGAGTACCTTTTAGGGGTTTTTCGGAATATTCCATATAAATTGTAGGAGAGATAAAGTAAAGGGTATGTAATATTCCACTTGAGATGAAGACTTTTAAAAAAGCAAGCTCTCTAGATAAATACAAAGAACAACTTTCTGAGGAAGATTCGATCCATATATTCAATCCATTGTCATTTCCACCAGATCCAAGAAAGTGTATAATATTCTCTCAAATTCTTGTCATTCATCATGGTCAGAAGAAGGAATCATTCACCTCTTTCATTATTGGGTGAATCTTCTTCCTTATTTACATTTAATGCCATTTATTGTTATTTATTACTTACTCTCATCACATCAACAACAGTCACATTTATTATATTTTGCATTAAATCTATTTCAACGTGGTCCCCACATTATCCATATAAACTGATTTTAGATCTAGGGATATTATCGTTAACTAGGATTAATCCCTTATCCTTTTATTTAATTAGTTTAACAAAGAGTTTCATACTTTTTGGTCAAACAATTTGGCGCCGTCTATGGGGATTTTCTAGTTAAAATCCCAGCAATTAAAGGGTAAAGCTAAAGAAGCATAGCAATCAACAGGGTCGAGGTCGAGCGAGAACGAGAAGGATGTGATCAAAGACCCCGAAGTCGTAGAAGCACGAGAATCTACCGTAGAAGACCTCGACCCCGTCCAATTCGATGATGAAGACCACAACAAGAAAGCTTTCATCGGCCACAAGCTCCCAGAACCAGGTAAATTCTTAAAAAGCAACTTAGACCTGTTTGCTTTTTCCCATGCAAACATGCCAGGTATCCCAAAGGACATAGCAACACACAAGCTGAACGTCGACCCATTCCACCCTCGGCGAGACAAAATTAGGCAAAAATTCAACGCCTCCATAAACGACGCTGTCCGCTAAGAGGTAGAAATGTTGTTGGAAAAGCTCCATGGGGGAGTCGAGATATCCTCAATGGGTCGTCATGGTGAAAAAGAAGAACGGAAAGTGGTGGATGTGCGTGGACTTCATAGACTTGAACAAACCTGCCCGAAAGATTCGTTTCCACTTCCTCATATCGACCAACTCATTGACGCAATGGCCGGGCACGAGCTGCTCAGCTTCCTAGACGCATACTTGGGCTATAATCAGATCCTCATGGAAGAGGAAGACCAGGAGAAGATCACCTTCATCACTCATCAGGGAACGTACTGCTACAGAGTGATGCCCTTTGGACTGAAAAATGCGGGGGAGACGTATTAGAGGTTGGTGACAAGAATGTTCAAAGACCAGCTCGGCAAAACAATGAAAGTCTACATCGATGACATATTGGTCAAGTCGAAAAGGAAGGAGGATCACATCAACCACCTGAAAGAGGCCTTCAACATACTCAGACAGTACGGTATGAAATTGAATCCCGAGAAGTGCGCCTTTGGAGTAACCTTGGGAAAGTTCCTCGGTTTCTTGGTATCATAATGAGGCATCGAGGTCAACCCCGACCAAATCAAAGCCATAGAAGGAATACCGGAGAACCCGACTAGCAAGAAACAAGTACAAAAGCTAACTGGCCACATAGCCGCCCTGTCGAAGTTCATCTCACGATCCTCCGATAGATGCCATAAATTTTTTGACGTACTCAAGAAAGACAATGGACTCCAATGGAACTCCAAGTGCGTTGAAGCCTTGAAAGAATTGAAGGCGTACCTATCCTCTCCTCCACTACTCGCCAAGGCGTAACCTGGTGAGCGTCTCCTCGTCTATCTAGCTGTGTCTGAGATGTCCGCGAGTGCGGTCCTGGTCAGAGAAAATAAAGGTACGCAATATCCCATTTATTATATCAGTAAAACTCTGGTCGATGACGAGACGAGGTATCCCCACCTCGAGAAGCTGGCCCTGGCTTTGGTCATAGTGTCACGAAAGCTTAGACCCTATTTCCAGTGCCACCCCATCTCGGTGGTAACGACCTTTACCCTGAGGAGTATTCTGCACAAACCCGAGTTGTCGGGTAGATTGGCCAAGTGGGCCATAGAACTGAGCGAGCACGATATAACCTATCAGCCGCGAACGGCGATTAAGTCGCAAGTGCTCGCCGACTTCGTCGCCGACTTTAGCACAAAAATAATGCCTGAAGTCGAAAAGGAAGCCGCCCATACCTCCCCCAAAATACACGACCTATGGGTGTTGTATACAGATGGCACCTCAAACGCGTCGAGATCGAGACTGGGACTCGTGCTTGAGGTCCCAACAGGCGAAGTAATTCGCCAGTCTATAAGATGCCTAGATATGACTAACAACGAAGCCGAGTACGAGGCTGTGATTGCAGGTTTAAAGCTAGCACTCAAGTACGGAGCAAAGCGAGTCGTCCTACGGTGCGACTCTCAACTCGTCGTTAATCAAGTCACAGGGACTTTCCAAATCAACGAACAAAGACTGCAAAAATACCAGGCCGAGATCTACAAGCTAGGGGTTTCTAACGGGTCGGGTCAACCCATTTTTGGACCGGCCCAGACCAGTTGAAACCGGAACCGGCCCGGACCGGTACAAAGGGGGCCGGGTGGGCTGGGTTAATGGGGTAAGGGGGTTGGTCCGTTTACCTTCTTGCAACCGGTTAACCGGACCGGTCGAACCCGGTCAACGGGATTTACTGTAGAACCGGTTAACCGGTCCGGACCGGACCGACCCAGACCGATATAACGACTACTTTCAATTTTTTTTTTAATGTTTCTGACTTTGACCGTTGGCAATGGTCTGCTGGGCCAAGGCTGTTGCCCAACGACTGTTTTGCACATTTAGCCCTTTTTTGGGCCATTTTTTTTAATTTAAAACTTTTGTAATTACTGATTTAGCCTTTTGAAAAACTATAAATACACGACCCCCCCCCCCCCCCTAATTCATTTCTTCACTCATCTCTCATTTCTCAAACTCAAATTCTCAATTCAAATTAAATCATGCCCCATACTTGTAGAGTGCACTCATAAAAGTATTTTGCATGAGAAATGTATCGAGGTCCGTGTATACTTAAACAACAGAATTAATGAAATCAATTGTGACTTTCAATTAACAAATGAACGTTGCTCATAAATTAGAAGCTGACGCGAAAGGGCCAAAAGCAAGAACAATATTCCATTTGGTTTACTACGTGAAATGATGTTGGGATCGACTTTCCTTTTTAAATTTATTAATGTAGCTTAATCCCATCTTCTAATACCAGTGGAAACTTCGGAAAAAAGTTATGAAGTCAACTCCGCAATCAACCCATAGGCATATAGTCCATGGACATGACGAATTTTTTTTTGTTTTTGTTTTTGTTTTTGTTTTTGTTTTTGAGCTTGCTGAACATGAGAAAATTTGACGGCAAGAGATTATTAGGCTAAAAGCTACACGATTATGCTACAAGTGCCATTATCATGATGCAGTTTTCAAAAGATGAAAAAGTTAAAGAGAAAACTATGCAAAATATATATAGTACACAATATAATGCAACATATATTTTAACTAGTATTGTTGAATTATTTAGGTGCTATCATGCTAAGCTAAAATCGTGATTACAGTTCGAATTTGTTGGCTGATAATTGAAGAAAAATAAAATTGATCCACCTTTGAAGAAGCTTTGAAGCTTGGATTTGAGAACTAAAAGTTTAATATAGTTGTTTGGACTTTGAATTCGGGTGTATATTTCAGTAGTTACACAGTTTGACATGTTTGTCTGGCCAAGTAATTACTTGGTTAGCATGAAATTGGGTGTAATTGGAGAGGTGTAATTACAGTCTCCAATTCTCAAGGGGAGGTGAGAATTGATGGTAATTACACTGTGTAATTACAAGGTTACTTTTTAATTTCTTTCCTTTTTGTTTTTATTTTCTTTATAACTTTTTATTTCAATTCTTTTAATTTATTTTTTTATTTTTTACTTTTTAATTTTAAATTCATTTCTCTATTTATTTTTTCAGATTCCATATAATTACTCGTATTTTTTATTTCTTATTTGTTTTATTTTCTTCATTTAGCGTAACTGCGTTATTATTCTATTTTTTCAAATTACACCTCCTAATATTAGATATAATGAGTCATTTAACAAACTTGACATATAATGAGTGCTGTCATTTAAAGTAAAATTTCGTTGTTGAATGTGGTTATAAACTTATTATGTTTCCTAATCTTAAGTTGTATTGGAACTTATTTCTATAATGTTCGAATTTGACATATGTTAAAGTTAATTTTTTTTGGGGGATTTTAAAATTTTGTTATATTTATGATTCCAATTTACTTGTTTTAGTAGTATTGACTTGTTATTTCACATTTTCTAGGGAGTTGTTTTGATTTGTACTCTAAAGAGAAATTAATTGATTTCTGCAAAGATACCTATAGGGAGAAAAAAATGGCTGAGGACATGAATAGCACCTACATTTACCTAATTCCAAAACGCCAAAATGCTGAAACTATCAAGCAATATCGACCTATTAGCTTGTGTAACACTGTCTATAAGGTAGTAACAAAAATCTTTGTCAATAGAATCAAACCCCTCTTGTCCAAATTAATCCACCCAACACAAACTAGCTTCATGATGGGCAGAAGATCTTCAGACAATGCTATCATTGTCCACGAGGCTCTAAATCACTTTAAAAATTTAAAAGGAAAAAAGGGAAAATGTTGATAAAAATAGACCTAGAAAAAGCTTTCGATAAACTAGAATGGTCTTTTATAAAATTCTCACTAACCTCCCTCAAATTCCCCCAAGACCTAATTGACCTAATCATGTCTTGTATCTCCACCACGTCCACCTCTATCATTATCAACAGATCTATTTCAGTATTCTTTAAACCCTCTAGAGGTATTCGCCAAGGTGATCTCCTATCCCCCTACATTTTTATCATCTGCAAGGAAATGCTTTCGAGACTAATTCACCACGAAATTGACTGTTGCAGGTGGGATCCAGTCAAAATCTCTTCAAAAAGTCCCCCTCTATCACATCTATTCTTTGCAGATGATCTAATTCTCCTAACTAACGCTAATCAAAAAGCTGCAACTCCATCATAGACACCCTCAACAAATTTTGCGCACATTCAGGCCAATCTATCAATTTCAACAAATCAAGGCTATTTTTTTCTGAAAATATTCCAATAGATATGAAAACCAACTTTAGCAACTGTCTATCAATAAGCCACACTAGAGAATTCAGTAAGTACTTAGGATTTCTCATAGGATTTTCTAATCCCTCAAAGAAAGACTTTCAATATATAATCGACCGACTAAACAATAGACTAAAAGGGTGGAAAATCAACCTCCTTAACATAGCAGGAAGGACCGCTCTCATTAAATCAACTCTGGCCGCAATCCCTAATCATGTTATGCAAATCTACAACCTCCCCCAAGCTACTATTAAAAGCATTGATAGAATCTAAAGGAACTTTCTGTAACGCCCCGACCGGTCATTTTGAGTTTTTGCACATTGCTTGCCAGTTCTCGGGCATGAATTGCCCCGTGTGATGTATTATGACTCATGTAAATCATTGGTTTTGGTTTTCAGGGTAATCGGGATGAAATTGGAAGAACAGTTCTCAGTTTGAAGCTTGAAATTTGAAAGGTTTGACCAATATTTGACTTGTTTGTATATGATCTCGGATCAGAATTTTTATTATTTGGTTAGCTCCGTTAGGTGATTTGAGACTCGGGAGCGTGATCGGAATGCATTTTGGAAGTCCGTGGAAGGTTTAGGCTTGAATTGGCGAAATTAAGATTTCGGCGTTTTCCGGTTGATAGGTGAGATTTTGATATAGAGGTCGGAATGAAATTCTGGAAGTTGCAGTAGTTCCGTTATGTCATTTGGGATGTGTGTGCAAAATTTCAGGTCATTCGGACGTGGTTTGGTTGGGTTTTTGATCAAAAGCGAAATTTGGAAGATTCTAGAAAGTTTGGCTTGAATCCGATGTATTTTGGGTGATTTGATGTTGTTTGAGATGATTTGATGATTGGAACAAGTTTGAATAAGGTTTTTGGATATGTTGGTGCCTTTGGTTGAGGTCCCGGGGGCCTCGGGTGAGTTTCGGGTGGTCAATCGGGCCATTTTGAAGTTTAGAAGCTGCTGAAGTTTTGCTGTTGCTGGTGTTTTCGCACCTGCGGTTTGGGGACCGCAGGTGCGGTGCCGCAGGTGCGGTGCCGCACGTGCGGAGGAGCAATCGCAGAAGCGGAAAAGAGGTCAGGCGAGCAGAAACCTCAGAAGCGGTAAGGGTAACCGCATCTGCGATGCCGCAGATGCGGCCAATGTGAAGACCTTCAGGAACCGCAGAAGCGGTGTCGTGGGCGCACCTGCAGTAGCGTAGGCGCGAGTGTTAAACCGCAGATGCGGGCAGATGCGGAAATTGTCATTTTAATGAAGAGCGCAGATGCGGTGGAAAAAATGCAAAAGCGGGACTGCAAAAGCGGTAATGGGACCGCAGGTGCGGAAATAACCGGGCCAGTAAGTATATAATGTTCCTTCGTGAAATTTTGCTAAGTTCTCCATTTTTGAAGACAAGAAGCGAGCTAGGGCAGTGAATTAAAGGGAGAATCGAAGAGAAACAGTTGGGTAAGTTCCCTAAGCCTCATTACTCATGTTTGTGATCATTTTTCCATTGTTTAATCATGGCATTAGTGGAAATTAAGGAAGAAATTGAGGGATTAGGGCTTGGGATTAAGAGACCATTGAGTGGGAATTTGAGGGGCCATTTGAGGTCCGATTTTGATGTTCTTGATATGTATGAACTCATGAGAGGATGAGGATTCCATTGATGTTAATTTTATCGAGTTTCGAGACATGGGCCCGGGGGCCGGGTTTGAGCAATTTTGGGATTTTTGATGTAAAGTGGATATTTTCGAGTGGGCTTTGTTCCCTTAGCATATTTTAATGGTTATGTACTGATTGTGGCTAGATTTGGAGCATCCGGAGGTCGATTCATGCGGGCAAAGGCATCGCGGGCTAGAGTTTGGACCAGATCGAGGTGAGTAATAGTTGTAAATGATCTGAGGGTTTGAAACCCCAGATTGCACTTCGTAGTGCTATATTGAGGTGAGGCACATGCTTAATGATGAGCGTGGGGTCGTGCACTATTGGGGATTGTGACTTGGTCCGTCCCGATTGATGATTTTATCGCGTATTTGATTCAAATCTATTTGCTATCATCATTATTTGGGCTGAAAGCTATATTTGGGCTCCGTGATAATTATTTGAACCCTTCGGGGATTGTTGTTGATGTTTCCTCACTGTTTTGACTTTATACTTGAACTCAGTCATGTTATTTCCACTGTTTTCAAAACTCAACCATGTTTACTCTGTTTTAATTACTCAAATGATATTTAAATGATGTTTGGGGCTGAGAAATACTATTTTACTGTTGCCCGAGTGGCTTATGTGATTTTTGACTGAGTAAGGCGGAGGGCCTGTGTTGTGGGATATCTTTGGGATCGGGCTGCACGTCGCAGCGGTGATACATATCTTTGGGATCGAGTTGCACGCCGCAGCGGTGATACACTGATATGATTATGAGGTCGAGGGCCTGAGATTGTACACCACGAGGTGGCTTGATATTGATACGAGGTCGAGGACCTGTTTATGATGCCACGAGATGGCTTGATATCGCGCTTGGGCCGTAAGGGGCCCCTCCAGGAGTCTGCACACCCCCAGTGAGCGCGGGTACCCAGTGTGATGTGAGATATAGCCCGTGGGGCTGGTATTGTTCGATGTTATTGCCCGAGGGGCGAACCTTATGTGCTTATCTTTCTTATTTTCCTGTCATTTACTTGCTTAATTGTGTATTTGTGCCCGAGGGGCGGCTTTCTGTGCTTATCTGCACTAGTTGTTCTGCATTCATTTGCGCAACTGTTGAAAAAGTTATTTTCAAAAGGGTTTAAACTGAGCTAAGATGTTTTAAAGGATTTTTACAGCTTCATTGCTTTCTTGCTGGTTTTAAAACCGCTTCTATACAGCATGTTGATGCTCTTTTTGTGATTTCTTATCACTCAGTCTTTATTTATGATTATTACTCACTGAGTTGGCAGTACTCATTTTACTCCCTGCACCTTGTGTGCAGATTCAAGTATTTTCTGAGCTTGGTGGCAGTTGTCAGTGGAGTTAGCAAGGTAGCTGCCGGCGTTCGCAACACTGCTTTCTCTCTCTTCATTCTATTAGACTGTACTGAGTGCATTTTCAAACTTTGTCAGTTGTATTTAGACTTAGTAGATGCTCATGACTAGTGACACCCCGGTTTGGGCTGTGTTTGGGTTGTACTTCCGCCTTGTTATGATATTATCCGCTGTTTAGCATTATTAAATCATGTTTTAGTCTATTGTATTGCTGTTTAGCTATTTAACTTCGAATTGGATACATGTCGGCTGGCCTTGTCTTCACGAGAGGCGCCATCACGACCGGGTCTGGGTTTAGGGTCGTGACAAGTTGGTATCAGAGCCTAGGTTACATAGGTCTCACGGGTCATGAGCAGGTTTAGTAGAGTCTCGCGGATCGGTACGGAGACGTCTGTATTTATCCTTGAGAGGCTGCAGAACCTTTAGGAAAACTCCATATTCTTGAAATTCTTATCGTGCGTCCTTTATTCAGCTTGAAAAGTAACTTTTGAAATTCCTTCCGCGCGTTCGTATGCGCACATGAGCGCTCAGTATTAGATGTGCATCGATGGCTTGTGATTCCCTGATTGAGGGGCGAGATGTGATCTCTATGTGCTGATGTTGGGCCAGTCTGGAGGACTCGAGGCTGGATTTTTGCCTATAGCTTGAGCACCGAGGTGCTGATTGTGTGAGCACGTGTTTCTGGATCTATATGTTCTGTTGTGTCCCTATTAAGGGGAGTAATGACTGGATAGTTACGTGATGAGGGTGATGTGACTGCGAGATGTATTCGTATGATTTGGAAGCGATGAGAAAGGTCTGCTGGAGGACAGATGATCTATTAGGTGTGTGATCTCCATTGTGATTGGATGTATAGCACCGAGTTATGGGAGTGTGAAGAATCTTTTCATGTCTCTTAGTTGGGAGTGAAGTAAATTTCATGTTACGGTATGAGTTCAGACTCAGGAATACTAGGTGACTGCGTAATGGTTATGACGGTGGAAGGTATATATAAATGTTAGTTTAAGGCGAAGCAGGTGGGTTATCTCCTACGAAGTGTTCGGGAGTTGTGTGATCCTTATGTTGTCGGTTAGAAGATCTCAGTTACAAGTGAAATATATGTGTTGAAATTTAATTCGGGTTGCTTAAGAGAGTGGGTTTAATTGTTACGTGAGTAAATGCGAGATCTGCAGAAGATATGAAGTACCAGATGGTCTGTGTTCCACGAGCTTATGAAGGATTGAGTTAATCTAACTGTGGTATTATGGCTGCAATTAAGTATATGCGTTATGAGTTATCGTGTGTGTTTTGGTCTATGGCTTCGAGCCAAGTGGGGGAGTCTGCTATTGATTAGGCGATTGCATGGTTATGTGCTATGTTAGTTCCAGTTTGAAGCGTACCGATGGAATCAGTCATGGCTTATGGAGATTGAGACCGAGGATGTCTTGAGTAAAGGAAAATTTCGACAAAGGTTATATGCTGCAGTGTCAGGAGTGCTAATGAGGCGCAGGTTGTTCGGTTCTTTTGATCGGGCTAATTGCAGTTTGGGTAGAGTGGATGGCTATAGAGAATGGTTCTAATGCGTTCTGGGTTTTACAGGTAACAAGTGGAAATTTGCAAGTTGAAGGTAAATCAATAGGAAACTCGGATAGATGGGATAGCTTGGTAGTAGGCCGGATTGGCATGGTAATGGATATGATCGATTCTCGAGTGCTTATGAAGCGGTGGGTTTCCACAGGTGTTTCGTGGCAATACTTTTAGGTTTGGATTGCTTGTAGCTTGGTTGAGTTTGAAAGAGTCAGTTCTGATGGTTCAGTTTTGTGCAAAAGGGGATTCGTAGAGTTTTTGATAATTTCTACCATGGTTAGAGATGTATAATTTCTGCTGGCATGAGGAGCATGAGATGTATAGTGATTTTCTCCTAGATGGGATCAATGGAAAGTTCTTGACTAGTTGAGTACGTAGATGTTTGTGGCTCGAAAGGGAGATGAAGTTCTCATGTTATCCTAAGATGGTATGGTATATGCGGTATGTTGTGGAGGATTGAGATTTGCATGTGTAAGGTTACAGTTCAGTTCTGAATGGAAGGCCATAAATTCTTAGGCAGCGGGCAGTTTCAGGTAATTAGAGAAATGAGCTTCAGATGATTAAGGAAATGATCTTCAGATGATTAATGAAATGGTATTGCTAGTTGGAGGTAATTTGATGAGGGTATATGTTTCAGAAAAAGGTAATGTGATTAAGTTGATGGTACTTCAGTAGTACTGTAGCACTTTCTTGTAGATCGACTGCTGGTATCCGAGTTTGCTTGGAGGCACAGAAGAATGATAGAGTATCTCTCGTGGAATGATTGGATATTATAGGTGTGGTATGTATACGGACGGCGGAATTGGGATCAGGTATGGTGATTCGTGTGCTACATAGAGTTGGAGACTAGGAGTTCTCATATTCAGGCTATGCTGTGGTTGTGAGTCGTATGTATCGGCACTCGTTGAGTGTCTATCGGGGTTTGGAGACCCGAGTGGATCTTTTGCTGCTTGGTATATTAGATCTTGGATGTAACATTGGATATGGACTGGTTGTCTCAGTGTTGTATCATTCGGAGCTATTTCGCCAAGGCGACGATGTTGGTTATGCCGGGTATGCCACGGACCGAGTGGCGAGGTTCGAAGAATTATGTCCTTAGTAGAGTGGTTTTATATTCCGAAGGCCCAGCGGACGACTGGGAAGGATTGTCTTTCTTATTTGGGCTCTTGTGATGGATATCAGTGCAGAGGCTCCTCATATTGATTCAGTTCCGCTGGTGAGGGACTTTTCGGATGTGTTCCTCGTGGCCGGGCAAGTCACCAGGCAAGGTAGTTGATTTCGGCATTGATTTGATGCCGGGCACCGTATAGTATAGCACCGGCAGAGTTAAAGGAGTTGAAGGAGCAACTTCAGGATTTTCTTGATAAGGAGTTCGTTGGCAAGCCAATGTGGATGCGTATTCTGATTTGAGTCGGCTTGGTTGGCTCCGGATTGTATTGTTGAGGGTGTGTTGATTTGATTGTTATTGAGCTTATTAGTAATCTGGGGAGGTCTATGAGCTACCTTTTTGTGTTGCGAGGTGTTATGATTTGTTGGTTATAGGCACATATGGTGCGGTTCTATTGAGGTTTCATAGTGGAAGTCGAACGGGAAGAGTATTGGATATTGCTCGGCGGAGGGCATATCGGTTACGCTCATTCGGTTGTGTGGTGTATGTTGTTTGCTTCCCCCTGGGGATGGTGATTTGTTTTGGTTCCAGACATCAAATTGCGTGTGGTCGTCTATTTCGATCATGGGGAGATTGAGGTTCAGCTCTTTCAATTGAGTCATTTGCATGATTGGAGTATGTTCGGACTGCTGCTTATTGGTGCGCGTATTGCGCAAGTGGTGGCTTAGGCCTGTATTGATGTGTCATGTCACCAGAGTGGTTGTGTTGGATTAGATGAGATCGTTGAGATCATTAATGAATACGAACGGATTCGATTTCAGCATGTTGGAAGGATAATATCGATGTTCGGCTAAAAATTTTGCTATGGTCTTTGCCAGAAGAGAAGTGGCTTCATGATTTGGTAGATCTGAGAAATGGTTATGGCTTATGCGTGTTTTATTCATCATTGGTAGTATATGAAAGCATTGGAATGAGACTTTAGTTGATAAGAGGTTTTCTACCGGTATTCGGTTCTTCTGTGCAGCTGCTGTGATTAGAAGTTAACGCTACAAGTGTTTGAGTTATGTGGTATATCTTGTAATAGCACCTGAGGTTGTAGGTATGGGTTATTACGGCTTGTTCGGGCTTATTCAGAGTATAGATGTGAGATTCTGATCTTGTGGATGATTTCGGAAATAGAAATGTGGTTCTATGGATTAGGGCCTAGATTGGATGGTGGAATTTCAGTTTCTATGTGTTATCGGACCTATATAAGATAGGGTGACGTGGGATCACCCCCGGGTATATGCATGGTAAGGCTATTCAGCGAGTGGTTGGCTTTTGGAGCGACTCTGGGCACGTTCGAGGACGAACGTATGTTTAAGTGGGGGAGGATGTAACGACCCGACCGGTCGTTTTGAGTGTTTGCACATTGCTCGCCAGTTCTGGGGCATGACTTGCCCCGTGTGATGTATTATGACTCATGTAAATCGTTGATTTTCGTTTTCAGGGTGATCGGGATGAAATTGGAAGAACAGTTCTCAGTTTGAAGCTTGAAATTTGAAAGGTTTGACCAATATTTGACTTGTTTGTATATGATCTCGGATCGAAAATTTTATGATTTGGTTAGCTCCTTTAGGTGATTTGAGACTCAGGAGCGTGATCGGAATGCATTTTGGAAGTCCGTGGAAGGTTTAGGCTTGAATTGGCGAAATTAAGATTTCGGCGCTTTCCGGTTGATAGGTGAGATTTTGATATAGAGGTCGGAATGAAATTCCGGAAGTTGCAGTAGTTCCGTTATGTCATTTGGGATGTGTGTGCAAAATTTCAGGTCATTCGGACGTGGTTTGGTTGGGTTTTTGATCAAAAGCTGAATTTGGAAGATTCTAGAAAGTTTGGCTTAAATCCGATGTGTTTTGGGTGATTTGATGTTGTTTGAGATGATTTGATGATTGGAACAAGTTTGAATAAGGTTTTTGGATATGTTGGTGCCTTTGGTTGAGGTCCCTGGGGCCTCGGGTGAGTTTCGGGTGGTCAATCGGGCCATTTTGAAGTTTAGAAGCTGCTGAAGTTTTGCTGTTGCTGGTGTTTTCGCACCTGCGGTTTGGGGACCGCAGGTGCGGTGCCGCACGTGCGGAGGAGCAATCGCAGAAGCGGAAAAGAGGTCAGGCGAGCAGAAACCTCAGAAGCGGTCGCAGATGCGGCCAATGTGAAGACCTTCAGGAACCGCAGAAGCGGTGTCGTGGGCGCACCTGCAGTAGCGCAGGTGCGAGTGTTAAACCACAGATGTGGAAATTGTCATTTTAATGAAGACCGCAGATGCGGTGGAAAAGACGCAGAAGCGGGACTGCAAAAGCGGTAATGGGACCGCAGGTGCGGAAATACCTGGGCCAGTAAGTATATAATGTTCCTTCGTGAAATTTTGCTAAGTTCTCCATGTTTGAAGACGGGAAGCGAGCTAGGGCAGTGAATTCAAGGGAGAATCGAAGAGAAACAGTTGGGTAAGCTCCCTAAGCCTCATTACTCATGTTTATGATCATTTTTCCATTGTTTAATCATGGCATTTGTGGAAATTAAGGATGAAATTGAGGGATTAGGGCTTGGGATTAAGAGACCATTGAGTGGGAATTTGAGGGGCCATTTGAAGTCCGATTTTGATGTTCTTGATATCTATGAACTCGTGAGAGGACGAGGAATCCATTAATGTTAATTTTATCGAGTTCCGAGACATGGTCCCGGGGGCCGGGTTTGAGCAATTTCGGGATTTTTGATGTAAAGTGGATATTTTCGAGTGGGCTTTGTTCCCTTAGCATATTTTAATGGTTATGTGCTGATTGTGGCTAGATTTGGAGCATCCGTAGTTCGATTTGTGCGGGCAAACACATCGCGGGCTAGAGTTTGGACCAGATCGAGGTGAGTAATAGTTGTAAATGATGTTCTGAGGGTTTGAAACCCCGGATTGCACATCGTAGTACTTTATTGAGGTGAGGCACACGTTTAATGACGAGCGTGGGGTCGTGCACTATTGGGGATTGTGACTTGGTCAGTCCCGATTGATGTTTTTACCGCGTATTTGATTGAAATCTATTTGCTATCATCATTATTTGGGCTGAAAGCCATATTTGGGCTCCGTGCCAATTATTTGAACCCTTCGGGGATTGTTGTTGATGTTTCCTCACTGTTTTGACTTTATACTTGAACTCAGTCATTTTATTTCCACTGTTTTCAAAACTCAGCCATGCTTACTCTATTTTAATTACTCAAATGATATTTAAATGATGTTTTGGGCTGAGAAATACTGTTTTACTGTTGCCCGAGAGGCTTATGTGATTTTTGACTGAGTAAGGCCGAGGGCCTGTGTTGTGAGGATATCTTTGGGATCGGGTTGCACGCCGCAGTGGTGATACATATCTTTGGGATCGGGCTGCACGCTGCAGCGGTGATACACTGATTTGATTATGAGGCCGAGGGCCTGAGATTGTACGCCACGAGGTGGCTTGATATTGATATGAGGTCGAAGACCTGTTTATGATGCCACGAGATGGCTTGATATTGCGCTTGGGCCGTAAGGGGCCCCTCCAGGAGTCTGCACACCCCCAGTGAGCGCGGGTACCCGGTGTGATGTGAGATATAGCCCGAGGGGCTGGTATTGTTCGATGTTATTGCCCGAAGGGCGAACCTTATGTTCTTATCTTTCTTATTTGCCTGTCATTTACTTGCTTAATTGTGTATTTGTGCCCGAGGGGCGGTTTTCTGTGCTTATCTGCACTAGTTGTTTTGCATTCATTTGCGCAACTGTTGAAAAAGTTATTTTCAAAAGGGTTTAAACTGAGCTAATATGTTTAAAGGATTTTTACAGCTTCATTGCTTTCTTGCTGGCTTTAAAATTACTTCTATACAGCATGTTGATGCTCTTTTCATGATTTCTTATCACTCAGTCTTTATTTATGATTATTACTCACTGAGTTGGCAGTACTCATTTTACTCCCTGCACCTTGTGTGCAGATTCAGGTATTTTCTGAGCTTGGTGACAGTTGTCAGTGGAGTTAGCAAGGCAGCTGCCGGCGTTCGCAGCACTGCTTTCTCTCTCTTCATTCTATTAGACTGTACTGAGTGCATTTTTAGACTTTGTCAGTTGTATTTAGACTTAGTAGATGCTCATGGCTAGTGACACCCCGGTTTGGGCTGTGTTTGGGTTGTACTTCCACCTTGTTATGATATTATCCGCTGTTTAGCATTATTAAATCATGTTTTAGTCTATTGTATTGCTGTTTAGCTGTTTAACTTCGAATTGGATACGTGTCGGCTGGCCTTGTCTTCACGAGAGGCGCCATCACGACCGGGTCTGGGTTTAGGGTCGTGACGCTTCCTATGGGGAAGCACCTCCGTAAAAAGAAAATGCCATTTGATAAGTTGGGACACAACCACAAAGCAAAAGCACGACGGAGGGTTAGGACTATACAAATCAAAATTGAAAAACCAATCCTTCAGCGCTAGCTTAGCTTGGAGATATAAAAAAGATCATAAATCCCTTTGGAGTAGGGTACTTCACAACAGATATAACAGTAGGAACCCCCAACAAAGCTGGAATCTCCAAGATAAAAATGGCTCCCATATCTGGAAAAACATTGTCAGGGGCGCAAGTATTCGTAAACAAGGTATTCACTGGGGAATTGGGAACGGGCAATCCATTAAAACCTGGCAAGACGCCTGGCTAGGTAACAAGGAATCATTAAGAACCCTAATTCAAGGGCCCTTAATGAGTCATGAACAACACCAACCGCTAGCGGATATTATTGAAAATAGTACATATAACCTTAATAAATTAGCATTCCAGCCCCCAATTGAGGTTAAGAACAAAATCACTAGCACCTACATCAAGCAATTCCAACCAACTGAAGACAAATATAGCTGGGGCAAAAGTACCAATGGGATCTTTACAATTAAATCAACTTATGAAATGCTCAAGGGGGGGAGAGGAGGGAGATACAAAAGATTACAAATGGCTATGGAAAATCAAAACCCTCAACAAAATAAAATTCTTCCTATGGACGTCTGTCCATAATAGACTCCCCACATCACAAATGCTCTCCAACAGGAATATCAGTAACTCTCCGACCTGCAACATTTTGTAGCACTTCAAATGAAAATATAATACATATGTTCTTTAGGTGTAAGTACTCAAAAACCATCTGGTATCAAATTGGCTTCAAGCTTCTTCCTCCAGATTCGCCAGACCAATACACCTTGCACAACTGGTTAAAAGCCCAAAGCAGCTCGAACACTAGGTTCAATGAATATCTCGACTGGCCTGATGTTCTCCCCTTTATCCTTTGGCACATTTGGCTGCATAGAAATGAGACGATATTCAACAATAGTAGTAAGCCTCTACTTCTAAAAAACATAGTAAACAAAGCCATGGAATACAAACTCTTGGCCACAAACCAAATAAGAACCCCTATAATTAGAGACACCATTCTTACTAAATGGAAACTGCCGAAACCAAACACCTATAAACTCAATGTGGATGACTCATGTTTTGGAAATCCAGGTAAAGGCAGCATAGGAGGGATCATCAGAAGGGGCAATGGAGAATGGTTTTTTGGGTTTAACATGAGTATTTCACATGCAACTAATATATATATGGAAACACTAGCACTACTGCATGGTCTGAACTTAGCCATAGAGAACAACTACCTCCCCGTTACTATCGAAACGGATTGTAAGGAACTCATTAATTTAATTGATAATAAGAACTATTCCTATAATTTAATTGATGATTGCAGATGCCTAATGAGTAGAGCAGGGGATCCGCCACTACAACACATCTACAAAGAGGCTAGCCAGGCGGCTGACTCAATGGCGAAGAATGGAAGCGGCTTACCAATCCTTGGAAGCTTAAGGACTTATCTAATTCCTCCTACTTTTGTTATTTCTATTTTGGAAAGGGACAAGCTAGGAACTACGTTTCCTAGAACAATCCCCATATGTAATGACTCTTAGTATGTGTTTTTAATAAATGTCTCCATTACCAAAAAAAAAGACTTGTTATTTCACATTGCATGTTGTTCATTTTTAGTCAGAATTGATAGATTAGTTTTGTCAAACATTTGCATAATATTATGACTTTATATTTATAAATATTAATTATTTTATCAAACATGCATTTCATGATGTTTTTACAAAACGTATGTTTTTAGTTTTTATAATTAATTAAACTAAATATTATTAATTTAAAAATATATACTAATTATTTTAACAATATTGTTATAAATATATGATTACTAACTAGTGTATATTCAAGAAAAAATATGCATCTTAAATATCAAATCTAATATTATTTATGCTTATAAATTTTTTTATTGGCATATATTTATAATATTAACTTTAAGTTTCGATAATTTCTTTATTAAAATTTAATCTAATTGTGTATTTACACTTGTGCAACCAAACAGTACGCTTGTAATTACACTGCAATTACGTTATGACAAACAAACATGCCGTCGTACTTACTAGGCTGTATAATTGCTAGGCTGTGTAATTACTACCCTAGTAATTGCATCAATTTCAATTATCGGATAACTTTCCAAACAGACCCTTAATGAGTAGTATTTGTAATAGTATATCATGTAATATTTTTAATTCATGTAGGTATTACCTGAATTTTTCCAAAAATATAAAAACTAGGAGGTTTCATTTTTTCCTATTTGGTGTTCATTCTCATAATTTGAATCTGATACTTCTAATTAAGAAAGTAGAACAGCCTAATAGTCCTTATACTTGTTCGAGTTAGTCATCGTGATCCTTGTACTCAGTTTGCCACGTTAATATTTATGCTTTTTCCAAACCATATGTAATAAACGATTATTTGAAGAGGTCAATGGTGCATTTGATACAATCGCGTACATGTCGAACTTCACGTCATTACTAATGCCACATATGCGATGATATGTTAAAAATTAAACGGAATTCCTCAAACCCATATTTCCGTCCATTTTCAGATAATAGGGCTTTGAACTACATCTCTTCTCCTTTTTTGTTGCATGTATTTTTGGTCATCGATCCGCCACTACAACACATCTACAAAGAGGCTAGCCATACATCTCTTCTCCAGGGTCTGCGGACGCTAGCAGATCTACCTTGGGTCTCTTGACGAGCAAGTCCAGCTGCTAACCTCACGATCAGCTAGGGCCGGTACCAAAATCTGCATAATAAGTGCAGAGTGTAGTATCACTAGAACCGACCCCATGTACTGGTGAGTGTCGAGCCTAACCTCGACGAAGTAGTGACGAGGCTATGACAAGACACCTACATAATAAACCTGTGCAGATAACAATATATGTACAAATAACAGCAAATAAAATCTGGATAAGTAATATCGGGAGGGGAAATACTGAGGGAAATATAAGATAAAAGAATCATAACAGTAATGATAACCATAACAGCCAATAAGCCTTGCACCACTGAAAACAATTAAACACAGTAAAGTAATGTGCACGGTATCACCCTTCGCGCTTTTACTCTCAACTTCACCATATAAATCAATAGCAACGGCACGGCATGACCGTTCGAGCATTAACTCTCATAACATGGCACGACATTACCCTTCGTGCATTAACTCTCATAACGTGGCACGACATTGATCGGTGCCAACCCTGCACCACTATAGAGTGGCGAGAGCGGTCGATCCAGCTTTTACCCAAAAAGGTCGGGATCGAATCCACAGGGAGCTAGAATTGGGAATTGGATTCCTATCTAAACTAGCAATGCGTAATGTTCTTAATTACGCTTCCAATCATAATTGTTCTTTTGATTACTTCTACTTTTATACTGCTGAGATGCTAAATTAAACTAAGAATAATTGCTTGAAAGGTTTTCTAATAGGTAACGACGCACTAGGGAAATGACTTCCCCCTAGGTGAATACTTGACGGGATCTAGTATCTAAGGCAAAGATGTTATGTTTGGGATCGCGATATAGCCAATGCACGACACTACTCACTCTATACCTCTCGGTAGCTCGAGTGACTTTGCCCAAATTGACTTTCTCAAGACCAAATGGGTGTCGAAATTATGCAAGCAATGTAGGCTCAAGTCGGGTATTACTATCTCTAGATTTAACCCTTTAATTGGGGCTATCAATCTCTTGAGTACGCCCCAATTCCTTGTTGGACTGATTTCCTAGACTTAATCTCTCTTTCTCAAGAAGAGCCCAAGTCAAATAGGCACAAATTAGTGTTTGCAACCACTAATCCAACATAAACAACACAAATCAGTCCAAATATCAACCACCCATAAACATCTAAGCATTAAAACACAAGACCCATCAAATACCCACACTAGGGTTGAGCCACAACCCTAGCTAATGGGTCTAGCTACTCATAATAATGGAAGAAAACATAAAATTAGATGAAGAATAACCCATATAATATGTTTACAAGCTAATAATAATGAAGATTCAAGTGTTAAAGTAGACTACCAAATTACTCAAAATAGAAACAAACAGCCGTTCACGTGCTCAGCTAAACTAGATTACAACGATACCAAAAATGTGAAAAGAAGTATTTATACTAGGCCGAATTTTCTGGACAAAAATACCCCTACGGAGGTACCGCGGTCCGCGGAAAATGCACCGCGGCCGCGATGAGGCTTTTGGCTTAACTTTTTGGGTCTCTGATTCTGTCCACCGCGGACCGCACAAAATGTACCGCGGCCGCGGTGGCTTCACTGCGGTCCGCATGAAATGGTTTGCGGCCGCAGTGGCTTCCAACAGTTGAAATCCCAGCTCTCTGAATCTCTGTTCTGCGGACCGCATAAAATCGATTGCGGCCGCGGTGAGGCTACTGCGGTCCGCACAAAATGGTTTGCGGCCGCAGTGCTTGAGCTTCCAAAATTGCACTTCTCTGAATCTCCTCACCGCGGACCGCACTAAATGGATTGCGGCCGCAGTGGGTCTGTTGCAGCTGTGCTTTGACTTATTCTTGGTACTTGTGCATGTTTCACTCCTTCTTGAGCTAATTTTTGACTCTTGTCCCTTTCTTGACCAAACCTGCAAACAAGTACAACATGTAAGCCTTTTGGGATTATTTGTATTCATTTTTAATCAAAACTCAAGTTAAAAGGAGTATAAAATGAACTAGAATCCCTAGTTATCAACTCCCCCAAACTTAAGCTTTTGCTTGTCCTCAAGCAAACAAAATAAGTCCCACCTCCTTAAGAATACAACCAAGAAAAATTCAGCTGACCTAGAGTGACCTCATCTAGCATCAATTGGGACTAACAATGGCCTCAAATCAAATGAATCATTGACAACATTCAACCTTTTAAGCACCATGGTTTTAGTGCGACATAAGAGCATCAAGGATTGACTCGACTCATCAAAGAAGCTCTTTCTACTACTTTGGTCATTGTGGAACCCAAACTCCTACTCTTCAACTCTTCACAAGCAAACCTCACTTTTAGGTTGTAGCACTCAAAACGAGGATTACGGAAAACACACTCATATCTCTCAAAGAAAGGTCACAAGTCCGTCCCTAAGTACCATAAGCTTGCCCCTTATATGAGTCACCACTAACGTAAGCTTCATTCAACTCAAGATCATATAGGGCTTTTGTGGAGATATAGTGAAGGCTTTTGGTTCAGGGTAGGAAATATTTGGTCTAAGTAGGTTCCTTCTTCTCTTAAGCACTTCATTTGCTTTATTTTGGCACACATTCTCTTGACTTTTTAAGTCATTTACTTCTTTCTTAGGGGTTAGAGAGACATACTGTCACTCTTTCTTGCTCATTTCAAACCTTTTTCTCCTTTCTAAGCTTTCCACGCCTTTCATCACTTTACTTTTATTCAATCCCTTTGTTTCTTCTATATTGCTCATTCTTTTTGACTTTTTGATTTTCTTTCTATTTCTTTTTGCCTTTCCTTTTCTTTGCTTTTGTACCTTTTACCACTTTGTGGCAATCCCTTCGTTTCTTCTATATTGCTCAAAATGGGTAAAGGCTTGTATCATGGTTTTTTGAAGGAAAAAGGGCTATGGCTCAAAGGGGTTGACAGGGACATTATCATTGGTAGGCTATGGATGTTTTCAAGATGTCATTCGGATCAAGGAGAGCCTATAATCACTTCTCAAGTCAAACTACACTTAGGATTTCGCCTAGACAAACATTCAGGGCAAGTTCTAGACTCAATGGCACGGGACTTGGACTTGCAATTCAAATTCTCACCACACAAGCTATAGGATTGCTAAAGAGACAGAGTCGAGGGCCCACAACAACCTTAGCTAAGATTTGAGCAACATACATGGTCCCAAAAAACCACTTGATGATTGTCGGCCAACACAAGAGTCTCAAGGTCACAACTATCACCATCCTATACACACCAATTTGTTTTTGACCATAGGACCAAAGGCAAATGTGTTAGGCCCAAGTGAAGCTTCGCCTGAGGCACTATTACTCCCTAGCTACTATTTACACAAAAACAAAAAGAAAATAGACTCAAACCGTTAAGAAGGTTGTCACGCCATCCATCATCGGAAGAGCCACCCGGTTCACACAAATTCCACCATTGGAAAGAACCATGGCATTAAGAAAAGCAAAGGTATTTGAAAGCAAAACAAAAAGAAGAAGCTACCAAAATGAAATAAGAAGCTATAAACGAAAATGCGGAAAAGTAAAATGAATATGTACAAGAGGGGATTTAGACGAATATACATAAGAGGGAATGAATATATACATCAGAAAGTAACTTTATATACAGACCAAAGTTGCAAAATACGAAAAGTGAAATAAACTGGTAAAATTATGTACATACCAAAAGTGAAAATCAAAGCATAATAAAAGGAAAGTAGTATCATATTTACAATACCATATCATCAAAATAGGGCTACCCCCTCAAATGAAAGCTAGCAGTTTTACCTCAATGCTAACTACCAAAATTAGCTCAAACAAAAAGATAGAGAGTAAAGAAAACTCCCTATTGGCCCTCCGTCTGCATAGGATCATGAGCCTGGGTCCCTACGTCCTCGGACTGCTCGGGAACCTATGACTGGATCCCTGTAACCTGTGTCTGCACTGGGACCTGGGCCTGTACTGGAACTTGGGGCTGGCTAGAGGAGCCTTCCTGAGGCTCCGCCAACTCGATCACTACATCATCACTACGGGGAATCACTCTTTTCCTCTTTGGTTCCCTCTCTACACCCTGCTCCTGCTCAGGCTGAACTGCTGGGGTCGGATCTTGCAATAGGAGCTCCAAGGGCAATTGATCAGCAGCCTTCATTCTCTCCACTTCGACTCTCAACTCCTTCACTGAATCCTTTGATGCCCGAGTCTTTCTCAACTTCTTGGTTTCCTTCGCTAGATCTTTCAGTGCTTTCCCATGAGCATCTACAAAATCCAAGATCAACTGCTGGTTCTCTAGGAGCTTCTTCTGGTTGTCCAGAAGCTCCTTGAGAGTGTCCTCCACTGACTGTTGGACCTATGGCTGAGGGGGTACAGACTGGGCTGCCACCGAGGTAGAAAGCACAGACATCTTAGAAGCAGCTGCCTGCATCCAGTTGTTGATACTAGCAAGGGTCTGGCTCAAATGATGGGCAGTCAGTGGATAGGCTGATGATGAGGGGATATCTGGGGCAGTGGTAGTAGAGGGTCATGGGGCAGTGAAGGAGCTACTACAACTACTGGCTCTTCAGACTGGCCAGTAGATGTAGTGGCTTTGCCTTTAGGATCTTTGCCCTTGGGGTTGTCATCACTCTGCAAGCTGTATCAGGAAAAAGGTGCCTTTGGCTTCACCTTCACATCAAATCTCCTCTTGTCCACCTCCAAGTCATTAAAGGTACATAGTCAGGAAATTTGGGAAGGGATATGATCTATCACCTTCATTGACCACCCGTGTGATTACCTAAACATCACATTCCCAACGTTGATCGGGTACCCTGCCATGATAGAAGCCACCAAGATTGCCCGAGAGATAGGCATGGAGTTCTCATGAGTGGTGGGATCCAACCTGCTGTAGACGAACGTCTCCCAACCCTTTGCTTCAAAGTTTAGAGTCCTCCTCAAAATCTGGACTCCTGTTGTCAACCAAGCTGGGGTGGTACCCAGGATTGCTAGGTATTCTGCTAACCACGGACGGACTGCCTCTCCCAATGCTACCTTCTCCAAATACAGTGAGTCATCTTCCTCCATAAAGCCCAGGTAGTCATTAATTGTCTTCCCATCGAATTTCACTGTCAGATTCCGCACCTTAGTCACTTTCGTGCCCTTTTTGATGTGGGCAACATTAGTGTAGAACTCCTTAACTAAGTGCTCATTTGCATTCTCAACATTGCCTGTGAAGTATTCCCAGCCCACTCTCTCTCTGAACTGCCTCCTCACATTAGGGTTGTGGGGCAAGAGGTCTCTATAAATGAAAGTCCGTTCAAGTATCAACTTCCTCTTGGGCCACCATTCTCTGAACTTGTGGTATGCCACTTCACTCACAAACCTATCTTCCCAAGCCTCCGATTTCCTGGTTCTCGCCACCCCTCCTACTTGGGGCTCACCCCCTCCTTCTTCTTCTACGGGATCCTCACCGGGTGGTGAAGCTGTAGGTGAGGTAGAAGAGGCACTGTCACCGCTCTCAACTGAGCCCTCAGACGACTCAAAAGAAATTGGAATTGAAGCTTGAGCAGTGGGGGAGCCCTGAGGGGTAGGTTCATCCTTCAATCTCATCCTCTCCNGTCCGTTCAAGTATCAACTTCCTCTCGGGCCACCATTCTCTGAACTTGTGGTATACCAATTCACTAACAAACCTATCTTGCCAAGCCTTCGGTTTCCTGGTTCTCTCCACCCCTCCTACTTGGGGCACACCCCTACCTTCTTCTGCTACGGGATCCTCACCGGGTGGTGAAGCTGTAGGTGAGGTAGAAGAGGCACTGTCACCGCTCTCAGCTGAGCCCTCAGACGACTCAGAAGAAATCTGGATTGAAGCTTGAACAGTGGGAGAGCCCTGAGGGGTAGGTTCATCTCTCAATATCAACCTCTCCGGGAAATCAGGAATGTACTCAGGCACTGAATCAGACTCAGATGCCTCCCGGGAGGGTACATACTCACTTCCCTCTGAATAGGAAGCAGCTCTATCCGCAACTTTGATTAGTCTTCTTGTTTCTCCAATTGATTTCCGAGCTTGAGGGGTCAATTTAATTGTGCCTCGTCCCCTACCCCGGGAGGACTCAGCTTTTCCCTTTTGTTTGTCACCACCACCTCGTGATTTGACCATTGTCTACAAGTGGAATTCAGTTAAAACTTGTTAGTATCACAATAGCAGAAGCAACAGTGAAGAATATGCAGGAAAGCAAACCACCGCGGATAGCACCGCGGTCCGCAGTGAGGTGGGGGTCAGACTACCCACTCTCTGAATCAGGGTACTGCGGACCGCAATAAATGGTCTGCGACCGCGGTAGGGCACTACGGACCGCGAAAAATCGACCGCGGCCGCGGTCCCTACTATAGACTCCTCTGAAGTTTTCCAGCACGGACCGCATAAAAACAGTTGCAGCCGCAAGGAGGCACTGCGGACCGCATAAAATCCACCGCGGTCCGCAGTCAACAGCACTCAGCAATACCAACCTAGGGTTTCAAAGTTTTTCTCATTTTTAGCTTAAATTCACTTATTATCAATCCCCTAGGTATTTAATCATCATTTTTCACTAATTAACCCTAATCTAAATGGCATGATGGAAACCTACGCTACAAATTGAAAGAAAAATAGAAGAAAAAGAAGTAAAACTAACTAATTAAAAGAAAATAAACAAAGTTAAAAACTAGGGAAGATTAAAAGTACTAGTGATGAGATGCAGTAAAGATGAATGAAGATGAGAGATTCAATTTGCACAGCTAGGGCTTGATGAACGGTGATTTTTTTTTACTATTGAGTGAGCAAAGAGCAAAAAGGGTAAATGAAGCCCTGAGGTCCTTTTTATAGAAAAGGAACCTGGGACCCACTGTACCTACCCACCGCGGACCGCACAAAATGGCACCGCGGTCCGCGGTACTCAAAAACATGAAGCACTGAGAGACATCCACTGCGGACCGCAAGAAATGCTCTGCGGCCGCAGGGTCCACCGCGGACCGCATAAAATGCATTGCGGCCGTGGTGGCAAACTTCAGAGAACCCCCATTCTTTACCAATCAACACTACGGACCACATTGAAATGTTGCCCCCGCACTAAGGCCTTTGCCACCGCAAGAAATGCAATGCGGCCGCAGTGCAAACTTCAGAGAGTGCACATTTTTCCCAACTTGGTCCTGCACTGCATCAAAACAACCCTACACACATCTCAAAACCAGTTAGTCCAAAAACAAACCCTACACTAAAAATAAAACCAAAGAAAAAAAACAAAAACAAAAAGAAAGACACATGGGTTGCCTCCCAAGAAGCGCCTGATTTAACATCGCGGCATGACGCAGGTTACCATCAAATCACTTGAGATGGATCATTCCCACCACGTGGCTGTCATCAATCTTGCCAAGATAGTACTTGACTCTGTGCCTATTAACTCTGAAGATCTCACCATTTTTGTTTTTCAGGGAAGTGAACCAAACGGAGTCACAAGCACCACTTCAAAAGGTCCACTCCATTTTGACTTAAGCTTTCCCGGAAACAGACGTAACCGAGAATTGAACAAGAGAACCAAATCACCCACTTTGAACTCCTTGCTACAAGCATACTTGTCATGAAGGTACTTCATCTTGTCCTTGTACAAGGACGAACTGGAGTAGGCATGGAATCGGAATTCATCAAGTTCATTGAGCTGCTCCACACGAAGATTTGCTGCCACCTCCCATTCAAGATTCAGCTTCCTCAAAGCCCACATGGCCTTGTGCTCTAACTCAACCGGAAGATGGCAAGCTTTCCCAAACACCAACCGGTACGGAGACATACCAATCGAAGTCTTGTAAGCAGTCCTATAAGCCCATAGAGCATCATCCAATTTCTTTGACCAATCGGTCCTATTTCAAATGACCGTTTTTGATAGTATACTCTTGATTTCCCTATTTGAGACTTCAACTTGGCCACTCACTTGAGGATGATAAGGAGTAGAAACTTTGTGATTGACACCATACTTTGCAAGCAAAGTGTCAAAAGCTCTATTACAAAAGTGCGACCGCCCATCACTTATGATTGCACGAGGAGTGCCAAACCTAGTAAAAATGCTCTTTTTGAGAAACACAACCACACTTCGGGCCTCATTGTTGGGTAAAGACACAGCCTCAACCCATTTTAAAACATAGTCAACCGCCACTAGAATGTATGTGTTCCCACATGAACTTACAAATGGGCCCATGAAATCAATACCCCACACATAAAAAATATCAACTTCTAGAATGGTGTTGAGAGGCATCTCATCTTTCTTCAAAATTCCACCCTCTCTTCGACATTCGTCACACCTCTTCACCAGTTTACTTGCATCTATATACAAAGTTGGCCAGTAAAACCCACAACTAAGAACCTTCGAAGCTGTCCTCGCCCCGCTATAATGGCCACCATAGGGAGAGGAATGACAAGCATCTATATACAAAGTTGGCCACCATTGTCTTGCTTGCGTAGTACACTGGATGAAACATTTTGCTCACTCTTTGACCCAAACTGCCCCAGCCGCAACATCACTCGCGTTGCACATGAGCTCGAAAGGCAAGCTCCAATTGGGTGCAGTAATAATAGGGACGGTGGTCAACTTGTGCTTGAGAAGTTCAAATGCTTGCATACATCCCTCATCGAACACGAACTTGGCATCCTTTTCTAATAGCTTGCACAAAGGATTCACTACCTTTGAAAAATCCTTGATAAATCTCCGGTAGAACCCCGCATGCCCAAGAAAACTTTTAACCCCCTTGACAGAAGTAGGGGAGGAAGCCTTGAAATCACCTCTATTTTAGCTTTGTCCACCTCTATGCCATGTTTTGAAATTTTATGACCAAGGACTATGCCCTCCTCAACCATGAAGTGATATTTTTCCGAATTAAGCACAAGATTGGTTTCTTCACACCGGGCCAACACCCTATCAAGATTCTTCAAGCATTTATCAAATGAGTCTCCCACCACATTAAAGTCGTCCATGAACACCTCCAAAATATCTTCCACCATGTCGGTGAAAATAGCCATCATACACCGCTGGAATGTAGCCGGTGCATTACACAACCCAAAAGGCATCCAGAAAAGGCAAAGGTACCATATGGACAAGTAAAGGTAGTCTTCTCCTGATCTTCCGGAACATTCAAAATTTGGTTGTACCCAAAATACTCATCCAAGAAACAGTAGAAGGCACGCCCAGCAAGTCTATCAAGCATCTGGTCAAGAAAAGGCAATGGAAAGTGATCCTTGCGGGTCATTTTGTTCAACTTACGGTAATCCATGCACACCCTCCATCCGGTGACAGTCCTGGTAGGAATCAACTCATTCTGCGCATTTGTAACCATGGTCATACAACCATTCTTCGGCACACATTGCACCGGCGAAGTCCAAGAGCTATCAGAGATGGGGTACACAACCCCGGCGTCCAACCACTTGATCACCTCCTTTTCACAACTTCCTGCATTGCCTCGTTCAACCTCCTTTGATGTTCCAAGGAGGGCTTTGCATCATCTTCAAGAATAATCTTATGCATACAAAAGGCGAGGCTTATCCCCCGAATATCAGCTAAAGTCCATCCAATTGCCTTCTTCCATTTTTGGAGCACCGCCAATATGGCATCTACCTGCATGTTAGTAAGACAAGAGGAAAGAATAATTGGCAAAGTTGAACTAGGGCCTAAGAATTCATACATGAGGTGTGGAGGCAACGGCTTCAACTCCAACGCGGGTGGTTCCTCGATTGAGGGCTTTATTGGTGGAGTCTTCCTATTCTCAAGATCCAAAGATAGCTTCCGAGGCTCATAAGAGTAAGAGCATATTCCATGTAAAGCATTAACACACTCCACCCGGCCTTCATCCTCATTTACATCAAGATTCAACAATGCCGCCTCAAGAGGGTCCTCTCCATTGATTATTGCACTAGTATCATCAATTATCACTGTCGTGACAAGATCCACGAATGAGCACACTTCAGTACAGTTGCGCTGCTTTATTGACTTACACACATGAAAGATCACTTTTTCATCACCCACCCGGAAGGTGAGTTCCCCTACTTCCACATCAACTAAGGCCTTCCCGGTAACAAGGAAAGGTCTTCCCAAAATTATAGGCACCTCAAAATCGACCTCACAATCGAGAATCACAAAATCAGTTGGAAAGATAAATTTGTCCACCCGGATGAGAACATCATCAATTATACCCAAGGCCCTCTTCATCGATCTATCTGCCATTTGCAATCTCATGGAAGTCGGCCTCGATTGTCCTATACCCAAAGTCTTGAAAACTGAGTAGGGCATCAAGTTGATACTCGCCCCCAAATCACATAGAGCTTTTACAAAGTCTACACTCCCAATAGTGCACGGAATGGAGAAAGCACCGGGATATTCTAACTTCGGAGCCATTGAATGCACTATAGCACTAACTTGGTGGGTCATCTTGATAGTTTCGCAGTCCATGGATATTTTCTTTGTCACCAAGTCTTCCATGAATTTAGCGTAACCCGACATTTGCTCTAAAGCCTCCACCAAAGGCACATTAATGGATAAGATCTTCATCATGTCAATGAATTTTTTAAACTGGTTCTCATTTTTCTGTTTCACGAGCCTTTGAGGATAAGGTGGAGGTGGCCTTGGCAAAGGAGCCTTGGCTTTAGGCACAACCGTTTCCGGTATGTCCATTACGTGTTCCCTAGACGGGTTCACGCCATTCTGAGTTTCCACCTCGGTATCTTTGATATCAATCCTCACTTCTTCATTCACGTTCTCATCAATCACATTCTCAACCACCAAAGGAATCTCATCCTCTTGCAACTCAACTTCACTCAAAATTTCTTTTTGTTTGGAGGCATTCACATCACCGCCTCATCCACTTCTTGTAGTTACCGCCATTGCATGCCCGGTATTGTTCCCACCCTTCGGGTTGACTACCGTATTACTAGGTAGAGCTCCCTTAGGGAGAGTATTCAAGGATTGTGAGATTTGGCCTAGTTGAACCTCCAAGTTCCTGATTGAGGTATTGTGGGATGCCAACTGAGCATCGGAGTCAGCATTCCTTTTCATCATCTGTTCAAACATCATTTCAATTCTCCCCATGTCATTGTTGGATGAACTAGAACCTTGGGATGGGAATGGGGGTGGATTGTTCGGTTGTTGATACATTGGGGGCCTTTGAAAGCCTTGCCCCCGATTTCCCTGATTGTTATTGTTCCAACCACCCTGATTGTTGTTTCCACCCCAGTTGTTGTTGTTGCTGCTCCAGTTACCCTGGTTGTTCTGATTATTGTTCTGGTTGCCCCAATTTGGATGTTGGTTTTTGTTCCCCCAATTATTGTTCCCTTGTTGTTGATTTTCCCAATTGCCTTGGGATCTCCATTGTTGTTGTTGGTTGGAAGAATTGCCCCTTTGGCCTTGATAGTTGTTCACGTATTGCACTTCTTCATTCTGCTCATCATAACCATCATCTTGGAACCCATATCTGTCTTGGTCATATTTATCCGAACTCCCTTGGTTCTGTTGGCCTCTTTGTCTTCTTTTGTTTACTAGCATATTGACACCCTCCATAGCATTTACTTGTCGAGGAGCTTGAACCTGCTGTAATTGTGCCTTTGCTAACTGGTTCATTGTTGTTGTAAGTTCTCCTATTGCTTGTCCATGATCATGAAGCTCCTTGTGCAAGTGAATGACCATGGGGTCACCCTGTGGCACATTTGCTCTACTTTAGCGGAGGAAGTGTCCGACATCTCATCCTATATCTCACACGCTTGATCATATGGTGTGTTCATGAAGTTTCCCCCGGCGAGTTGGTTCACTATGCACTGGTTAGTGGTGTCAATGCCAGGTAGAAAGTCTGTTGTATCATTGCCTCAGTCATATCATTGTTGAGACACTCCTTTACCATAGTCTGGTACCTCTCCCAAGTTTCATGCAATGGTTTGTTGGGCTCCTGTTTGAAAGCTAAGATTTCATCCCTCAAAGTTGCCATGTGACCCGGCGAGAAAACTTTTGCAATGAATTTGTTCGTCAACTCATCCCACGTATGGATGGAGTGGTTGGGGAGTCTCTCCAGCCAATCTAATGCCTTCCCTCGAAGAGAGAAAGGGAATAGTCTCAACCGCAAGGCATCCTCGGACACGTTCGTTTGCTTGCTCCNGGTTGGGAGGTCTCTCCAACCAATCTAGTGACCGTTCCCTCGAACGAGAGAAAGGGATAGTCTCAACCGCAAGGCATCCTCGGGCACGTTGGTTTGCTTGCTCCCCCAACATGTATCAACAAAACCCTTGAGGTGCTTGTAAGCATTTTGATTGGGAGCACCCGTGAAATATCCTTGTTGCTCCAGCAAGGTCAGCATCACATTGGTAATTTGAAAATTGCCTGCCCGGATTCGGGGTGGGACAATTGCACTAGCATATCCTTGGTTGGGAAGCACCCGAGGGGCCACTCTTGGAGGTGGCGGGGGAGGGTCTGGAATATTATCATTGGCATTAGCATTGGCCTGGCGGCCTCTCCGTTGTCCTTGAGGTACAAGAGGCACCTCATCCTCACTGATGTCATCAACCTCCTCCCCCGGGATCACATTTCCAAGGGGGTCATTGTTGTTGTTTGCCGCTATTTTGTACCTGAATTGGCATCACACACAGATTAGTATCACAGAAGGAAAGAAAAGAAATAAACAAATCTATTTAGATAGATAGCCAAAACCGTTAGCTCCTCGGCAACGGCGCCAAAAAGGTGATCGGTTCCAACCCTGCACCACTATGGAGTGGCGAGAGCGGTCGATGCAGCTTTTACCCGAAAAGGTCGGGATCGAATCCACAGGGAGCTAGAATTGGGAATTGGATTCCTATCTAAACTAGCAATGCGTAATGTTCTTAATTACGCTTCCAATCATAATTGTTCTTTTGATTACTTCTACTTTTATACTACTGAGATGGTAAATTAAACTAAGAATAATTGCTTGAAAGGTTTTCCAATAGGTAACGAGGCGCTAGGGAAATGACTTCCCCCTAGGTGAATACTTGACGGGATCTAGTATCTAAGGCAAAGATGTTATATTTGGGATCGCGATATAGCCAATGCACGGCACTACTCACTCTATACCTCTCGGTAGCTCGAGTGACTTTGCCCAAATTGACTTTCTCAAGACCAATTGGGTGTCGAAATTATGCAAGCAATGTAGGCTCAAGTCGGGTATTACTATCTCTAGATTTAACCCTTTAATTGGGGCTATCAATCTCTTGAGTACGCCCCAATTCCTTGTTGGACTGATTTTCTAGACTTAAGCTCTCTTTCTCAAGAAGAGCCCAAGTCAAATAGGCACAAATTAGTGTTTGCAACCACTAATCCAACATAAACAACACAAATCAGTCCAAATATCAACCACCCATAAACATCTAAGCATTAAAACACAAGACCCATCAAATACCCACACTAGGGTTGAGCCACAACCCTAGCTAATGGGTCTAGCTACTCATAATAATGGAAGAAAACATAAAATTAGATGAAGAATAACCCATATGATTTGATTACAAACTAAGATAATGAAGACTCAGTGTTAAAGTAGCTCCAAATTACTCAAAATGGAACAAAATAGCCGTTCACGTGCTCAGGTAAAACTTAGATTACAAAAGATACCCTAAAAATGTGAAAAGAAAGTATTTATACTAGGCCAAATTTTCTGGACAAAAATACCCCTGCGGAGGTACCGCGGTCCGCGGAAAATGCACCGCGGCCGCAATGAGGCTTTTGGCTTAACTTTTTGGGTCTCTGATTCTGTCCACCGCGGACCGCACAAAATGTACCGCGGCCGCGGTGGCTTCACTGCGGTTCGCATGAAATGGTTTGCGGCCGCAGTGGCTTCCAACAGTTGAAATCCTAGCTCTCTGAATCTCTGCTCCGCGGACCGCATAAAATCGATTGTGGCCGCGGTGAGGCTACTGCGGTCCGCACAAAATGGTTTGCGGCCGCAGTGCTTGAGCTTCCAAAATTGCACTTCTCTGAATCTCCTCACCGCGGACCGCACTAAATGGATTGCGGCCGCGGTGGGTCTGTTGCAGCTGTGCTTTGACTTGTTCTTGGTACTTGTGCATGTTTCACTCCTTCTTGAGCTGATTTTTGACTCTTGTCCCTTTCTTGACCAAACCTGCAAACAAGTACAACATGTAAGCCTTTTGGGACTATTTGTATTCAGTTTTAATCAAAACTCAAGTTAAAAGGAGTATAAAATGAACTAGAATCCCTAGTTATCAGACATCGCCCTTCGTGCATTAACACTCACAATATGACACGGCATCACCCTTCGTGCATTAACACTCATAATATGGCACGACATCACCCTTCGTGCATTAACACTCTCCCTTACCATAAAGCATTGAACGAATAACAACAGAGAGGTAGAATAACAAGAACAAGCCTTACTTCAACATTTGGTTCCACAATACCAACCTCAACGTTGAAACCAATACTTAATTATCACCAAAAATCCGTAAACATGATAAGAACGATCAATTTAACAATACTACTCTAAGCATGAATAACATGATCAACGAAAGCAATAATTACAAGGAACCAAGTCCCACCCGCATGCTTTAACCCGACAACAACGCATAAGTACTCGTGACCTCACATATACGTTGTACCCAACAACTAAACATGTAGCAAATAGACAAACAAGTCCTATTCCATCAAGTCAAGGTTAACCACGACACTTACCTCGCTCCAAAGACTAACTCAAAGCTCAACCACCATTTTGCCCTTCAAACAAGCCTCCAGACCAATAGAATCTAGTAATTTACCAACCAAACGATTCAAATTAAGCCTTAGGAACTACCCACGATTGTAAGGAATTCAATTTAGGTCATTATTAAAAAAGTCAACACCAGGGCCCGCTTGGTCCAAACCCAAAATTCGAACAAAAAATCGAGTACCCATTCACCCCCGAGCCCGGTTATGTAATCTGTTTTAGAATCCGACCTCAATTTGAGGTCTAAATCCCTATTTTTCAAAAATCCCCAATTCTACCAAAACCCCCCAATTTCCACCATGAAAACTCTAGATTTTAGGTTGAAATCTTAGGAAAGTAGTGAAAGGTTGAAATAAACTAGTTTAGAATCACTTACCAATGATTTGGGGAAGAAAAGTTCATTGAAAAATCGCCTCTAGGGTTCTTGAGTTTGAAAATTTGAAGAATTAACCAAAAATCCCGTCTAAGTCATGTTTTCATCAGTTGCAGATGTTGCATTTGCGATGCGAACCCCGCAAATGCGAAGGAACCATCGCAAATGCGAAGCTCTCCACATTTCTGCTTTCTTCGCTAATGCGAACTGGCCTGACCGCATGTGCAACCCCATGATCGCAAATACGAAGAATCTCCCCTCCCAGTCCCCATCGCAAATGCGAAGTATATATCGCAAATGCGAACATAAGGTGGCCCAGCTACTCTTCGCAAATGCGAAACCCTCAGAGGTCGCAAATGCAATGCCTGATCTCGCAAATGCGAGATCAAAGGCCTGCACCAGAACTAGAAATACGAGCAATGTTCTAAGTCCATTTTTCACTCCGTAACCTATCCGAAACTCACCCGAGCCCTTGGGGCTCTAAACTAAAAGTACACACAAGTCTAAAAACATCATACGAACTTGCTCGTGCGATTAAATCGCCAATACAACACCTAGAACTACGAATTGAGCACCACATCTAATGAAATTTTCAAGAAAACTTTGAAACTTTTATTTTTACAATTGGATGTCCGAATCACGTCAAACCAACTCCATTTCTCACCAAATTTCACAAAAAAGTCATAAATATTGTGTTGGACCTATACCGAGTTCTGGAACCAAAATACGGACCCGATATCCAAAAGTCAACTATTGGTCAAACATTTCAAATTCATTAAGCCTTTAACTTTCAAATTTCAACAAAGTACGATATCTCGGGCTAGGGACTTCCGAATTCGATTCCGGGCATACGCCCAAGTCCCGAATCACGATACGGACCCACCGGGACCGTCAAAATACGAATCCGGATTCGTTTGCTCAAAACGTTGGCCGAAGTCAACTCCAATGGATAGGCAAAATTTTTATATTTTTCTCAATTTTTAACATAAAAGCTTTCCAGAAACATGCCCGGACTGCGCACGCAAATCGAGGAGGGTAAAAAATGAGATTTTTAAGGCTTTAAAGCGTAGAATTAGGTTCTAAAACATAAGATGACCTATCAGGTCGTCACATTCTCCACCTCTACAACAACCGTTCGTCCTTGAACGGACATACAAAAGTACCTGGGCTGGTGAAAAGGGGGGATATATACTCCGCATGTCCGACTCTGACTCCCAAGTAGCTGCCTCGACGGTCTGACCTCTCCACTGCACTCAAACTGAAGGATTACTCTTCGATATCAACTGACGAACTTGCCAGGCTAGAATAACCACCGGCTCCTCCTCATAAGTCAAATCCTTGTCCAACTGGACAGAGCTGAAATCTAACACGTGGGACGGATCGCCGTGATACTTCCGGATCATGGACACATGGCATACCGGATGAACTACTGATAAACTGGGTGGCAATGCGAGCTTGTAAGCCACCTCACCCACTCTCTGAAGAATATCAAAAGGTCTGATATATCTAGGGCTCAGCTTGCCCTTCTTTCTGAACCTCATTACACCCTTCATGGGTAAAGCCTGGAGCAACACCCGCTCTCCGACCATGAATGCAACATCACGAACCTTACGGTCGACATAACTCTTCTGCCTGGACTGAGCTGTGCGAAGCCTATCCTGAATGATCTTAACCTTATCCAAGGCATCCTGTGCCAAATCTGTACCCAATAACCGAGCCTCCCCCGGCTCGAACCACCCAACTGGCGATCGGCACCGCCTACCGTATAATGCCTCATAGGGAGCCATCTGAATGTTCGACTGGTAGCTGTTGTTGTAGGCAAACTCCGCAAGCGGCAAGAACTGATCCCAAGAGCCTCCGAAGTCTATAACACAAGTGCGGAGCATATCCTCCAATATCTGAATGGTGCGCTTGGACTGTCCGTCCGTCCGAGGATGAAATGCTGTGCTCAACTCAACCTGCATGCCCAACTCACGCTGTACTGCCCTCCAGAAGTGCGAGGTGAACTGCGTACCTCAACCAAAAATGATAGACACGGGCATACCGTGAAGACGAACGATCTCGCGGATGTAAATCTCTGCCAACCGCTCTGAAGAATTGGTAACTGCCATACGAATGAAAGGTGCTAACTTGGTCAGCCTGTCCACAATGACCCAAACTGCATCGAACTTCCTCTAAGTTCGTGGGAGTCTAACAACGAAATCCATAGCGATACGCTCCCACTTCCACTCGGGAATCTCTAACTTCTAAAGCAAGCCACCAAGTCTCTGATGCTCATACTTTACTTGTTGGCAATTTAGACACCGAGCTACAAATGCAACTATGTCCTTCTTCATCCTCCTCTACCAATAATGCTGCCGCAAGTCCTGATACATCTTGGCGGCACCCGGATGAATAGAATACCAGGAACTGTGGGCCTCCTCAAGAATCAATCACGAAGTCCATCCACATTAGGCACACACACACGAACCTACATCCTCAAAACTCCATCATCTCCAACAGTAACCTGCTTGGCATTACCGTGCCTCACTGTGTCCCCGAGGACAAGAAAATGAGGGTCATCATATTTTCGCTCCCTAATGCGCTCAAACAATGAAGACCGAGCGATTGTACAAGCTAGAACACGTCTGGGCTCGGAAATATCCAACCTCACGAACTGATTGGCCAAAGCCTGAACATCTAATGCAAGCGGCCTCTCACCGACTGCAATGTACGCAAGGCTACCCATACTCACTGACTTCCTACTCAAGGCATCGACCACCACATTGGCCTTCCCGGGATGATACAAGATAGTGATATCATAGTCTTTCAATAGCTCCAACCACCTCCTCTGCCTCAAATTGAGATCCTTTTGTTTGAACAAGTACTGCAAACTCCGATGATCCGTGAATACCTCACACGACACTCCTTAAAGATAATGCCTTCAAATTTTCAGCGCATGAACAATGGCTGCCAGCTCTAAGTCATGAACAGGGTAATTCTTCTTGTGAATCTTCAGCTGCTGCGACGCATATGCAATTACCATGCCATCCTGTATCAATACCGCACCAAGTCCAATACGAGATGCATCACAATATACCGTATAAGATTCTGAACCTGTGGGCAACACCGACACCGATGGCGTAGTCAAAACAGTCTTGAGCTTCTGAAAGCTCGCCTCACACTCGTCCGACCATATGAGCATGGCACACTTCTGGGTCAACCTGGTCAACGGGGCTGCTATAATGAGAACCCCTCCACAAACTGACGGTAATAACCCGCCAAACTCAAGAAACTCCGGATCTTTGTAGCTGAAGTAGGTATAGACATGCTTTCAAATCTAGCAGTTTAGGGCAAATCAGTTCGTGCTCAAGTAAATTAGATATCAAGTCTTCCAGAAATTTGCACAACAAGGAAGATAACAACTAAGTGCAACAATAATTGAAAGCAAGTACAACCTCTCAGGACAACAGTCACTCAACTCATCTCAACAGCTCTATCACTTGGCTCTCAGCCCTCAGTAC
The DNA here is from genome assembly GCF_001879085.1 of Nicotiana attenuata. NCBI lineage: Eukaryota > Viridiplantae > Streptophyta > Magnoliopsida > Solanales > Solanaceae > Nicotiana > Nicotiana attenuata. Next base: position 59,799,809 of record NC_031989.1, read on the forward strand.
TCCCACTCAATAGGTACCTGCGCTCACTGGGGTTGTGGAGACTTCGGAGGGGCTCCTTCAGCTCAAGTGCTATATCGCTGGGGCGTGCAACCCGATCCAATATAAAAAAATCCATAAGGCTCGTTGCGGCGTGCAACCCGATCCAATATAGATAATTAGCCCGAAGGCTCGTTGCGGCGTGCAACCCGATCCATATACACTCACATAGCTCATAGCTTGGTACTCAGGCCCTATCTCAATCACCAACCTCTCTAGTCCCTTGGGCTCTCAGAAAGCATATATTTCAGCCCCAAACAGAGATAATAACATGTATCAATAATAAATAAGAAGGGACGGAGGTATGATACGTAAGAATATCATGACTGAGAACAAAACAACAAGTAACAGTTAATTCAACAAGTACACGACCTCAACGGGTCCCCACAGTGATGTCATAAGGTCTAAACATGATTTCTAACATGAAGTACAGTCAATTTCCAAGAAAATAGAGGGAACATGTAGTAAGCAATAAGCTATTCGATTCTACAGTCTCACGGGACGGACCAAGTCACAATCCCTTTGGTGCACGCCCACACGCCCGTCACCTAGCATGTGTGTCACCTCTAAAATAGTCACACGACACAAAATTCAGGGTTTCATACCCTCAGGACCTGATTTATAACTGTTACTTACCTAAATCCGAGCAAAACTCTACTCCAAAATTCCCTTGCCTCGCGAGTCGGCCTCCGAACATCCCGAATCTAGCCACAAGCGGTATAATACAATTAATATAGGCTAAACGTATCAATTCCACAAGAAAACTACTAACTTAGACCCAAAATCCGAAATTGGCTCAAACCGAGCCCCCAGACCCACATCTCGAAATCTGACAAAAGTCACAAAACCCGAAAGACCATTCACTCACGAGTCTAACCATACCAAATTCACTCCAATCCGATAGCAAAATCCCATTCAAAACCCCAGTATTCTAACTCAAGAACACTTCATCTTCTTCCCCAATTTTCCACCCCAAAATCACCACTTAGATGATAAAATCAAAGATATAATCATGGGATTTAACCAAAACCAAGCAAGAAACACTTACCTGAATCAACTCCGTGAAAATCCCTTCAAGAATCGCCCAAATCCGTGATCTGTAGCTCAAAACATGAAAAATGGACTCAAACCCTAGATTTTGAATTTAAAACTGTCTGCCCAGATTTCCTTCTTCGCGAACTCAACCGCCCTCTCGCGTTCGCGTAGACCAACTTGACTACCTCTCCGCTTTACTCTTCGCGAATGCGAGATTGCTTCGTGGACGCGATGCTTTGCAAACTCAGACCTTCGCGAACGCGTCCCTTACCTCGCGAACGCGTAGAACAAAAGGCTGGGGGTCCCCAGCTACCTTTCTCCTCTTCACGAACGCGACCTTACTCCCGCGTTCGCGATGCACACGGAGACCACACATTCGCGTTCGCGAACGTGAAGAACAAATCCCCAGCTCACAAACACTCTTCACGGACGCGAGGCTCCTCTTGCGAACGCGTAAGAGGAAACCAGAAAGATAGCAACAGCAGTCATCATCTAACTCACCAAGGCCAAAAATGATCCGTTAACCACCCGAAACTCACCCGAGACCGTTAGGACCTCAACCAAACATACCAACACGTCCCATAACATCATACGAACTTAGTCGAATCCTCGAATCACCTCAAACAACATCAAACACACGAATTGCACCCGGATTCAAGCGTAATGAACTCTGAAATTTTCCAAATTCTACAAACGACGCCGAAACCTATCAAATCACGTCCGATTGACCTCAAATTTTGCACACAAGTCATAAATGACACCACAAACCTACTCCAACTTCCGGAAATCAAATCCGACCCCGATATCAAAATTTCCACTACCGGCCGAAATCGCAAAAATTCTAACTTTCGCCAATTCAAGCCTAATTCTACTAGGGACCGCCAAATCTCATTCCAGACGCACTCCTAAGTCCAAAATCACCTAACGGAACCATCAAAATAAAAATTCGAGGTCGTTTACCCATAAGTCAACATCCGGTCAACATTTCCAACTTAAACTCCCAATTAAGAGACTAAGTGTCTCAATTCACTCCGAAATCACTCCGGACCCGAATCAACTAACCCGGTAAGTCATAATGCAGCTGTAGAAGAAGCAGGAAATGGGGAAACGGGGCTATAACTCTCAAAACGACCGTCCGGGTCGTTATATCCTCCCCCTCTTAAAGAAAACGTTCGTCCTTGAACGGGTCTAGAAACATACTTGGAGCCATAAATAGGTGTGGATGTCTGCTCCGCATCTCCCGCTCGGTTTCCCAAGTAGCCTCCTCCACGAGCTGACCTCTCCACTGCACTTTCTCTGAAGCTATATCCTTTGATCTAAACTTTTGGACTTGCCGCCCCAAACTAGCCACCGGCTCTACATCATAAGTCAAATCACCATCCAACTGAACCATGTTGAAATCCAAAACATGAGACGGATCGCCAATATACTTTCGGAGCATAAAAACATGAAATACTGGATGCACACTCGACAAGCTAGGTGGCAAGACAAGCTTGTAAGCCACCTCTCCAATACTCTGAAGTACCTCAAAAGGCCCAATGAACCGAGGGCTCATCTTGCCCTTCTTCCCAAATCTCATAACACCCTTCATGGGTGAAACCTTCAGCAAAACCTTCTCCTCAACCATGTATGACACATCATGGACCTTCCTGTCAGCATAACTCTTCTGTCTCGACTGCGCCGTATGAAGCCGCTCCTGAATCAATTTCACCCTGTCAAATACATCCTGAACCAAGTCAGTACCCAATAGCCTAGCCTCGCCTGGCTCAAACCAACCCACTGGTGATCTACACCGCCTCCCATATTAAGCCTCTATGGAGCCATTTGAATGCTCGACCAATAAATGTTGTTGTAAGCAAATTCCGCGAGCGAAAGAAACTGGTCCCATGAACCACCAAAATCAATAACACAAGCACGTAACATGTCCTCCAATATCTGAATAGTGCGCTCGGACTGTCCGTCCGTCTGAGGATGAAATGTTGTGCTCAACTCAATCTGAGTGCCCAACTCTCGCTGCACGACTCTCCAAAACTGCGATGTAAACTGCGTGCCTCTGTCTGAAATAATGGAAACTGGCACCCCATGAAGGCGAACAATCTCCCTGATGTAAATCTCAGCCAACCCCTCTGAAGAATAGGTAGTATTCACAAGAATGAAGTGTGCGGACTCGGTCAGTCGATCCACAATCAGCCAAATAGCATCAAACTTCCTCGAAGTCTATGGGAGCCCAACTACGAAATCCATGGTGATTCACTCCCACTTCCACTCTGGAATCTCTATCTTCTGAAGCAAGCCACTGGTCGCTGATGCTCATATTTTACCTGCTGAAAGCTGAGAAACCGAGCTACAAACCCAACTATATCTTTCTTCATTCCCCTCTACCAATAGTGCTGTCTCAAATCCTGGTACATCTTCGCAGCACCCGGATGGATGGAATACCGTGAGCTGTGGGCCTCCTCCAGAATCAACTCAAGAAGCCCATCCACATTGGGCACACATATCCGGCCCTGCATCCTCAACACCCAATCGTCTCCAATAGTCACATCTCTAGCATCATCGTGCTGAACCTTGTCCTTGAGGACAAGCAAACGAGGATCATCATACTGGCACTCTCTGATGCAATCAAATAAGGAAGACCGAGAAACCACACAAGCTATGTACGCGGTAAAAATCAAAAGACTTGATTTTTTGCTATCAAGATAATTTGGGAAGCCTCCCTCGAGACCCCGAGGATAGAAGGCTATGGTCGAGTCCTCGACCTCCGGGCTCATCGAGGTCCGAATCAAAAGAAGCAGGGCTCGAGGTCAGGGTAAGAGAAGATGACTCCGGAGCGCATGGCTACACCTGACAGGGCCGGTCTATTTGTAACCTACTGAGATGACGAGCGATAGGCGGTCCCATCTTTCTACTCTTGTAAATAATATATGCATATTTTATTGAGTCCCCTCGCCTATATAAGGGGGACTCACCCCACCTTGTAGAGGACTGATGTTGCTCCACTTCTCCAATAAGCAATTGTATCTCTCTCTCTCTCTTTCTTCTAAATTATCAGTGTTCTTCGACCCCGAGGACGCCCTAACATTTTATTGTTCTTCATTTGTTCTTCTTCATTTAGCTCAAGATTGACGGTATAAAGCCTTATACGCATATACTTATCTGTTATTCCCTTCCCGATTACCCTCGATAAGGTTATCTTTGATAGGCCCGAGGTAGGCTCGAGGCCTGGCCCCGAGGTATCTACTGGCTTATCCTAAGCCCGGGAACGTCCCTTACTGTTCGATTATCGTTTTTGGCTAGCTCGATCTTTACTGTTTTTACTCCACATTTAGCACTAATCACCCTTTCAAACTAGCTCGGGAATAGATCACATATTTTTAGAATTCCATTTACAAATTTAATTGTTGTTACCATTTTCACGGTAAACAAGCTACAACTCGACTAGGATCCGAAATATCCAATCTCACGAGCTGGTTGGCCAAAGCCTGAACATTAACTACAAGAGCTCTCTCCCAACCGGGAATAAATGCAAGAATGCCCATACTCACTGCCTTCTTACTCAAGGCATCGGCCACCACATTGGCCTTTCCCAGATGATACAGAATAGTAATATCATAGTCCTTTAGCAGCTACAACCACCTCCGCTACCTCAAATTGAGATCCTTCTGCTTGAAAAAGTGCTGGAGGCTACGATGATCAGTAAACACCTCACAAGACACACCATATAGATAGTGCCTCCAAATGTTCAACGCATGAACAATGGCAGCCAACTCCAAATCATGGACATGGTAGTTCCTCTCATGGGGCTTCAACTGACGTGAAGCATAAGCAATCACTCTACCCTCCTGCATCACGACACACCCAATACCGATCAGAGAAGTATCATAATATACTGTATAGGAACCAGAAGTAGATGGTAGAACTAGAACTGGAGCTGTGGTCAAGGCATTCTTGAGCTTCTGAAAGCTCGCCTCACACTCATCTGACCACCTGAAAGGAGCACCCTTTTGGGTCAATTTGGTCAAGGGCGATGCAATATATAAGAAACCCTGCACGAACCAATGGTAGTAGCCAGCCAACCCAAGAAAGCTCCGAACCTCTGTAGCTGAGGACGGCCTGGGCCAACTCTGAACCGCCTCTATCTTCTTCGGATCAACCTGAATACCCTCACTAGACACCACGTGCCCCAAGAACGCCATCGAACTGAGCTAGAACTCACACTTAGAGAACTTAGCATAAAGCTTCTCCTCCCTCAACCGCTGCAGCACAATCTGCAAATGCTGGGCATGCTCCTCCTGGCTACGAGAGTACACCAGGATATCATCAAGGAATACAATAACAAACGAGTCGAGGTATGGCTGAAATACACTTGTTATCAGATGCATGAACGCTGCTAGGGCATTGGTCAGCCCAAAAGACATCATGAGGAACTCATAATGACCATAACGAGTCCTGAAAGCTGTCTGAAGAATATCCGAATCCCGTATCTTCAACTGGTGATACCCTGACGTCAAATCAATCTTGTAGAACACCCTCGCTCCTTGAAGCTGTTAAAATAGATCATGAATACACGGCAAATGATACTTGTTCTTGATTGTGACTTTGTTGAACTGCCTACAATCAATGCACACTCTCATAGTGCCATCCTTCTTCTTCATGAAGAGAACCGGTACACCCCAAGGTGACACAATAGGCCTAATAAACCCCTTCTCAGGGAGTTCCTGGAGTTTCTCCTTCAACTCCTTCAACTCAGCCGGCGCCATACGGTACAGAGGAATAGAAATGGGCTGAGTGCCCGGCACCAAATCAATACCGAAGTCAATATCCCTGTCCGTCGGCATGCCCGGCAGGTCTGCAGGAAACACATCAGAAAAATCTCGCACCACCGGAACAGAATTAATAGTAGGGGTCTCAGCACCAACATCCCTCACAAAAGCCAAATAAGATAAAAAAAACCCTTCCCAACCATCCGCTGGGCCTTCAAGTATGAAATCACTCTACTGGGGACATAATCTAAAGACCTTCGCCACTCAATCCGAGGCAACCCCGGCATCGCCTACGTTACGGTCTTAGCATGGCAGTCTAAAATAGCACGACAAGGAGACAACCAATACATACCTAATATCATGTCAAAATCAACCATACTAAGCAGTAAAAGGTCAACTCTAGTCTTTAATCTCCCAATGGTCACTACACATGACCGATACACATGGTCCACAATAATAGTATCGCCACCGGAGTAGATACATGAACAGATGAAGCTAAAGACTCACGGGGCATATCCAGATAATGAGCAAAATACGAGGATACATATGAATAGGTGGAACCAGGATCAAATAGCACAAAAGCATCTCGGTGACATACTGAGACAATACCTGTGATCACTGTGTCTGAAGCAATAGCATCTAGTCTAGCAGGGAGTGCATAGAAATGGGCCTGACCACCAATTGATCGGCCTCCCCCTCTAGGGCGACTCCTAGCTAACAAAGCTCCACCCTGAGCCGGCTGAGCGGGTGGTGAAGTAACTGGTGCTGAAGTCGAAGGCTGACCCCTCTGCTACTGAGCTGGACCTCCCACTAGGCAGGGATACTGCCTCCTGATATGACCAAACTCTCCACACTCATAGCAACTCCCCGGTGTTGGTGGTGGGGACTGAAGGGAGCCCCGAGCACCGGAATAACTGGTAGAAGGACCCGGCATAGATGAGCCCTGACCCGATGGAGCATGGGAGGAGCTCTGAGCTGGAAGGGAACTGAGAGATGAGTGGCCTTGATGTGAACTGTGAGAACCATGGCCAGATGATGCACCACGGTGAACTGGGCGAGTCGTCTGAACATGCCTGTAGGGACGACCTCTGCCGTGTAGAACTGACCTTCAGTATGAACACCACCAAATTACGTGATCCACGAGGACTCTTGGCCTACCTCTCAACCCGCTCCTGGCGGCGAACAAACTCTATCTCCTGGGCAATGTCAACAACCTCCTCAAAAGTAGCATCGGTCACCCTCTCTATAGTCATAAGCACCCGTAGCTGAAATGTGAGGCCATCAACGAACCTCCTGATCCTCTCCCTGTCTGTGGGAACCAACCAAACAGCATGAGGGGCTAACTCAAAAATCTCATCTCGTACTGCGCCACAGTCGTATGATCTTGACGCAACTGCTCGAACTATCTGCGCAGATCCTCTCTGCGGCACTGCAGCACATACTTCTCCTGGAAGAGAACGGAGAACTGCTGCCATGTAAGTGGCGCTGCCCCAACCAGCCTACGCCTCTCATAAGCCTCCCACCAAGTGAAGGCAGCTCCAGTGATCTGAAAAGTGGTGAACGAGAATCCACTGGTCTCCAGAATACTTGCTGTACGGAGGATCCTCTGACATCTGTCCAAGAAACCCTGGGCATCCTCGCCCTCTACACCGCTGAAAGTTGGAGGCTGGAGCCTCCCAAACCTCTCCAATCTACGCTGCTCATCATCAGGCATGACTGGAACCATATAGTCCTAAGCAGCAGCAACCGGCTGTACTGGTGGTGCCCCCGGTGTCTGGAGTCCCCACACAACCTGCTCGGGTATGCGGGCGGTGAGAGTCTGAGCACCTCCCCCGGCCTGAGAAGTGGCTGCTGCGGCCAGAACAGAGACCGCCTGAGAAAGACTGGTGCACACGGCCAAGATCTGAGCTAAGGCCTCCTGAAGGCCTGGAATAACAATGGGCACAGCCGGTGCTTGAGCTGGTCCCGCTGGTGCATCTATAACCGGGACCTGATCCTCAATTGGGACAGCTGGTGGATCTGCAGGTGCTGCCCTAGCTCCTGTGCGGGCTGCACCCCTGCCCCTACCACGGCCTCTACTATGACCTCGGCCTCTCGCGGCCCTGACTGGTGGTACTGGTGGTTGTCCGTCCTGACCAGTAGCGCGTGTCCTCACCATCTTTGAGAGAATAGAATAACAAAACTTTAGTTACCAGAATCAACCGGTTGGCACGATAAGAATTCAAGAATGTGAAGTTCCTAAGGGTTCTGCAGCCTCTCAAAGATAAGTACAGACGTCTCCGTACCGATCCGCAAGACTCTACTAAACCTGCTCATGACTCGTGAGACCTATGTAACCAAGGCTCTAATACCAACTTGTACGACCCAAAACTCTAACCTGTCGTGATGGCGCCTATCATGGTACTAGGCAAGCCGACACCTTTCAAAACATTTCGATATTTCAGTAAAATATAAGTCAAAGCTTTTTCATAACAGATATTTCATTAAAAGAGTTAAACTCAAAATAAAATGCGGAAAAGATAGCCTGACATCGGGGTGTCACTAAGTCATGAGCATATACAACCAGTCTAGAATCAGAGTTTACAATAGTCCACCAAATGCCAAAAGCAGAAAAAAAGATAACAATGGAAGGAGAGACAAGGACTGCGGACGCCGGCAGCTACCTCGTATGTCTCCGATAGTCGACTGCGCACGAACTCAACGACCTCTGTGACCAGTCTCACCTGAATATGCATACAAGGTGCATGGAGTAACGTGAGTACTTCCAACTCAGTAAGTAACAGAAAAAAAATTAGGAACAGAGAAGCAGTGACGAGTTATGCAAATACAGTTTACTTCAGTAATTTCAATAAAGTATAGACATGCTTTCAAATCTAGCAGTTTAGGGCAAATCAGTTCGTGCTCAAGTAAACCAGATATCAAGTCTTCCAAAAATTTGCACAACAAGGAAAGGTAACAACCAAGTGCAATAATAATTGAAAGCAAGTACAGCCTCTCAAGACAACAGTCACTCAACTCATCTCAACAACTGACTCACTCGGCTCTTAGCCCTTAGTACCTCCACTCAATAGGTACCTACGCTCACTGGGGGTGTGCGGACTGCGGAGGGGCTCCTTTAGACCAAGCGCTATATCGCTGCGGTGTGCAGCCCGATCCAATATAAAAATAGCCATAAGGATCGTTTTAGCGTGCAACCCGATCCAATATAGATAATGAACCCGAAGGCTCGTTGCGGCGTGCAACCCGATCCATATACACTCACATAGCTCACAGCTTGGTACTCAGGCCCTATCTTAGTCACCAACCTCTCTAGTCCCTCGGGCTCTCAGAAAGCATATAATTCAGCCCCAAACAGAGATAATAACATGTATCAATAATAAATAAGAAGGGACGGAGGTATGATACGCAAGTAATATCATGACTGAGAACAAAACAGCAAATAACAGTTAATTCAACAAGTACACGACCTCAACGGGTCCCCACAGTGATGTCATAAGGCCTAAACATGATTTATAACATAATGTGCAGTCAATTTCCATAAAAATAGAGGGAACATGTAGTAAACAGTAAGCTATCCGATTCTACAGTCTTACGGGACGGACCAAGTCACAATCCCTTCGGTGCACGCCCACATGCCCGTCACCTAACATGTGTGTCACCTCCAAAATAGTCACACAACACAAAATCCGGGGTTTCATACCCTCAAGACCAGATTTATAACTGTTACTTACCTCAATCCGAGCGAAACTCTACTCCAAAATGCCCTTGCCTCGCGAGTCAGCCTTCGAACGTCCCGAATCTAGACACAAGCAGTACAATACAATTAATATAGACTAAAGGGATCAATTCCACCAGAAAACTACTAATTTAGACCCAAAATCCAAAATTGGCTCAATCCGGGCCCCCGGGCCCACGTCTCGAAATCCGACAAAAGTCACAAAATCCGAAAGTCCATTCACTCACGAGTCTAACCATACCAAATTTACTCCAATCCGATAACAAAATCCAATTCAAAACCTTAAAATTCTTACTCAAGAACACTTCATCTTCTTCCCCAATTTTCTACCCCAAATCACAAATTAGATGATAAAATCAAAGATATAATCATGGGATTTAACCAAAACAAAGCAAGAAACACTTACCCCAATCAACTCCGCACAAATCCCTTCAAGAATTGCTCAAATCCGTGATCTCTAACTCAAAATATGAAAAATGGGCTCAAACCCTCAATTTTGAATTTAACAGTCTGCCCAGATTTCCTTCTTCGCGAACGCAACCGCCCTCTCGCGTTCGCGTGGACCAACTTGACTGCCTCTCCACTTTACTCTTCGTTAATGCAAGAACTGCTTCGCGGACGCAATGCTTTGCAAACTCAGACCTTCGCGTACACGTCCCTTACCTCGCGAAAGCGTAGAACAAAAGGATGGGGGTCCCCAGCTACCTCTCTCCTCTTCGCGAACGCGACCCTACTCCCGCATTCGCGATGCACACGCAGACCACACCTTTGCGTTTGCGTCCTCCCCTTCGCGAATGCGAAGAAAAAATCCTCCCCTACTCACAAACACTCTTCGCGAACGCGTAAGAGGAAACCAGAAAGATTGCAGCAGCAGTCATCAGCTAACTCACCAAGGCCAAAAATGATCCGTTAACCACCCGAAACTCACCTGAGTCCCTCGAGACCTCAACCAAACATACCAACACATCCCATAACATCATACGAACTTATTAGAATCCTCGAATCACCTCAAACAACATCAAAAACACGAATTGCACCCAGATTCAAGCCTAATGAACTTTGAAATTTTCCAAATTCTACAAACGACGCCGAAACCTATCAAATCACGTCCGATTGACCTCAAATTTTGCAAACAAGTCATAAATGACACCATGAACCTACTCCAACTTCCGAAAATCAAATCCAACCCCGATATCAAAATTTTCAGTGCCGACCAAAATCGCCAAAATTCCAACTTTTGCCAATTCAAGCCTAATTTTACTATGAACCTCCAAATCTCATTCCGAACGTGCTCCTAAGTCAAAAATCACCTAATGGAGCTAACGGAACCATCAAAATTCAAATCCGAGGTTGTTTACCCAGAAGTCAACATCCGGTTAACTTTTCAAACTTAAACTCCCAACTAAGAGACTAAGTGTCTCAATTCACTCCGAAATCACTCCGGACCCGAACCAACTAACTTGGTAAGTCATAATGCACCTGTAGAACACAAAAGAAGTAGGAAATGGGGAAACGGGTCTATAAATCTCGAAACAACTGGCCGGATCGTTACACCTAGTAAGAGCAGGTGACCCAACTGGTCCGGTCAAGATAATCCTTGGGGTCCTCTGAAGATGCACCACTGAAGTGAATTGGAAAGAGCTTAGTAAACCTGTCCAATCTCCATAAAGCCTCAGAAGACATAGATAGTCCATCACTGGCCTGTGTCGCAACAACCGACTGAACTACCCCAACGGTTGGATTGTTGGAGTCTGAAAATGGGAGCCATCTGCTCTGAAGTGTGAGTAGCGGGAGCCTGTGCTCCTCCCCCAGCCTGAGAGACGGCTGGTGCCATAGGGAATGTACCGTCCTGTGTTACACTCTCCATAAGGCCCACTAAACGGACCAAGGTGTCCTAAAGCACTAGGTTGGCAATGAACCCCTCCGGGACCTGAGCTTGTCCAGCAGGCACAGTGTGGGCTGGAACCTCCTCATCAAACTCCACCTGAGGCTCCACTGCTGGTGCTGCTGCTCGAGCTCTGGGCTGAGCTCTGTCCCTCGTAGGAGCTGCAACTAGGGGCTCTGGCTGCTGCTCGGCTGAAGATGCGGTACGTGTTCTCGCCATCTGTGAGAGAACAAGAGTAGAAGAGATCAATTAGCAATGTGAGACCAAAATCGCACGACAGAGGAGAATAGAAGTGAAATTTGTTCCTAAACAATATAGCCTCTGGAAGATAAGTACAGACGTCTCCGTACTGATCCTCCAGACTCTACTAAGCCTGTTCTTGAATTGTGAGATCTAGGCAACCTAGTGCTCTGATACCAACTTGTCACGACCCAGAATTCCCACCATCGGGACCGTGATGACGCCTAACATTTCGCTTGCTAGGCAAGCCAACGTTAGAGGATTCTTAAGTCAACTTCAGTCAATTTTTAACCATAAAAACAATTAAGCTAAACAAAAGCTAACACTGATTTGAAAATGACATATAATCCATAATATTTGATACATTTAGGATCTGGTGTCACAACTTACGAGCTACTACGATTTACTACAAACAGAGTTTGAAAGAAAATACACTATTCTGAAAGAAAAGAAACAGTAAAATAATAAGACTAGGAAGAGACTCCAGGGTCTGCGGACTCCAGCAGATCTACCTTGGGTCTCCTGACGAGCAAGTCTAGCTGCTAACCTCACGATCAGCTAGGACCGGTACCAAAATTTGCACAATAAGTGCAGAATGTAGTATCAGTACAACCGACCCCATGTACTGGTAAGTGTTGAGCCTAACCTCGATGAAGTAGTGACGAGGCTATGACAAGACACCTACATAATAAACTTGTGCAGATAACAATATATGTACAAATAACAGCAAATAAAAGCTAGACAAGTAATATCGGGAGGGGGACATGCTGAGGGAAATACAAGATAAAAGAATCACAGCAGAAATGATAACCATAACAGCCAATAAGCCTTGCACCAATGAAAACAATTAAACACAGTAAAGGAAAGTGCATGGTATTACCCTTCGTACTTTTACTCTCAACCTCACCATATAAATCAATAGCAACGGCACGACATCACCCTTTATGCATTAACTCTCATAACATGGCACGGCATCACCTTTCGTGCATTAACTCTCATAACATGGCACGGCATCACCCTTCTTGCATTAACACTCACAATATGGCAAGCCATCACCCTTCGTGCATTAACACTCACAATATAGCACGGCATCACCCTTCGTGCATTAACACTCCCCCTTACCATAAAGCAATGAATGAATAATGACAGAGAGGTAGAATAACAAGAACAAGCCTTACTTCAACATTTGATTCCACAATACCAACCTCAACTTTGAAACCAATACTCAATTATCACCAAAATCCGTAAACATGGTAAGAACGATCAATTTAACAATACTAGTCTAAGCATGAATAACATGATCAACGAAAGCAATAATTACAAGGAACCAAGTCCTACCCGCATGCCTTAACCCGACAACAACGCATAAGTACTCGTCACCTCACATATACGTTGTACCCAACATCTAAACATGTAGCAAATAGACAAACAAGTCTTATTCCCTCAAGTCAAGGTTAACCACGACACTTACCTCGCTCCAAAGACCAACTCAAAGCTCGACCATTTCTTTGCCCTTCAAACAAGCCTCCGGACCAATAGAATCTAGTAATTTACCAACCAAACGATTCAAATTAAGCCTTAGGAACCACCCACGATTGTAAGGAATTCAATTTAGGCCATTTTGAAAAATTCAACAAAAGTCAACACCCGGGCCCGCTTGGTCCAAACCCGATATTCGAACCAAAACCCGAGTACCCATTCACCCGCGAGCACGATTATGTAATTTGTTTTGGAATCCGACCTCAATTTGAGGTCTAAATCCCTTTTTTTCAAAAACCCCCCAATTTCCACCATGAAAACTCTAGATTTTAGGTTGAAATCTTAGGAAAAGTAGTGAAAGATTGAAAGAAACTAGTTTAGAATCACTTATCAATGATTTGGGGAAGAAAAGTTCTTTGAAAAATCGCCTCTAGGGTTCTTGAGTTTGAAAATTTGAAAAATGAACCAAAAATCCCGTCTATGTCATGTTTGATTAGTTGAAGATGTCGCATTTGCGCCTGGGGTTCGCATTTCCGCAAATGCGAAGGAACCATCGCAAATGCGAAGCTCTCCACATTTCTGCTTTCTTCGCAAATGCGAAGAAAAGCTCACGAATGCGAATTGGCCTGACCGCAAATGCGACCCCATGATCACAAATGTGAAGAATCTCCCCTCCTAGTCCCCATCGCAAATGCAAAGTATATGTCGCAAATGCGAACATAAGGTGGCCCAACTACTCTTCACAAATGCGATGAGTAGCTCGCAAATGCGAAACCCTTAGAGGTCGCAAATGCGATGCCTGAACTCGCTAATGCGAGATCAGGGGCCTGCACCAGAACTAGAAATACCAGCAATGTTCTAAGTCCAATTTTCACTCCGTAGCCTATCCGAAACTCACCCGAGCCCTCGGGGCTCTAAACCAAAAGTGCACGCAAGTCTAAAAACATCATACAAACTTGCTCACGCGATCAAATCGCCACGAATTGAGCACCAAATCAAATGAAATTTTCAAGAAAATATTGAAACTTCTTTTTTTACAACAGGACGTCCGAATCACGTCAAACCAACTCCGTTTCTCACCAAATTTCACAGACAAGTCATAAATATGGTATTGGACTATACCGAGTTTCTAAACCAAAATACGGACCTGATATCCAAAAGTCAACTATTGGTCAAGCATTTCAAATTCATTAAGCCTTTAACTTTTAAATTTTAACAAAGTCCGATATCTCGGGCTGGGGATTTCCGAATTCGATTCCGGGCATACGCCCAAGTCCCAAATCATGATACGGACCCACCGGGACCGTCAAAATACGAATCCGGGTCTGTTTGCTCAAAATTTTGACCGAAGTCAACTCCAATGGATTTCAAGGCAAAAATTTTATATTTTTCTCAGTTTTTAACATAAAAGCTTTCTGAAAATACGCCCGGACTGCATACGCAAATCGAGGAGGGTAAAAAAATGAGATTCTTAAGGCTTCAAGGCGCAAAATTAGGTTCTAAAACATAAGATAACCTATCGGGTCATCAGAAAAATCCTTTTAATATAGTGTCATACATATAATGGAATATTCGATTTTCCATTTAGGTTTTAGGAGTTTTTTTATAAATTCTGAATTTAGTCTGAGATTTCTCAACTTTGTTGGGAAGTATGTTGGTTTCGTTCTTGTTAGTGGTCTACCAGGCTCTATCGGAATATTATAGGGTATTTTGGGGAAGATAAAGGAATCTTGAAAGCTTTTTCACATGAAAATTAGGGCTTTTTATTTTTTTGTTTATGGACTTATGTAAAAGTGTAATTTTTGTCAAATATTTCATGATAACACTGTCTTTTTGTCACTTTGCAGGTTTGGAAAATAATGAATTAATCTATAGTTAAGTTACAAATCTACCATAGTGGTCATTTTATATCCGACCATAAGCTAAGGTATGCTAATGGACTAACTTGTCCTTATTTAGTGACAGTTGATATTGATGAGCTTCATATTATGTTGTTTCATAAGTTTGCTAGTGACTTAATATTTTCAAAAGTAAAAACTTTTGGATGCAAAGATAACAAAAATGGTGGCCATTACCGTTTAAAAACTGATGTTGATGTGTTAAAGTTTCTTAATACCTAGAGAGATTGTGATGTTGTTGATGTTTGTATTGTCAATGTTGCATCCCGTACTTTAATATTAGGATAAGTCATAGTAATCCGTATGAGCTTGAAGGGAGTAAGTAGATTATTCCACTTTTGGCTACTAATTTATTTCGGGAGGCAAAAGAATTGGGTAAGCAAGCCCTTACAATGAAGAGTGAGTCGGAAATAAAATTTGAAGTACATCGCTGTTTTAATAGGCGACCTACTATTAATTTGTTCTCAAATCCAATTTCACATCATGACTCGGTCAAGGGAATTTGGTAGTATCAATATGCAATAAAATTCAAACTCTTTTTCTGTTTGCACGTGATAAAATATTGTAGAATTTCTCATACCCCACGCAAGGAAATCGAAGAATAAAAATCCTTGAAGTTGAATGATCATTTATTAGTTTATCTATGTGCAAAATTTGAAAATTAAGTAAAGTTCTAAGTCATTTTTAACCTGTAGTAAATCCACATAAGTTCGAAGGGATTATGTCTATTAGGAGGTTATAGAGGGTTTAAGACATTATTATTATTATGAGACCCTTTAAGTTTACAACCTTGATACCGTTAGATATTATGTTAATGTGGTATTTTCTTTTAAGTGGAGTATTATAGTAAAAGTTTTATAAGTATAATTTTGGATAGTTACCATTATTACTATTTTCGAATATGGTAAATTATACACATAATATGAGAAAGTTTATAAATGAGATTTTTTTTATTGTAAAAATAGAAATTATTTTCCCACAAGAAAAGAAGGTTATCTTTTACCATTTTGAGAATTAAGCGTACGAAAATTTGTATTCTTTATATGAGAATAGGAAAATTAGAAGTTGAAAAAATAAATGTAATTTTACATGAATGTTTTAATAAAATAATAGTGTATGTATTAATTTTATATGGTGCCATATGACCATGATAGTAGGATGTATAAAGTGTATTAAAAATAAGTAGAATTTTAAGTAATTTGAAATAATTCTTAAATATGCGGGTAATTGGTTAATTACCGGGTAACGGGACATTACCTAATTACCTAATAAGTAGATAAGCTAATCTTTGCCCCCCC